>NC_090200.1:1423214-1756428 GCF_033026475.1 Channa argus
GTGGACTGTCCTGCTGGGACTCTGTCCTTCTACAGAGTCTCCTCCGATGAACTGATCCACCTCCACAAATTCACCAGTGAACGTGGATTCACTGAACCACTGTTTGCTGGTTTTGGAGTCTGGTCTGCTGGTTCTTCAGTGTCTCTGTGTGATCTGTAATTGGTTGTAGCAAACATACAATGAACCACACACAGTGTTTCCAGAAAATAATCCCAGCTTTGCCCCGAAGTACAGTTCACTGAAGATGTCACATTCTCAATCTGAATGTAATTTGTACTTATTACCAAAGTGATTGCAAGTGAGTTGGATATTAATGTGTGTTTTTAAGTTTTAGATTTCAATAAATCTCCCTTTGTTTTTAAGAATAAGGTTTTTTTATTCACTGTAAACTGAAACATGCCTGTAATCACTGTGATCAGTTTGTGTAGAAATTACTTCAGTTCTACTCAATAGCAGGATTTAGCTGATGTTTTTAGCACCAACCTGATGCTTCATTTGTAAATGCAGAGTGTGAACACGATTTTCACGTGAGTTTGTTAACGTAACCACAAGATAAAGTCTGTTTTCGTCCTGTGATGTTTTTGTTTGATTTTTTCTTGCTGTACTCTGTGGATTTTAATTGTGTTAAACAATTTTTTTCTATCTGTAAAAGTATTTTAAATAAATATTTAGATTTTATTACTGGAAGACTCAGTGATAGATGATGAATGGTGATGCTCTTTGATGGTCAGTCTCAAACCACAACAATATCCAGAACAATAGTACTGTTCATATGCAGTATTTGTTTTAACATTGGCTCTAATTTGTGCAGTATCTGATTTACTTATAATAAATCACACATTTCTGAAACACATTCAATATTTTCATACTAGTTGTATCTATAATCATATGGATCCACACCAGCAGAAACCGACATTCATTTATTGAAATTTGCAGCAGTTACCACATTTTTGTCCGTGTGCTCTTGTTTGCTCCAGGTGGAGAGAGTGACTGTGAAACAGAACGATTCCAAATGGATTAATGAAGGAAGGTGGAGCTGACTTGAAGTGAAGAATAAGTTCCAGTGTACACAAGGACGAGCTGGGGGAGTATTTTTATTCAGTACAACAGACTTTAAATACTTGTTTCAGGAAGAATATATATTAATATATTTAACTATTTACACTTGTAAACATTCATGACTGAGTACATCTATTTCACAAAGTGACCTAAGAAGGCACACACACACACACACACACACACACACACACACACACACACACACACACACACACACACACACACACACACACACACACACACACACGACTAAAATACTTATAATGAAATATATACATATGCTACGACAGGCACAGAAATGCTGAGGAGTTTAACTTCACCCCATATCCAAACCCAGCATACAGAGGTTCAGTGAATGACGTGTTGAAGGTGTGGAGGTGGATCGTTTTGTCAGAGGAGACTCTGTAGAAGGACAGAGTCCCAGCAGGACAGTCCAAGTACACTCCTACTCTTTGAGATTCAGAGGACGAGCAAGGAAGAGAGATGAGTGTCCCTCTGTTGTTGTGCCAGGCGTTGTATCCCCCATCGGTACAGGCCAGACACCAGGACTGATCATTCCCTCCAAACTTAGAAGCGTCGCTGTCGCCGTTCCTTTCGATTCCCTTGTAGCTCACTGCGATATAAACCTTTCCAACCCACTCGACTTCCCAGTAACAGCGACCAGTTAAACCATTTTCACACAGCACCTGAGGCCAGTAGTCAAATCTTTCTGGGTGATGAGGATATGGGTGCTCCTTCCTCAGATCCGTCACCTTTTTGTTGCTTTCAGATAGTTTAAGGAATTTGTGTGCTGTGTTCGGATCCAGTGTGAGTTCACAGAAATCTGATGGAGAAACTTATTTTATTGACAATATTCCAATAAAAGTTCCATGTTAACCGTGCGAATGAATCAACATATAAACATACTTACACTTCCTTAGGCCTGCACTCAACCACTGGACTCCACTGGGGTCCACTCTGAAAGAAGAGAGGAGTTTACATAAAGTTTAACAATATCTTTGTACAATTACTGACGGCACGTCTCCGTACCTGAGAGAGTTAAGTCTCCAGTTTGAATCTTCAAGTCCAGCAGACAGCAGCTTCACTCCTGAATCTCCTGGATGATTGTAGCTCAGGTCCAGTTCTCTCAGATGGGAGGGGTTGGAGCTCATAGCTGAGGCCAGAAAAGCACAACCTTCCTCTGTGACCAGACAACCTGACAGTCTGCAGACACAAATAACACAGTAAACGTGTAGTAAATTGTTTTGGTTGAAGTGTCTCAATGCAAACTTACAAACTGGCCTCAGATTGAGAACCTTTCACAAATAATTTTAAAAAGGAGAAAATACTAAGATAAATTATTGGACCTGAGAGACTGCAATGTACACTGTGGAGTCTTCAGTCCTGTAGAGAGTAATTTCAATCCTGAATCCTGCAGGTTGTTGTTACTCAGGTCCAGTTCTCTCAGAGTAGAGGACTGAGAGCTGAGAACTGAGGACAGAGCTTCACAGCTTCTCTCTGAGAGGTTACAGCCACTCAGTCTGAAGAGGAAACAATGACAGGATCTTTCAATATAATGTATCAACATGGAATTAATAAAATATCGATATACTTACACAGCTTTTTTAGAAGCTTTGACCACAGGCAGCAGCTTCAGCAGAGCCTCCTCTGAAGCAGAGTATTTCTTCAAATCAAACACGTCCAGATCTTTTTCTGATGACAGTAAGATGAAGACCAGAGCTGACCACTGAGCAGGAGACAGTTTCTCTGTGGAGAGACTTCCTGATCTCAGGTACTGTTGGATCTGCTCCACTAGAGAACAATCATTCAGTTCATTCAGACAGTGGAACAGGTTGATGCTTCTTTCTGGACAAGGGTTCTCCTCGATCTTACCTTTGATGTACTGGAGCGTACATACCTGATTCACATCTGAGGTATTTTTTGTTTTTGTTCGAAGACCTTGTAACAGGGTCTGATTGGTCACCAGTGACAGGCCCAGGAGAAATCGAAGGAACAAGTCCAAGTGTCCATTTGGACTCTCTAAGGCCTTGTCTACAGCACTCTGGTAGAGGTCTGTCAATGCAGGTTTGTTTTTTCTTATTTGTAACTTCTCTGAGGTTGTTTCTGACAGCAGATTGGCTCCAGACCTGAAGAATGTCAGATGGACATGAAGAGCAGCCAGAAACTCCTGAACACTCAGATGGACGAAGCAGAACACCTTGTCCTGGTACAGTCCTCTCTCCTCTTTAAAGATCTGTGTGAACACTCCTGAGTACACTGAGGCTGCTCTGATATCGATGCCACACTCTGTCAGGTCTGATTCATAGAAGATCAGGTTTCCTTTCTGCAGCTGCTCAAAAGCCAGTTTTCCCAGAGACTCAATCATCTTCTTGTTCTCTGGACTCCAGTGTGGATCTGTCTCAGCTCCTCCATTATACTTGACGTTCTTCAGTTTGGATTGAACCACCAGGAAGTGGATGTACATCTCAGTCAGGGTCTTGGGCAGCTCTCCTCCCTCTCTGGTTTTCAACACATCCTCCAGAACTGTAGCAGTGATCCAGCAGAAGACTGGGATGTGGCACATGATGTGGAGGCTTCGTGATGTCTTGATGTGGGAGATGATTCTGCTGGCCTGCTCCTCATCTCTGAATCTCTTCCTGAAGTACTCCTCCTTCTGTGGGTCAGTGAACCCTCTGACCTCTGTCACCATGTCAACACACCAAGGAGGGATCTGATTGGCTGCGGCAGGTCGTGTGGTTATCCAGAGGCGAGCAGAGGGAAGCAGGTTCCCCCTGATGAGGTTTGTCAGCAGCACATCCACTGAGGTGGACTCTGTAACATCAGTCAGGATCTCATTGTTGTGGAAGTCCAGAGGAAGTCGACACTCATCCAGACCATCAAAGATGAACACAACCTGGAACTTTTCAAACCTGCAGATTCCTTTGGTTTCAGGAAAGAAGAGATGAACAAGTTCCACCAAGCTGAACTTTTTCTCTTTCAGCACATTCAGCTCTCTGAAAGTCAATGGAAATGTGAACTGTATGTCCTGGTTGGCTTTGTCTTCAGCCCAGTCCAGAGTGAACTTCTGTGTTAGGACTGATTTCCCAATACCAGCCACTCCCTTTGTCATCACTGTTCTGATTCGTCCATCTCTTCCAGGTGAGGCTTTAAACATGTCTTCATGTCTGATTGTTGTTTCTGGTTTGACTGGTTTCCTGGATGCTGTTTCAATCTGTCTGACCTCATGTTCATCATTGACCTCTCCAGTCCCTCCCTCTGTGATGTAGAGCTCTGTGTAGATCTGATTCAGAAGGGTTGGGTTTCCTGCTTTAGCGATGCCCTCAAACATACACTGAAAATTCTCCTTCAAGTTAGTCTTGAGGTTCACCTGACACATGGCAGGAGATCCTGCAAAAACAAATAACCCTGTTAAATACACTGTCAAGAATATTATTTGATGTTCTATCATAAGACAACAAAGATAACCCAATAATCAAATGAGTTTCTTACCCACATGTGACTCTGGCCTTTAAGGAATGCAGCACAGTATGACACTATATTTATCAATGGGCATCTAACAAACTACAAGTAGCGGAGTGGGAGTTAATCATCTCTGAGTGTTGTCTCTGTGGGTCAGACCGGGAAGAACGGCAGATTTGTCTGACTTGTCAAAGTTCTTCCAGGTGTTGCGATTCTTGCCAACCTACTGTAACCTCTGAAACTTGACTGATTGAAGCCCCCCCCCAACATTATAGTACTGCAGATTGACCACTAGGCCAAAGTTGCTGTCTTGAGGCTTGAACTTAACTGATTAATCCTACTCTTGTTATTTGTTCCTCATTTTGTGGGTTTTATTGGACTGGGACAACAACTTCCCTCCTACTGGCACTAAAGCAGGACTACGCAATTCTACATTTCCAAGATGGAAAATATAAACAATGTGCAAACAACATTGGATGGATTTGAATTTAAAAATTAAAACCTCTCCCATTTCTCTTCCATCAGATTAAATCTTTACAGAAATCTTCTTACTGCTCTGCAGACAGTCAGCCAGCTCCTCCTGCTTCATTCTCCTCAGGAAGTTCACTGTGATCTTCAGAAATGACTCTCTGCTGCTCCTCCTCTGCTCTTCATCCTCACCATCCAACACTTCCTCATCCTCCCTCTGACTCTCTAAGCATTCTGGGTAATCTGGACTCAGACTCTTCTGGATCTTCTTCAGCTCGTTCTTCACAAAAGTGACAATGTTGTCCTCCAGCAGCTGGAACACAAAACTATATGAATGACACAATCCAAGTAAAACCATGGAGCCAAACATCAGATCCATGTTGGACAGACTGACAATCCACTGGTCTAAAAAGTGCAGCATGGACATTATTGTGGACACAACAGATGGAAAAGTAGTAGTTGTACATGTACAGACCATAAATATGGAGTCCAGGTGTGTTTGATGCTGCTGGACAGACTGACCACTGGGAACCTCTGAGCTCTGCTGGTCCACTCTGTGGAGGAACCTGGAAGAATGAGCTCACATCATATTGTTGTACTTTTCTTTTGGTTTCATGAATGCAGAGATGGTGCATTTACTTAAATATCTTTATGCTTCAAGCTTTACATTATTCACCTAGGGTCAAACCAGGGGCGTCCATGTTTAAACATAATAGGCTCTGCTCTTGATTCATTGCTCCTGAAGGACCAACAGCTGGGCTCAGAATCTGATTCAGGATCAGGTTTCGAGGACTGTGGTCTCTGATCCAGCCTGGTAAAATGAAATAATGGGAACTTCAGGTTTTAGCCTTTAGAGACATTAATTATTGGTTATTTACTGTGTTTTGTTCATTGTATTATGGAGGTTGGTTCTTCTTTTCTGCAGCTGTATCATTCATGTAAACAAGGGAGTCAGATCTGAGTCTGTGTCAGCAGATCAATAATCAAAATCAAGAACTTCTGTGAGGATTAGGGCAGTAAGACTTGACTGGGACAAACATAAATATTCACCTCTTTTTAGGACTGGAGAGTCCATCTTTAAACAGAAGAGGTTCAGACTTTGACTTGTTGCTTTTAAGGGACAGACAGCTGAGTTCTGGTTGTGTTTTAGGATCAGGGGAGTCTGAACTCTGAAAGATCCTGAAAGACAGGGGAAAATAAAGTCAACTGAAAGTCTTGGAACATGGAACTGATCTTTAAATAATTTTCGGTAAAATACTTTGTGAATCCTTTCCCATTATAAAGACACATAAACCAGACTTACTCTGTCTTTAAAGAAAGCTGCCTCTGAAATAAACTCGGTGGAATCATGGTGGCTCCTCACGGCAGCTTCCTGTCATTTCTGACAGTAAAATGACAAACACACTGACATAAGAAATAGTTGAGTTTAATAGCACTTATTAGATTGAAATGAAGAAATATACACAAAATAATACTAAACATAGTCTTCCATTTGTTTCCATGTGGAGAAGTTGTTACACCGTTATGCTCCAGCTAATAAAGGACATTTTCGTCAGTTTTCTATTAGATCCTTAGGTGGTGCTAATTTATGGTGCTTTGGCGTCACACAGTGGTCATAAAAATAAAGCTGCATCGTGTCAGTTTGAGTTCAATGGTAAAAAAAACGAACAAAAAAAAACCATAATTTATTCCATCAATTATGATTGAAAAAAGAAAAACGGATAACTTAACACTTACGAAGCTGGAGCTTTGTCACATTAAGTCATTTTGGACTAAAAACTGACGCAAATAATTAACAGATTAATGAAAATCAAAATAGCTGTAGATCATAGCCGTTGGACAACATGTCCAACTTTATGTAACAGCAGTGCAGGAACTGATGTCTCTGATGCTCTCATCACATGCTCTGTCAATAGAAAAGCTGTGATTTCATATTTCAGTAAAGTCAGGCCTGGACCATGGCTCAGGCTCCTTATGGACCAGGCTGCACAGAATGGGATCAGGTGACAATAACTGATGGTTTGAGCCCAGTGTTAAAGCACAGATGGACATTAATGGCAGATAAAACATGCATCACGTTTTCACTTTGCTTTCTGCTCAGTCTCACCCTTCAGCTTTTACGGATTTTTGTTTTTAGCCTTATTTCCGTGCGAACTGTCACTGATGTTAAGTTCCATTGCAGCATCAGTATTATGTTACAGTAAACTTACACGGGGGCCTGTAGGTGGATTGTTTCCAGAGGAAGTCAGAAGGTCAAACTGCAGAGTTTCATCATCCTGGAAAGAAAAACGGGAAATGTTCAGTGTTGTTTAAATGTCCCCATGAATGAGTCAAATGAATGAATGAGTAAGAAGCAAGTGGGCGGGGCTAACGGCACACTGCTTTTCCCTTCTCAGTGAAAACAGAGCGGCGGGTGTCGGTGCCAAAAACAAATGGCTGCTGGTGTTTGTTTCAGGCTGAGTCTCCCCCACAGAACATTGGTCAGGTGGTACAGACTCACCTGTACAGGTGAATACACGAAAACAAATATTAAATCTGAAACTTGTTGAGGTTTTTCAAAATAAAGGTTTGGTTCGGATTGAGTTCGGAGGAGAAAAAGCCTGTTTGATCCAAAAGAGAAACAAACTTCCCCGGTTTTTACCGACGCTTACAAACAACATGACGGCGCCACTGGTTATGTCAGCGGGAAACGGATGAGGAGAGAGAAGCTTAAAGAGGAAAAACTGTGAAAACTTTACCTTCAACCACAGAAGATTAAGCCACCGGGCAACGATAGAAACCAGGAAATAAATAGAGCAACGGAGAAGTTTGTTTTTAACCACGGGGACGTCACGTGTGTCTGAAGAAAACCAGTACCCACTCAGTCCCACGGCGGAAACAGGTCCCTGAAACAAACACACCGGGAGCGGAAGGAGGAAAACTGCTTACAAAATACTAAATACAGATAAATAAACGTCACGGAGTTTTACTTTGAAAGTTTTCTATCCACAAACATTTGAGGTATTTTTTAAATTACTTGACAAAACTCCTTTAATATTTGTATTTAAAGATTCACGTGGTTTCCCACATGCTGCGTCTGAAATCAACCCCTAATCACTAGGGTGAGTTGTTCGCCATTTTGTGACAGTGTGTAAATATGTCCACTATTCAGTGCATATTTATTTCCCCCCAAAATCCAAATCCTACAAGGAATAAAGGTGACAACTAACGGAGCAGAATAGTTAAAAGTACATTACAATATAGATACAGTATGAAATAAGTTGAACCAAAGTAGTAACAGTTGTAATTATTATGAGAAAGATGTAATGAAGAAATCCATGGAGAAACTGACTACGGACTTCTGTGTGGGGTCAAGTTAGGTGATAGACATGGCAGACAATCATAAAGATCTTAAAGAATATTTGTTTCAGGGAAAACTGCAAGATGTGAGGTGACTTTTAGACATTAACATTTATGTAAAACATTATTTATGCTCCCTGCATTAGTGCCAACAGCTGGTAGTGATGACGCAATATGACAGCGGTTATTTAGTGTCTAGGATGTTAAGTGACTGGTCACTGAAGATCGAAGTAGTTCATGAATATGATATAGAGAGTTGGGAATAATGTCAGACACAGACAATCTTTCTTTGGGGACACGGAGTATCTGGATCAACATATACTGATCGGTTTGGATGTTACTGTCACCACTGTGACTCTGCTCAATGTTGCCCTGGTGAACCTCAGTACCCCTGCTGTCCCCCTGTCTCTCCCTCCCTGCTGTGCTGCCTAATCAGCCTCTATTCCTTACACCTGTCACCTCCCTTATAAGCTCTCGTGAGTTAGTCCCTTTCAGAGTTACCGGTTGCTTTAGGGTGAGTTCGGGCGGCTTCTGTGTCTGTTCCGCTCGACTTCGTTTGCCTACAAACCTTTGAGTAAGTGACTGTTGTTTGTTGTTCATTGTTCCCGTGGACTAAGTGCATTTGGAACTGTTTATTTGCAAGACTGGGGACTACTGCAGTCTTCTTCTGGTTTGTTCCTTTGCACACTTTTAGTTGGTACTTTGCTTTGCTGCTACATTGTATTTTTGTTGTTGTCTTTTCTCCTCATTGCTTCAGCTGCCCTCAGTTCTTCTTTCCTCCTCGTCCCCTCACCTGTGTTGGCTCCTCCTGGTGTGCTGACTTCACTAGTGTGGCATATCCCACCACCCACTCCTCTTAAGAACCTCATTATCCTAGTAGTACATTCTGAGTTTTATCCATAGCTCACTCTTTCTCCTCAGATACTCCACGCCAGCATCTGCCCCTCCGGTCGCCACAGTTGTGCACCCCTGTACCTAACTGTTCCACCACAGCATCTTACTCACAATTAGCTGTTTGCCTTCCAACTCCTTCGTTTGTCCTGCGCCTTCTGGCCTGTGGAACACATTCCGCTGTGGTGACCCCTGAAGGGTCAAGCCAAAGGCAGTTGAATTAATGCTGTTTAAAAAGCAAACTTGATATTTCCAATTACCAAAATTATAACCAAATCAAAAGAAATTTGTAAATAAGAAGAAATAAAGAATAAATGCTGGTAAATGTGGGTAAACTCTGACAGGAAGTTGCTAGCTAGGTAGAGTGGAAATTGGCACAGTTTTTACAGGCTGTGGTTGAAAATGACACTGGACGGTCAAAAAGCTGCTGTTCAGTGCCTGACATGAAGGGGGACAGGGACTGGATTACAGGACACTAAGACAGGAGGAAAACGGACAAAGGGTTTAAAAAAAACTAAGGCTAGTTAACCACAAGGATGCTACAGGTTATGTTTGCATCTGATGAAATTGGTCTACTTACAAAGTGTGTTTGAACAGCCAGATATTTGGTTGGTTCGGGGTTGAGTCGTCAGTACTGCTGTCTACATTAAATGTGATACTGCATTACTGTGCGGTGCGGTACTTTTATGCTAATTAGCCACTTGAAGCTACTGCCGCTTCGCTGTTTAAATTAGTGTGAAGATATATATTCATTCATATTATATTCAAAACATTTAGTCCTTTGTGGTTTTCAACCTATTACTAGGCTACTGCTTTTATGAACTACTTGACCCTTGTAGCCCCTGCAGTTTTGTTGTGTTTTTTTAAGTTGAGGCAGGTGTGGAGGATGCAAATCTTAAACTTTTGTTTCCCTACCAGTCTGAGACTAACACTATGTTTTGTTGACTGGAAAACCCTCATCACTCACATTCACCCACAGATATGTTCTGTACATGTGCATCTATGTAGGTACTTCACCAGGAAATGCACTGGATGCTTTTCTTTTGCTGGATAAAATGCACTACAGTCCTTTTACTCCTTGAACCTATAAGAACACATACCACAGAAGTCCCCCCCCCCCCAGCGGAATGAAGACAATACGGTGTCATTTAAAATACATCAGGTGCTCTTGATAATTCCCCCCCTTCAGACGGCCCTGTGCTCCCACTCAGCCTGCATGGCCCATATCATTTCTCAACCTTTATTTCCCAGAATCACAATTAGATTTTTCAAACCATAGTGTAAAACTAGTGATATCACTTAATTTTTTTCTTAAACATAACCACACTGTTAGTATTGATAGTACAATCTGAAGTAAATCACCTTTCTGCATATAGTCATTTAATGATTCATTTTACTTGTACATATTTTGCTTTAATATTTTAAAATCATTCTTCGACCTCTTCTTGCTTTTGTTTCTTCTGTAGCAGATCTTTGTGAGAATGTAAGCATAAGGAGGAGATGCTGAATACTACTCTGGACACAGAGACACTGAAGAGCCAGGGTGGTCGTGGCAGGACCCAAACCCAGCATAAAGAGGTTCTGTGAATGTGGTGTGGAAGGTCTGGAGATGGATCAGTTTGTCAGAGCCAACTTCATAGAAGGAGAGAGAGCCAGCAGCAGAGCTGGAACCACAGTCCACATACACTGCTACTCTACCAGACTTGGAGGAGGAGGAGAGGTGTGTTACTATGTTATTGTGCCACATATAGTAACCTTCATCAGTGCACCTCACACTCCAGGATTGATTGTTCCATCCAAACATACAGTCTTTTTTATCTTCTTTCCTGCTGATTCCTCTGTAACTCACTGATATAAAAACCTGTCCTCTCCACTCCACCTCCCAGTAACAGCGACCAGTCAGACCATTACTACACAGCAGCTGATAGACGTTATCAAATCTGTCTGGATGATCAGGATACGACTGATCCTCCTCCACCAGCGTCACCTTCCTGTTGTCAGACAGTAGTAGTTTCCTGTTCACTGTGTTTTTGTCGATTGTGAGTTGACAGAAATCTGATGGAGACAACAAGACACAAACAGCTGCAGTTATTAATCCATCATCTGTTCATTTCTTGACACTTTGATGATGTGAATGAGTGATGTGACAGTTTGAAGATGGTTGAATGTTGCTGCTTTGTTTCCATCAATCTCATTAAAAACACACTTACACTTCCTCAGACCTGGTCTCAGCCATCGTTCTCCACCAGGCTCCACCCTGAAAGGAGGAGGGGGGTCAGAGCAGCACATTCTCTGTCAGCATGCACATTACATGGCTCTTATATACATCATTATTTTCACCTAGACAAACATTGTTTGAGATTTTGCAGCATTTCATGAAATTTTTCTAAATGGTTTTGCTTTCTCTGACTTATTCTGGCCTTAAATGAGAAAATATAAATGTAAATATATTTAAAAAATCCTATCAGAAATTGTCTGTGGTTTCAGCAGGTGTCTTCATACCTGAGAGTGTCAAGTCTCCAGACTGGATTCTTCAATCCAGCAGACAGCAGCTTCACTCCTGAGTCTCCTGGATGATTGTAGCTCAGGTCCAGTTCTCTCAGATGGGAGGGGTTGGAGCTCAGAGCTGAGGACAGAGAAGCACAACCTTCCTCTGTGACCAGACAACCTGACAGTCTGCAGACACACAAAACATTATGTGGACACTTGTGTTGGTGTTTTATATGCTCATAACCATGATAACAGATACATGTCCATGTAAACACATGGACAATTTAAATCTGCATCTAAATATCATCTCAATATTTAAATTTAACTAGGTAGAAGGTTATGAAAAGCTATAATGTTTTAAAGAGGTTAATTATGTAAAAAGCATGGGAGTCTCTTACTTACCCACAGTTTACTCGTAAATAGATTTCAAAAGTCATTGGGGAAAAAATAAATAAAAACTTTATCTGACCTGAGAGTCCCTAGCTGACAGTGTGGACTCTTCAGTCAGAGTAATTTCACTCCTGAATCCTGCAGGTTGTTGTTACTCAGGTCCAGTTCTCTCAGACTAGAGGACTGAGAGCTGAGAACTGAGGACAGAGCTTCACAGCTTCTCTCTGAGAGGTTACAGCCACTCAGTCTGGAGAGGAAACAATGAACCAAAACATCAGTTACTCTTCATACTTAGTAATATTAGGCTACAATGGAAAAATCTGTATGGGAAAATCAAATTAACCTACAAAGCTTTATTGCAGACTTTGACCACAGGCAGCAGCTTCAGCAGAGCCTCCTCTGAAGCAGAGTATTTCTTCAGATCAAACACGTCCAGATCTTTTTCTGATGACAGTAAGATGAAGACCAGAGCTGACGACTGAGCAGGAGACAGTTTCTCTGTGGAGAGACTTCCTGATCTCAGGGACTGTGGGATCTGCTCCACTAGAGAACAATCATTCAGTTCATTCAGACAGTGGAACAGGTTGATGCTTCTTTCTGGACAAGGGTTCTCCTCGATCTTACCTTTGATGTACTGGAGCGTCAATACCTGATTCACATCTGAGGTATTTTTTGTTTTTGTTCGAAGACCTTGTAACAGGGTCTGATTGGTCACCAGTGACAGGCCCAGGAGAAATCGAAGGAACAAGTCCAAGTGTCCATTTAGACTCTCTAAGGCCTTGTCTACAGCACTCTGGTAGAGGTCTGTCAATGCAGGTTTGTTTTTTCTTATTTGTAACTTCTCTGAGGTTGTTTCTGACAGCAGATTGACTCCAGAGTTGAAGAATGTCAGATGGACATGAAGAGCAGCCAGAAACTCCTGAAAACTCAGATGGACGAAGCAGAACACCTTGTCCTGGTACAGTCCTCTCTCCTCTATAAAGATCTGTGTGAACACTCCTGAGTACACTGAGGCTGCTCTGATATCGATGCCACACTGTCAGGTCTGATTCATAGAAGATCAGGTTTCCTTTCTGCAGCTGCTCAAAAGCCAGTTTTCCCAGAGACTCAATCATCTTCTTGTTCTCTGGACTCCAGTGTGGATCTGTTTCAGCTCCTCCATCATACTTGACGTTCTTCAGTTTGGACTGAACCACCAGGAAGTGGATGTACATCTCAGTCAGGGTCTTGGGCAGCTCTCCTCCCTCTCTGGTTTTCAACACATCCTCCAGAACTGTAGCAGTGATCCAGCAGAAGACTGGGATGTGGCACATGATGTGGAGGCTTCGTGATGTCTTGATGTGGGAGATGATTCTGCTGGCCTGCTCCTCATCTCTGAATCTCTTCCTGAAGTACTCCTCCTTCTGTGGATTATTGAATCCTCTGACCTCTGTCACCATGTCAACACACTCAGGAGGGATCTGATTGGCTGCTGCAGGTCGTGTGGTGATCCAGAGGCGAGCAGAGGGAAGCAGGTTCCCCCTGATGAGGTTTGTCAGCAGCACATCCACTGAGGTGGACTCTGTAACATCAGTCAGGATCTCATTGTTGTGGAAGTCCAGAGGAAGTCGACACTCATCCAGACCGTCAAAGATGAACACAACCTGGAACTTTTCAAACCTGCTGATTCTTTTGGTTTCAGGAAAGAAGAGATGAACAAGTTCCACCAAGCTGAACTTTTTCTCTTTCAGCACATTCAGCTCTCTGAAAGTCAATGGAAATGTGAACTGTATGTCCTGGTTGGCTTTGTCTTCAGCCCAGTCCAGAGTGAACTTCTGTGTTAAGACTGTTTTCCCAATGCCAGCCACTCCCTTTGTCATCACTCATCTGATCGGTCCATCTCTTCCAGGTGAGGCTTTAAAGATGTCTTCATGTCTGATTGTTGTTTCTGGTCTGACTGGTTTCCTGGATGCTGTTTCAATCTGTCTGACCTCATGTTCATCATTGACCTCTCCAGTCCCTCCCTCTGTGATGTAGAGCTCTGTGTAGATCTGATTCAGAAGAGTTGGGTTTCCTGCTTTAGCGATGCCTTCAAACACACACTGGAACTTCTTCTTCAGGTCAGATTTGAATTTCAGCTGACACATCATGTATGATTCTGAGAAAAACACAAAATATTTGTGTAATTCAAATTTTAAATATAATTTACCACCCTCCTACTGTCCATTCCAAACTTTGCTGGTTAAATCTTTACATAAATTCTCTTACTGCTGTGCAGACAGTCAGCCAGCTCCTCCTGCTTCATTCTCCTCAGGAAGTTCACTGTGATCTTCAGAAATGACTCTCTGCTGCTCCTCCTCTGCTCTTCATCCTCACCATCCAACACCTCCTCATCCTCCCTCTGACTCTCTAAGCATTCTGGGTAATCTGGACTCAGACTCTTCTGGATCTTCTTCAGCTCGTTCTTCACAAAAGTGACAATGTTGTCCTCCAGCAGCTGGAACACAAAACTATATGAATGACACAATCCAAGTAAAACCATGGAGCCAAACATCAGATCCATGTTGGACAGACCGATAATCCACTGTTCTAAAACGTGCAGCATGGACATTATTGTGGACACCACAGATGGAAAAGTAGTAGTTGTACATGTACAGACCATAAATATGGAGTCCAGGTGTGTTTGATGCTGCTGGGCAGACTGACCACTGGGAACCTCTGAGCTCTGCTGGTCCAGTCTGTGGAGGAACCTGGAAGAAGTCAGTTTAAAACTTGAACCAAGTCAGTCACATGATCTTTAGTAGAGTTTTAAATTCTCACCTTCCATCATCAGACTGTCTGAAACGTAGAGGTTCTTTCATTGACCAATCACTCTTGAGTGACACACAGCTGGGTTCAGGTCCAGGTACAGCAGAGTCTGGTCTGTGCAGCTTCTCTGGTCTTGAACACAACACAGACAGAGGTCAGAGTGTGAATAATGATGGTGGAGTGATTGTTGGTGCTGAGCTCTGACATGGAGAAGAGTCATGGACAGTTAGAGATCCTCATCTCACCTCTGAGCTTTGGTCTGGCTCTCAGGTTCCCCACACAGAGTGGTTTTAGAGGGAGGGTCTCCCTCCTCTCTGTCCTCACACTGATCCATGCTGCTGAATTCACACACACTTTCTACCTTCCTGTGGAGACTCACTTTAATTATTGGAGAGCTGCCTAATCACCTATTTAATATCCCATCTATCTTCATTCTGCTCTTCCTTTTGTCTACTATCCTCATATTTCTATTCACTTGCGACTTTTCTTTGTTCCTTCCCTCTTCTCAGTCTTGTACACTTTCCATTCCTTCTCTTATGTATCTGTCTTTTTCCCCCTTCACCTGCTGCTGACAAACACACTGATTACGTTTGTCTTAGTCCAGAGAACCGCAGTGAAGCTCAGATCAGAGTCAAATCATCTTCATCTGGATATTTTCACAAATCAGACTTTTAGATTCTTCACACAAACATGAGAAATGAAAGCACGTAAAATATGAATGTAATGAACAGATGCCATCTTTAGTGCTCTGAACTTTACCAACTGATGTGTCTGGTTGAAACAATGACTGTTCCAAAAGTTAGGATTTAAACTAAAACATTTAGAATCAACTAGTTTCTCCAGCTGAAAGAAAATTATTTATTTTTTAACCAACAAGAGAAAACCATGGTTCTTTGACGAAGACAAATCAAACCAATCAAAAGCTTCACTTATTCAGCTTTTCCCCATAAACTTCTTTACTCTGCAGCTTTTCTATCTATGGTCAACAGGACATTTGTGCTGATTTGTTTTATCAGATTCATTTCACTGACACTGCTTCTTCTCCTTCAGTGTGTGTGTGATACTGTTTTTTTTTTTTTTTTTTATTCTTTATAAATCTATGCAGTTTGACTGGTTGAACTGGGTCTTCGTAACAAGCCGATATGATATTAAACTTCCTCATGACTGAATGTGGTGAAAAAAGAAACTAAACTGTTTCCTTGATTTTCTTGAGACACCCAGTCATTAAAATGTGTAAATTAAGCACAGGGGCTTCAATAGAGAGGCAACAACAGTCAGTGTGGGTTAACTGCCATAACAACGAATATTAAATCCTAAAGTGAAAAGAAGAAGACAGATATTCATACTGGGGGCTGGGAGCATCCTAAATGTGAAGGAACCATACAACAAACCAAACAACCTAATCCTGCAGTAAGAAGGTGAGTGAACTCCCAGTACACCAACCACACCCTCGGCTGGAGGCCCGAACCCGCCACAGTAAGAGAAACGAGCAGAATTAAAACTCAACCAAATCCAAAACAACACACCCACTTCAAATACTTCTAAACAGTACCTCAGGGTATTTAAACCCTTGCTTTTACTGCATACATCAAAATACAAAACACAGAAATGTAAAGTTTAACTTACTACAGCCACAAGCAGAGACATCTCAACATGAGCAGCAGCCAGTCTCACACACCTGCTTAACAATTCTCTCTTAACCAGTTTATCATTTCTCTCATTGGCTGCTGCTCTTCTCTTGACACCACCCCCACATGAGTTCTAGTGTTTTCCCCATGTCACTTTAATGAACAAAGATCATATGAAGTGTTTTCCTGATTAAAAAGACCTTAATGTTGTTAGAATTGTATAGCACATTACATCTTGTGTCCTAAAGAAAACGTAGTGAATTTATTCTTTGACATTTTGACTTGATAAACATGTTTGTGATGTGCAAGATTTAATTTGAATTCTAGCTCTTACTCTATCTGTAATGCATTTGTTTTCGATCAGGTTTACCAGTGGTGATGTTCAGGGAACCTCAGACAGTAAAACCTATGCTCCTGAACATTAACAAGATGGTAGAAAAGATGTTTAACATGTGAAATGTGACTAAATTAAGTTTCTGTTTTCTTCTCAGCAGTGTGGACTTTTCGTACTGAGAGAAAGGTGTAGAAGACGAGCTGCTGTCCGCCTCAGTGTGAGTTTGATACCTGATGAAGACAAAAAACAAAGGTAGAGACACTGTCCTCTACAGGCTGCTCTGGCAATGGAGAAAACTAAGAGAGCTATCGATTTACTGTAACACAAGAGGCTGCTGATGGACACGTTATACAGTTATATCGTTTCTGTACGATCACGTATTTGTTCTAAAGGTTTGGCAACATTTTATAAACTGCAGAGATATCAGCTTTTAGTACTTTGTTCTGACCATGTGTTCCCCCATTTTATCAGGTAACAGGTTTCATCATCTTCATTTAACTGACTGCTGCTGTTTCTTCTACAACTTGAGGTTTTATGTCCAGCAGCTTCAGGAGTCATTGTGTTATGAAGTCACAAAGTTTCCAGATGTGTTGCAAAATAAGCAAAAACAGCTCCGATAATGCCAGGTAATCAGATAACAACAGATGACATTAAATTAGATACTTTTTTTTTTTTTTTGGTCCTTTTGTCTTATCCCGTGAGTTCAGAGTCACCACAGCGGATCATTGTTAGCATATTGATTTGGCAGTTTTTATGCTGGATGCCCTTCCTGACACAACCCTCCCCAATTTCTACCGGGCTTGGACCAGCACTGCACTGCTGGGGAGGGGAATGGGCTGTTGGGGGTTCAGTGTCTTGCCCAGAGACACTTCAACATATAGATAGAACCAGGGATCTAACCACTCTGGGGGAATAGAGTAAATTTAGTCACATGCTTTAGATAGTCAACCAAGATGGTCTTACTGAAGAGGTCAGAAAGAGGACAAGAAGTCACAGGTTGAGTCGTGTTTAGAGGACAGATTAAGATCACAGGAGGCACTTTGTTGTAATAAGGTGCAATTAAAGGGTTTTATTTCTTCTCAATAACCTAGAAAGGGACAAGAGTGATGACTGTCAACTGCTTGCTCCTGGTTTCTTCAGTCATGTTTTGTGAGGGTGGTTCCTGTTTTGGTTTGGGTATAAATAGAAGGGGTTTGAGAGACACATGTCAGAATAAGACACCAACATCCGTGTGTTCTTCTCCATGCCGACATGTATTAAACTGAGATGGTTCATCACACTGAGTTTTGTCAAGATTTAGTAACACTTGACTAAGGAGAGAGACAAATTTCTATCACAGCACTGACCCTGTGGTCTGTGGACGACTGCCAACTGAGCTACAAGATATATATTGTTTGTAAAAACATGAAATTAAATAAAAAATTAAAGGAACAGTTGGGACAAAAACTGCAGGGCAAGTAAAGAGGCAGAGACAGCTTACAATGATATTCATGGTGAGGTTTATTGAGGTAAAGAAAACCGGCAGAACACCTTCACTTGTCAATCAAGTTCACACAAAAGAACAAAGGAATGAGTCAATGCTAACGAGCATCACAGAACATGCATTCAGTACAGTGCAGGGGGATCTAATTAACAAGTCCTAATGGCTACTGATGTGTGTGTGTTCCGTGGTAGGACACCCTCCTTCCTCCTACCAGGAACCACTGGTCTAAAGACAGTGCAGACAGATGTGATGTGGTGTGAAAGCTCAAAGGATGCATTTGGTCACCATGAACAGGCATTTTGCATTTGTAGGAAATTCTGTCACAGAATAAATAATAAAAACAGAAACAATACACAAATGCACACATTTTAAAAGACAAATCTGTATGTTTGACAGTAAACAACTATGCAGCCTTGTTTTTGTTATTTGCATCCTCATTCCGAGCTTAAGAAAATGCAACAATTCTTATTCTCAGGTGATTGTAAAATGAATACATTTAAATAGAAACATTTATAAATGTTCCATTTGGTCCATTGGGTCTGCAGTTTTATACATTTTACAGGCCACTTCTCTGAGCATTAGGGCTGAGAGGATCATTGAAATGTTTTACCTTATTGGCATATAGTCAGTAAGGTAAGATGGGGACACCACCAGGTAACTCAAACAAAAATGAGTGAGGGGCCGTAACTGAACCACCTCTTCTTATAATGAACTCCAATACGACTCCACTTCCCACTTTGACCTCAATAATAAATACATAGTAGAATTATCACCTGTTTCAACACAAACAAAATGAAATTATAATCCTAGAATTCCTGGCAGAGCCTTTTGATTCCATTAAACTGCACAGGTGGTAATAATGTTATGGCTGATTGGTGTAAGTCTTAGCCTAAGAAAAAAGGATGTTTCATTTCTGTTCATTACTCACAGCAGAGACTCTCTAATGGCTGCATTAATATTACTCTTCTCAATTTTCTAGGATCCCGAGGAGCAGCATGACCAGCATCACTTGGACCAGTAAAAAAAAAAAAATTAACGGCTTCTTATGATGATTATTAATAATGTTATTAACGTTACTATAGAAAACTTTACAGATTTGACTGTTTCGTGTGTGAAAGCACTAACGTTAACTTTATTGATGCTCAACTTTTTTGTTTGTGTTTTGTGCTACTTATTCAGTGATGACTATGAAATGACATCAAATAAGTCGAGCAGCACGACTACGTGCTGTATAATGGGAATTCTGTAAATAATACAGATTTACTGTACAGCTACTGTGGATGTTCCACTGTTCATTTCTGCAGACACCACAATAAAGAGCACCACTGATGCATAATATTGTCAGTTTCTTCTAAACACTAGAGCTGAAATGAACTGTTTTGTGTCAGCTTAAATTGGACTTGAGTGACAAAATACCAATAAATCAGTTTACAAGAAATCATTTAGAAAGAGACAGGACAGGACACAACAGTGGACACAGAGTCACTGAGGAACCAGGCCAGACTCTAAACGCAGGATAAACAGCTTCTGTAAATTTGTTGTTGAATGTGTAGATATGGGTCAGTTTGTCAGGGAACACTTTGTAGAAAGACAGAGTCCCAGCAGGACTGTCCACATACACGGCCACTCTGTTAGAAACTGAGGGGGTGAAGAAAGAAGAGGTGAATGGGACAGGGATAGATGTACCTTTATTCTTGTGATAGACTGAGTAAACTCCTTCACAGCAGAACAAACTCCAGGACTGGTGATTCATTCCAAAAGCACAGTCATCACCATCTCCTTTCCTGCTGATTCCTATGTAACTAAGTGATATGTGAACCTTTCCGCTCCACTCCACCTCCCAGTAACAGCGACCAGTCAGACCATTTCTACACAGCACCTGGGGAAGGTCAAATCTTTCTGGATGATCAGGATACGACTGATCATCCTTCACATGAGTCATAACTGTGTTGCTGTTAGATAGTTGGATCTTTTTTTTCACTGTGTTTGTGTCGATTGTGAGTTGACAGAAATCTGATGGAGAGAACAAGACACAAACAGCTGCAGTTATTAATCCATCATCTGTTCATTTCTTGACACTTTGATGATGTGAATGAGTGATGTGACAGTTTGAAGATGGTTGAATGTTGCTGCTTTGTTTCCATCAATCTCATTAAAAACACACTTACACTTCCTCAGACCTGGTCTCAGCCATCCTTCTCCACCAGGCTCCACCCTGAAAGGAGGAGGGGGGTCAGAGCAGCACATTCTCTGTCAGCATGCACACATGGACATTACATGGCTCTAACTGACATATTTTGGTGTATTTACGTCTAAAATGTTTTTGCCTGCAGCAGGTGTCTTCATACCTGAGAGTGTCTAGTCTCCACTGTGGATCATTAAGTCCAGCAGACAGCAGCTTCACTCCTGAGTCTCCTGGATGATTGTAGCTCAGGTCCAGTTCTCTCAGATGGGAGGGGTTGGAGCTCAGAGCTGAGGCCAGAGAAGCACAACCTTCCTCTGTGACCAGACAACCTGACAGTCTGCAGACACACATAACAACACACAGGAAGCTTTAACATTTGGAAATGGAGTTTGTTAGTCTATCTGACAAAGGCTACAAGCTGAACTCCGTGTGTCTAGTAAAGTTTATTATACTATGTGCTAATGGAGTTTTACTTTTTTTTTAGTTTGCTTGCGCTCATCGATGAATCTTGGGTGTACGTGAGGTTGTGCCAGAATTTCATGCTTGGCTTATCTCAAACTCTTGTATGCTGGCTTTTATTTGAAGTGCATCCAGAAAGTTTTCCCAGCGCTTAACTTTTTCTACATTTTGTTATGTAACAGACTTAATTCAAAATGGATCAAATTCTTTATTTTCCTTAAAGTTGTACAAACAATACCCCATAATGACAAAGTGAAAGAAGTTTGCTTGAAATCTTTGCAAATGTATTAAAAATAGAAAATAAATCCCATGTATGTAAATATTCACTGCCTTTGCTTAATACTTTCTTGAAGCACCTTTAGCACCAATTACAGCCTCAAGTCAGGTTGGATCGGGAGCGTCGGTGCACAGCCATTTTCACATCTGTCCAGAGATGTTCAATCGGGTTCAAGTCTGGGTTCTGGCTGGGCCTCTCAAGGACATTGTCTCATAGCCACTCCTTTGTTATCTTGCCTGTGGGCTTAGGGTTGTTCTGTTGAAAGATGAACCATTGCTCCAGTCTGAGGTCCAGAGCGCTCTGGAACAGGTTTTCATCAAGGATGTCTCTGTACATTGCTGAAAAACATCCCCACAGCATGATGCTGCCAACACCATGCTTCACTGTAGGGATGGTGTTGGCCAGGTGGTGAGTGGTGCCTAGTTTCCTCCAGACATGACACTTGGCATTCAGGTCAAAGACTTCAATCTTTGTTTCATCAGACCAGAGCATTTAGTTTCTCATGGTCATTGTCCTTCAGGTGGGCTTTCATGTGCCTTTTACTGACATGTGGTTTCCATCTGGTCACTCTACCACACAGGCCTGATTGATGGAGTGCTGCAGAGATGGTTGTTCTTCTGGAAGGTTCTCTCTCCACAGAGAAATGCTGGGGCTCTTTCAGAGTGACCATCGGGTGCACTGTTCACTGTTCACTGTGGGACCTTATATAGAGAGGTGTATGCTTTTCCAAATCCTGTCCAGTCAACTGAATTTCCCACAGGTGGACTCCAGTCAAGTTGTAGAATCATCTCAAGGATGATCAGTGAAATCAGGCTGCACCAGAGCTCAATTTTGAATGTCATGGCAAAGACTGTGAATACACGTGTGATTTTTCAAACAAACTTCTTTCACTTTGTCATTATGGGGTATTGTTTGTAGAAAAATATAATGGAACAATTAAATTATTCTATTTTGAAATAAAGCTCTAACATAACAAAATGTGGAAAAAGTTGAGCTCTGGGAAAACGTTCTGGATGCACTGTATATGCAAAAACAACAAAAATCATCCAAAGGGAAGCAATTCTAAAGAGAAGTACAAAACTGGTTTGATACATCAAATTGTGTTATCCTGCACAGCACATCTGCTAATAAGTATTGTTTATACATTTTTAAATTGTCATCAGATGAACACATGAAAGACTTCTGACCTGAGAGTCTCCAGTTGACAGTGTGGACTCTTCAGTCCATCAGAGAGTAATTTCACTCCTGAATCCTGAAGGTTGTTGTTACTCAGGTCCAGTTCTCTCAGACTAGAGGACGGGGAGCTGAGAACTGAGGACAGAGCTTCACAGCTTCTCTCTGTGAGGTTACAGAGACTCAGTCTGAAGAGGAACATTTATATGAAACTGTTATCAGTAGTAATGTTAAGTCTTGATATTTGAAAGGTAAAAGAAACAAATATCTTAGCTCACAGGAAATTAGCTGTTTGCTTTAAACTGGCTCTGTTACACCCAATGTTAACCTGCGCATCGATGGTTCTAATCAGAAGTCTACACTCAATATCAACACGAATATCATGGCATTATTGGGCTTTAAGTGATTTCTTTTAAATGTTCATTAACTAGGGCAGAATGGATCAACAGCTTTTGACAAAACATTTAAAAAATTGACAGCCATAACTGACTTACTGAAACTAGCAGAACCTACTTGGTTAATAGAAGTGAAATACCCTCAGCCATCTGGCTAAAGCTGAAATTTGCAGCTTAAGCTAGTGCAAAACAAAAATGTGTGAAAATGTTGCATACTGTAACGTTACATTTGGAAGTGCAGATGTTTGTTTAGAGGAGTCTGTTCCTGATTGAGCGTTTGCTCAGCTTGTGTGTTTAGAGTAATTATGCTGTTGGAACACCAAAGTGTATCCAGGTCTCAGCAATTTAGCTGAATACAGCGTTATTTAGTTAGTTCCCCTTCTTCTCACAGGAAACGATAACTTCAAGTTATTTCTGCTAAAGGTGGATCTATAAGCTACTAAAGCGTGAGGGGGTGATTATTGCTCTACTTTTCTTTTTGGCATAATTTGTGTTAAATAAACAATGGCACACTGACCTGAGTGTGTCCAGTTTACAGTGTGGACTCCTTAATCCAGAAGACAGCAGGTTCACTCCTGAATCCTGCACGTTGTTGTTACTTATGTTCATCTTTCTAACTTTAGAAGACCTAGAACTTAGAATCGAGGACAGAGCTTCACAGCTTCTCTCTGTGAGGTTACACAAATCCAGCCTGAAAAAAAAATGAGCAAGAACCAATACGTTTTTATGTGTTAATGGTTATTGTTTTCTTTTTCTTTTTTTATAAATAAAGTGTCTGTATATGAGGAAGGGAAGATCTAACTATATGCTTACAGAGCTGTCTTAGAGACTTTGACCACTGGCAGCAGCCTCAGAAAAGCCTCCTCTGAAGGACTGTATTCGTTCAAGTCAAACACGTCCAAATCTTTTTCGGATGACAGTAAGATAAAGACCAGAGCTGACCACTGAGCAGGAGACAGTTTATCTGGAGATAGACTTCCTGAACTCAGGGACTTTTGGATCTCCATCACTAGAGAACTATCATTCAGTTCATTCAGGCAGTGAAACAGATTGATGCATTTCTCTGTAGACAGTTCCCCACTGATCTTCTTCTTAATGTACCAGATTATGTTTTGATTGGTCTGTGAGGTATTTCCTGTCTGTATCAGCAAGCCTTGCAAGAGAATCTGATTAGTATGCAGAGAAAACCCCACGAGAAAGCGCAGGAACAAGTCCAAGTGTCCATCTGTACTCCTCAGTGCTTTGTCAAGAGCGGTCTGATAGAAGACTCTCTCTGAAGACTCATGGTAAGCAGCGTGCTCTTCCAACAGCAGATTGACTCCAGAGTTGAAGAAAGTCAGATGGACATGAAGAGCAGCCAGAAACTCCTGAAAACTCAGATGGACGAAGCAGAACACCTTGTCCTGGTACAGTCCTCTCTCCTCTATAAAGATCTGTGTGAACACTCCTGAGTACACTGAGGCTGCTCTGATATCGATGCCACACTCTGTCAGGTCTGATTCATAGAAGATCAGGTTTCCTTTCTGCAGCTGCTCAAAAGCCAGTTTTCCCAGAGACTCAATCATCTTCTTGTTCTCTGGACTCCAGTGTGGATCTGTCTCAGCTCCTTCATCATACTTGACGTTCTTCAGTTTTAGCTGAACCACCAGGAAGTGCATGTACATCTCAGTCAGGGTCTTGGGCAGCTCTCCTCCCTCTCTGGTTTTCAACACATCCTCCAGAACTGTAGCAGTGATCCAGCAGAAGACTGGGATGTGGCACATGATGTGGAGGCTTCGTGATGTCTTGATGTGGGAGATGATTCTGCTGGCCTGCTCCTCATCTCTGAATCTCTTCCTGAAGTACTCCTCCTTCTGTGGGTCAGTGAACCCTCTGACCTCTGTCACCATGTCAACACACCAAGGAGGGATCTGATTGGCTGCGGCAGGTCGTGTGGTTATCCAGAGGCGAGCAGAGGGAAGCAGGTTCCCCCTGATGAGGTTTGTCAGCAGCACATCCACTGAGGTGGACTCTGTAACATCAGTCAGGATCTCATTGTTGTGGAAGTCCAGAGGAAGTCGACACTCATCCAGACCGTCAAAGATGAACACAACCTGGAACTCTTCAAACCTGCCGATTCCTTTGGTTTCAGGAAAGAAGAGATGAACAAGTTCCACCAAGCTGAACTTTTTCTCTTTCAGCACATTCAGCTCTCTGAAAGTCAATGGAAATGTGAACTGTATGTCCTGGTTGGCTTTGTCTTCAGCCCAGTCCAGAGTGAACTTCTGTGTTAGGACTGATTTCCCAATACCAGCAACTCCCTTTGTCATAACTCTTCTGATTGGTCCATCTCTTCCAGGTGAGGCTTTAAAGATGTCTTCTTGTCTGATTGTTGCTTATGGTCTGACTGGTTTCCTGGATTGTCTAATAAATAAAAGAATTAATATAATTTACCACCCTCCTACTTTGGAAAACATGCCTTTCTCTGTCTATTTGCCATTTTTGCTGGTTAAAGGTAAAGGTCCATGAAGTGATATTTGGATGTGGACAGTGAATCAGAGACTCCCTGTAGTGTAAAGGTTTATTGGTCCTGCTGATCCCACAGGAATCAACAGCTCAGTCTGCAGCTTTTTGAAGAGTTCGGCTCGGTGTCAAACCTCAGTCAGTTTGGTTTAGTCCCAACAGCTCTGACAACCTTGCCTACAACCTAATGTTTGAAGACATAGTTATTTTAGCCAACAACTTTGATTCAACACTGGTACTTTCTGTTTTGTTGTTATTTCAGTTGCAGTTTTAGGGATTGAGGTATTTGATCAAAAGTATTAGTAATCGTTTAGTAGGATCGTTTTGTCCTCTTTGTCTACTGTTCTTTCATTGCTCTATCAATTTTTGTCAGTTTTCATATGAACAGCTAAGATTAATACTAGAAAGGTCTTCATGAAAAAATGCGAGTCGTCTGTCCTGTTAGGGTCACCGAGGGGCTGAGGCCTATTCTAGTCATCAGTGGCCAGAAAAGCTAAGATCTTCCACCACATTGTATAAAATCTTAACTTTTCATATCATAATTTTGACTCTTGGGCAGCACGATGGTGGACTGGTTAATGCTGCTGCCTCTCAGCTAGAAATTCCTGTTTTGAATCCCCTGCCTCCTGTGTCCTTTCTGTGTGGACTCTGCATGTTCTTCCCGTGCTTGCGTGGGTTTCCTCCGGTTTCCTCCCACAATCCTGGTGCTGTGAATGTGAGAGGTTGTCTGTCTGTGTGGTAGGATGCACTGTTGTATTCTCTGGTTGTTCTGTTTATTATAACTACTAGATAATGCAACTAAAAGATTGGACGTGCTGAAGCCTACTGTAGCTCACTGAGATAAACTTTAAGTTTTCCCTTTATTCTTAGACGGCCTACCCAAGTTTGTTTTCAGCAGTAGGAACAAAATGAAGAACTCTTGATTTAGAGGTGCATTATTTTGTCACTTGCTGTAAAACTAATAGTCTCAACACTTTTTGCTTTATAGGGTTAGAAGTAATCTCCTCAGAGCAGCTTCAACAAAACCAGTAGGAGTAAGTAAAAAGTATAATAATCCATACTTAACACAAACATCAAGTACAAATGAAGTAGTACGGTTATGTCAGTAAAAGAAAAACTGACTGTTCCAAAGTACATTCAGTGAAGTCTTACAACACTTATCATTTCAGTAAAGTTTCAACTGCTTGTGGTTCTAAAGCCTACAGCCCCATTATTGTATTATCACCACTGTCTCAATGCTACAACGCCAACATCTTTGAACACTGAACAGACACTGAGATCTACAGGACCATGTTTGTTTCTCCTTATACCATTTCAATAAAACAGTGACAGCATCTTAGTTCTGGGATCAGAGGAAAACAATTCACTGGCACAAAATATACTGATATTCACAGTAATCATTTTATTGGGAAATGAAATTTTAGTTAACAACATTTTTGATCTGTAATAATCATAGCTCCAACATAAAGAACAGGAAGAAGAAGAAGAGGTTTCCAGCGTTGTGTTTGGTAAAGAGACAGACAGGTAGCCTACAGAATGAATAACTCTTGTCAACATTGAGAAATATTGTCCAACAAGAGGAGACTCTCTCTACTGTACTGAACACAAAGACACTGAAGAACCAAAGGACAAGAACCCAAATCCAGCATACAGAGGTTCAGTGAAGGTGGTGTTGAAGGTGTGGAGGTGGATCAGTTTGTCAGAGGAGACTCTGTAGAAGGACAAAATGCCACCAGGACAGTCCACATACACTGCTACTCTGTTAGAGACTGAAAAGGTGTTGGACGACCTAAATGTTCTCTCTTTATTGACAGAGTAACGACCGTCATACCAGTTTAGGCTCCAGGATTGACGGTTTTCTCCAAACCTGCAGTCAGCGCTGCCTCCTATCCGACTAATTCCTCTGTAACTTACTGATATTTCAACTTTTCCTTTGCATTCGACCTCCCAGTAACAGGGACCAGTCAGACCATTACTACAAAGCAGCTGAGGACACCAGACAAATCTGTCTGGATGATCCGAATATGACTGATCCTGCTCCACATATGTCACCTTCCTGTTGTTGTCAGACAGTTTGAGGTGTCTGTCTAATGTGTTTTTGTCGATTGTGAGTTGACAGAAATCTGATGGAGAGAACAAGACACAAACAGCTGCAGTTATTAATCCATCATCTGTTCATTTCTTGACACTTTGATGATGTGAATGAGTGATGTGACAGTTTGAAGATGGTTGAATGTTGCTGCTTTGTTTCCATCAATCTCATGAAAAACACACTTACACTTCCTCAGACCTGGTCTCAGCCATCGTTCTCCACCAGGCTCCACCCTGAAAGGAGGAAGGGGGTTCAAACATGGACATGTTCTGGACATACAGCTGTACAAATAATCAGATGTGTAAGTCAGTGGTTTCCTACATGACATGAGTGATGTACATTATGTGAGAAATGGTGTGTGACGTGCAACAGCATGACAATTTAACATCACTTAATCATGTTTATTTAATACCCAAACTTGACCTAAATGTTTTTGTGATCAAGCCGGATCAAGCTGCTATGATTGCACAGTTTTAACACAGCATTTCTTGAACCAAAAGGTTGCTATTCAATAGGCACCTGCCTGCCTTGGGGTCAGTGCTAACAGTCCGGCTGGACATATGAGAGGGTTGTTACAAAAGACCTATTGATCTCTTTCCTAGGCCACATAATTCCTTGAGTGAATTAAGGTCGTAACATCTGGTTATTGCTTTCACTAAACAGGAGAGTATGAAAGAAGTAGCCACATGCTATCTCACTTTTCAGAAATAAAATGTGGGAGCCCAGTCTGTTACATCTCGGATGGGACGATGTATTCGTACTCTTACCTTACACTAACGTTACTGAGTGATGGGAGCTCAACACAAAAAGTGGCCTTAAATAACATACAGTAGCATATTTAACTAGTTGTTGCTACAGGTTTTTTTTTTTTTACAAATCTGTGAAATCAGTACTTCCACAGTAATTTTTAGAATTGTATTTTTTCAAGTTTAAGGTTGAAATTTAGACTGGAAAAAACAACCACAGTAATATTAGCTCACATCTGTCCTGTAATCCATAGCGCAAACTGCCTTTTCACTGTACTGAAAACAGAAACTAATGACTTTTTAGACAAACGCTAAAAAGTTGTATTCACGCTGCATCTGAAATAAACTTGGTGTCCTTCTTGATGCAGCAGTTAATTGCTGACAGGGATGAAACTTATCTGTGACTATAGCAGACATTTCCATACCTGAGAGTGTCCAGTCTCCAGAGTGGATCCTTCAATCCAGCAGACAGCAGCTTCACTCCTGAGTCTCCTGGATGATTGTAGCTCAGGTCCAGTTCTCTCAAATGGAAGGGGTTGGAGTTTAGAGCTGAGGCCAGAGAAGCACAACCTTCCTCTGTGATCAGACAACCTGAAAGTCTGTAAAGAAAAAAACAATCACGGCTTCTACAGTGATTCTGCAGTACTGCTGTGTGCAGTCAAACCTAAAAATAAACTATAATACAACATTAAACAAATGACTATGTCAGGAAATATCTAGTGACAATACCACTGTGATATAAATATTCCACATCAACTAATGTAAATCAGATTTTATTTGGTCAGCAGTTCCAAAGTAAAGTGTGGATGTTCCAGTCCAGAAGACAGCACCTTTAGTCCTGAATCCTGCAGATTATTTTTACCTGTGTCTATCACTCTCACACTAGGACTGGTAGCTGAGAAGTGAGGACAGCTTTTTGTAAAGATTTTCTGTTATGTGGAATTTTATATCCTGATGGAAAAGATCAGATTATCATGCCTTATGCTCACATTGCAGAGGTCCTTCATTCTGTGTATTATATTTACAAAATTCTCACAAACAATTTACAACAAAATGTAACTTGCTCAGACCTGAGGTTTTCTAGTTTACACTGTGGACTCTTCAGTCCAGCAGCAAGCAGCTTCACTCCTGAGTCTTGCAGGTCATTGTTACTTAAATCCAGCTCTTTCAGAATATAGGGTTGGGAGCTGATAACTGTGGACAGAGCTTTACAGCTTCTCTCTGAAAGGTTACAGCCACTCAGCCTGAACAGGAAAAATTAAAAAAGGTTGTGAGTTTTGTTTCTCTGGATGGAGTTGTAATACATAAATAATACCGAATACATCCAACTGGCAACACACTGGGTTTTGTTTGAGAAGTTGATGACAGGCAGCATTCTGAGAAGAACCTCCTCTGAAGCAGAATATTTCTTCAGGTCAAACTCTTTTAGATATCTTTCTGATGTCAGTAAGATGAAGGCTAGAGCTGACCACTGAGCAGGAGAGAGTTTATTTGTAGAGAGTCTTCCGGAAGTCATGGACTGTTGAATCTCCTCAACTAGGGAACGATCCTTCAGTTCATTCAGACAATGGAACAGGTTGATGAATTTCTCTGGAGAAAGATCCTCATTGACCTTTTTCTTTATGTACTCCACTGTTTTTTGGTTGGTATCTGAATCATTTCCTGTCAGTGTCAGTAGACCAAAAAGGAGAGTCTGATTGGTCTGTAGTGAAAGGCCTAGGAGGAAGCGGAGGAACAAGTCCAGGTGTCCAGTGGGACTTTGTAAGGCTTTTTTTATAGCACTCTGGTAGAACTGTCTCATTGTAGTTGTGTCTTTCCTTAATTTGTATTTGGTTGATTGTTCTTCTAAAAGCAGATTGACTCCAGAGTTGATGAAAGTCAGATGGACATGAAGAGCAGCCAGAAACTCCTGAACACTCAGATGGACGAAGCAGAACACCTTGTCCTGGTACAGTCCTCTCTCCTCTATAAAGATCTGTGTGAACACTCCTGAGTACACTGAGGCTGCTGTGATATCGATGCCACACTCTGTCAGGTCTGATTCATAGAAGATCAGGTTTCCTTTCTGCAGCTGCTCAAAAGCCAGTTTTCCTAGAGACTCAATCATCTCCTTGTTCTCTGGACTCCAGTGTGGATCTGTCTCAGCTCCTCCATCATACTTGATGTTCTTCAGTTTGGACTGAACCACCAGAAAGTAAATGTACATCTCAGTCAGGGTCTTGGGCAGCTCTCCTCCCTCTCTGGTTTTCAACACATCCTCCAGAACTGTAGCAGTGATCCAGCAGAAGACTGGGATGTGGCACATGATGTGGAGGCTTCGTGATGTCTTGATGTGGGAGATGATTCTGCTGGCCTGCTCCTCATCTCTGAATCTCTTCCTGAAGTAGTCCTCCTTCTGTGGGTCAGTGAACCCTCTCACCTCTGTCACCATGTCAACACACTCAGGAGGGATCTGATTGGCTGCTGCAGGTCGTGTGGTGATCCAGAGGCGAGCAGAGGGAAGCAGGTTCCCCCTGATGAGGTTTGTCAGCAGCACATCCACTGAGGTGGACTCTGTAACATCATTCAGGATCTCATTGTTGTGGAAGTCCAGAGGAAGTCGACACTCATCCAGACCGTCAAAGATGAACACAACCTGGAACTTTTCAAACCTGCAGATTCCTTTGGTTTCAGGAAAGAAGAGATGAACAAGTTCCACCAAGCTGAACTTTTTCTCTTTCAGCACATTCAGCTCTCTGAAAGTCAATGGAAATGTGAACTGTATGTCCTGGTTGGCTTTGTCTTCAGCCCAGTCCAGAGTGAACTTCTGTGTTAAGACTGTTTTCCCAATACCAGCCACTCCCTTTGTCATCACTCTTCTGATTGGTCCATCTCTTCCAGGTGAGGCTTTAAAGATGTCTTCATGTCTGATTGATGTTTCTGGTCTGACTGGTTTCCTGGATGCTGTTTCAATCTGTCTGACCTCATGTTCATCATTGACCTCTCCAGTCCCTCCCTCTGTGATGTAGAGCTCTGTGTAGATCTGATTCAGAAGAGTTGGGTTTCCTGCTTTAGCGATGCTCTCAAACATATGCTGGAACTTCTTCTTCCATTTAGATTGAAGTTTATGCTTACAAACTGCAACCAAAGTTCCTGAAAAGAACACAAGTAATCAAGAGAGATTCTTTGACAGTGACACAGACATATTCAAATTAACTTAACTTTTTTGTATAATTTGTTAAATTGCATCAGTGAACATTTTTTGGCGACATAATTTATATTTATGTACAGTATACAGCACTAAAAATTTCAGTTAGAATATGCAACATTACACTGAGCCCTGAGTTTATCCACTAGACAATTTAAAAAATGAAAGAGAAATCCTCTTACTGCTGTGCAGACAGTCAGCCAGCTCCTCCTGCTTCATTCTCCTCAGGAAGTTCACTGTGATCTTCAGAAATGACTCTCTGCTGCTCCTCCTCTGCTCTTCATCCTCACCATCCAACACCTCCTCATCCTCCCTCTGACTCTCTGAGCATTCTGGGTAATCTGGACTCAGACTCTTCTGGATCTTCTTCAGCTCGTTCTTCACAAAAGTGACAATATTGTCCTCCAGCAGCTGGAACAGAAAACTATATGAATGATACAATCCAAGTAAAACCATGGAGCCAAACATCAGATCCATGTTGGACAGACTGACAATCCACTGGTCTAAAAAGTGCAGCATGGACATTATTGTGGACACAACAGATGGAAAAGTAGTAGTTGTACATGTACAGACCATAAATATGGAGTCCAGGTGTGTTTGATGCTGCTGGACAGACTGACCACTGGGAACCTCTGAGCTCTGCTGGTCCACTCTGTGGAGGAACCAGGAAGAATGAGCTCACATTATGTCTGTCCACACCGAGACACACACAAGGTCAAGGTCATGGAGCAGTTTTGCCTGCATTTTAATGCAACCTGACATAAATTGATTATAAAAGGCCCAATTAACATGTTCAAATGCTTGGTTTGTCTGACCAATGGTCCAAAACCAAAGATTTTCAATTAACTATGACATGTAGGATGAAAGTTGAAGATATTTCTTTCTGCTGATCAACATCAATTACTTGACTGGTTGGTTCAGCTCTAGTCTGTAAATAATGTGGTTTTGTGCAGTTTGGCTTCCAGACTCCACTGTCTTGGTTCACTTTAAAGAAACGTCTGTTCTTTAGTTTCCAAATGAGCCACTGTGTTCTTCAGCTACTCTGACTGTTTGTCTGCTATTTGATAATAACCAGGTGATGGACTGTGTCTTTTTACAGTTTGTTCTTTGAGACCAGATTCTTCCTGCAGCTGCTGGAATCACCATGAGAACAGTAAGACTGAACCAGTGAAGATACAGGAGACACTTTATGGGTAAACCAATGTCTATGTATCCTGACTGTGTGGGGATTGTTCCTCATCATTCAGAGAACCAAGATTATACACAGATGGTTTCTGTTTGTTCCTCCTGAAACACAGAAATCTGCACTGCTCCCAGAACAAAGTCACATGATGTGTTTGGAACTAGGAAAGTAGAAAAAACTATTATGCCATTGTGTTTCCTGCAATTCAGCAAACTATGTGTTCAGAGTCCAGCTGATACCACTGAACACTGAAAACTACAAGATGAGGATTTGATGGAGGAGATCAGTGAAATTGGGGTTTTCCTTTGTTAGCAGTTAGCATCTGTTACCTTCAATATGATAACTGGCTTGTACTGGACAACAGCAACAAAACAAGTCAAAGTCAAAGCTGAAAAGGAAACAACAGAGGAACACAGAAACACATTTAATAAAACTTCTCTGCAGGTACTGAAACAGGAACTCACCTATTTGCAGCCATGGGCTGTTGTCCTTTAAAATTAATGATGTGATCATTTGATCGGTCGCTCTTCAGGGACACACAGCTGGGTTCAGGTCCAGGTTCAGTTCTAGGTTCAGGTCCAGAGTCAGCAGCATTTGGTAATTGCTGCGTCTCTGATCTTCAATACACACAGAGGGTTGAGTGTAAATCTCAAATAGAAGTTTCAGAATTGCACTGTTTATTAGTGCACATATGGTTTGTGTAACAACAATCACTCAATCATTCATACAGAAAATGGCTGATGATCCATTCGGAACTCAGTTACAGCTTACTTCTCTACAGCTGCAGGTAGCTGTCCTTTAAAATTAATGATGTGAATATTTGACTGGTCACTCTTCATGGACACACGGCTGGAATGAGGTCCAGGTCCAGCAGAGTCTGGTCTGTGCAGCTTCTCTGGTCTTGAACACAACACAGTAACAGGTCAGAGTGTGAATAATGATGGTGATTCGTTAATGATTTTAAACAAATCAGATTCCACTGACAAGAGCTGAAACGTGAAAGTTAAATATTGTTGGCCCAGAATCTATGAGTATGTAAAGTAAAGCTCTATGGAGGGTGAATTTATCAATGTGACAAAAAATAAATTATTAGTTACAAATACTGATGTTGGCATATTTTCAGTGTCAATGCCAACAACTAATTATGGCAGCTCTTTATTACAAACTGAGCTGTAAATGTATAATGGATAAAAAACTGCTGTCTTTCTGTCAGTTTAAATATATTACATTCCATCAGTAGACTGTCTGAAATGAAGAGGAGTCTCCATTGACCAGTCACTCTTCATGGACACACAGCTGGGTTCAGGTTCAGGTCCAGCAGAGTCTGGTCTGTGCAGCTTCTCTGGTCTTGAACACAACACAGACAGAGGTCAGAGTGTGAATAATGATGGTGGAGTGATTGTTGGTGCTGAGCTCTGACATGGAGAAGAGTCATGGACAGTTAGAGATCCTCATCTCACCTCTGAGCTTTGGTCTGGCTCTCAGGTTCCCCACACAGAGTGGTTTTAGAGGGAGGGTCTCCCTCCTCTCTGTCCTCACACTGATCCATGCTGCTGAATTCACACACACTTTCTACCTTCCTGTGGAGAGAAAACACACATCCTTCATCTGCACATCAAATCCAATCCTCCTCTCCATCATTTCCCCTATTTCTCTGCTTCATATCAGTGGCAGTGTGTCAGTGAGTTTTACTGAAGAATGGTTGATGAAATTAAGTTAATCTAATGAGTCAATCTGACTTGTGTTACATTGTATCTTTACTGATATTGTTCAATATTTGGTGGTCAAATGATCAGTATTAATGCTGATCAGAAAGGTTTGTTACTTCAATATTTGCTCTGTCAGCAACCAGTCACATGAGTGTTGGCAGTGGTTGCGACTTTGTGAGCTTTAAAGTCTAATGCCCACAACTGGCCGTGTGTTAATCAGAGTTCTGAGTTACAATTAAATGGCAGATTTCTGCAATTTCTAGTGAAACAAACCAACAATAGCTAGAACCAACAAGAGCAGAGAGCATTACACAGGCAAATGCTTAAACAATGTTGCTTACATTACCTTGAAGTGGAGAAAATGAGGTGCGAAGATGCCGAAGTAATGAGGAAGTGATACTTTAAACAGAAAGATGTTGTGGTGAAATCTGCTTTCACAATCACGTCATTTCCTTTTACATAAAAAGTCCCTAAACAAACCTCCAGAATCATTAAACTGCTCATATTATCCTAATTTGGAGATTTCTTAAAGCACCATAACATTCTTTAATAGATCAACCCATTCACACATACCAATATAGGAGCACTTTGAAGCATAAAATGAGAACGTATGAGAGTATAAGTTATCAATCTTTTTCCTCTATCATCAGCATGATAAAACACACCAGGTCTCTTATTTGCTGCACCATTACTGATCATTTCCCTGTGAGCTGTAATGTGGTGAACAGTTTAATTCCTGAACAGATGCTACGTGGTACTCAACTTAAATTTAATACCATTTTTCTGTTATCACCAGACAGAAGTTGTGTCTATGCTTCATTTTATATGTTCTTTTATTTTACCATTACGATCTTTCCTCTGTTAACGTCTGTACAATGACTTCATGACTTTCTTTACGAATAAAATTGTAGCCATTAGGGAAAAAATTCACCAGATTCTCCCTACAAATATTACAGATAGATCTTCATGTACAACAGCTCTAGAGTCATCGATAAGGCCCCAATCCCTGTTAGACTGCTTTTTACCCATAGATCTCACTGAGCTAACCTCAATTATGGCTTCCTCAAAACTAACAACATGTCTTTTAGACCCTGTTCCAACTAAATTGCTCAAAGATATTTTACCCTTAATAAACATGTCACAGTCCTGTCCCCGTGTTCAAGTTATCTAGCTTTATTTCCTGTTTTGGCTTTTATTTTGTTGATCCTCCTTTGTCTCTTCCTGTGAGTCTGTTTGCTGTCTTTACCTTCCTCATTTTGTCCTGATTTGTTTCACCTGTTCCCCGTCCTTTTGCACGCTCTGTCTGCCTTTGTCACAAGTTTGTATCCTGCCTGATCCCTGTCTGGACTGTCAAGGTTTTGGTCTTTCCTTATGTGTTTTGTTATCCCTTGTTATGAGGTTTGGTTCTCCTTTGTTACATTTTGCATTAGTTTATCTTCCCCTGTTCCCTGTATTAGTTTTAATACCTTCTGTCTAGTCCTGTTTAGGTAATTTGTCCCTGTTAATTTACCCTCACTGGTAAAAGTCACCAACGATCTTCTCATGGCCTCAGATAATGGACTTGTGTCCATACTTGTCCTACTAGACCTTAGTGCCGCATTTGACACCATTGACCACAACATTTTATTACAGAGACTGGAACATGGTTTTGGGATTAAAGAACAGAGAACAGCCTAGAACAGCCTTCTTGCACCTACGGAACATTGCCAAAATTAGGAGCATCCTGTCTCAAAGTGATGCCGAAAAACTGGTCCATGCATTTGTTACCTCTAGGTTGGACTACTGTAATTCCCTACTTTCAGGATGCCCCAGTAACTAAAGAGCCTGCAATTAATCCAAAATGCTGCAGCAAGAGTGCTGACTGGAACTAGCGAGATCATATTTCACCTTCACTAGCTTCTCTCCATTGGCTTCCCATTAAATCTAGTATAGAATTCAAAACCCTCCTCCTGACATACAAAGCTCTTAATGGTCAAGCTTCATCATATTTAAAAGATCTAATAGTTCTGTATCGCCCGATTAGACCACTTCAATTTCAGAATGCAGGCCTACTTGTGGTTTCCAGAATTTGCAAAAGTAGAATGGGAGGCAGAGCCTTTAGCTATCAAGCTCCTCTCCTGTGGAACCAGCTTCCAATCCAAATTTGTGGGGCAGACACCGTCAGTACTTTAAGACTAGGCTTAAAACCTTCCTCTTTGATAAAGCTTATAGATAAAACTGCTCAGTCAACCTGAACTAGCTCCTACTAAGATGCTATAGGTTTAGAGTGTTGGGAGACCCCCACAAGTGCAATGAGCTCCTCTCCTCTTTTTATCTATAGATTTTTTTGTCACCACTGCATGCTATTCATTTTGTGTCTTCTCTCTCCCGTAGTTTTGCTTCTCCCTCTCTCTGTCCCTTTCTGCAGGTGTCCCTGGCTTTGGAGCTGTGTGTTTCCAGTGTGCAGCTACTGGTCCTACAAACCTGTACAATGTTTTGTTGTTGCTTTTGTTGCTCTGTTCTTTTCTCTCTTCACTTTCCACTCACCCCAACTAGTCAAGACAGATGGTCGTCCACCCTGAGCCTGATTCTGCTGGAGGTTTCTCCTGTTAAAGGGAGTTTTTCCTCTCCACTGTTGCCTAGGGCTTGTATATGTTTATATGTTATATATGTTTTTAAATTGGAAATGTGAAGTGAATGCATGTTGGAAAGTCTAGAATTTATATTTTCAAAAAACAATATAAATTTGCTGCAATTACATTTGAATTGTTCTTTTGTTTTAATGTGACAAACTTAAAAAATACGATTGGGCCATAACATCCCAGAGGGGCCTGAGAAGTAATGCAGATGTTTGCCACTCCACTCACTTCTCATTTCTGCCATTGTTTCCTCGTGTTTCAGTTTCTCTCTCTCACGCAACACTCCTCCCAACCTTCATTTCCTGTTTAAAGTTCAAATTCAGCTCTTCTGATTTTCATGATGCAACTTCTTTTGTTTCAATTTAAAGGTAACATAAGTTTTTCAGTTATGACTGTAGTGAGTGCGTTAGACTAGAAATAGCAGAAATTTGCAGCTGTTGCAGTAACTCTGATTAAAAACAGTACTAACAATAGGCAGTAGAGTTGAGACCACGTTATATTGTAAAAAAGTGCTCGTATGACACCGCGATGACTATTATTACTAAACCTTAAATTTCATAACTGAGCACAGCCGCAATAAGTGATCATCTCTAGACCAGAAGAACAATTTATATGAAGAATAAGACAATAACCTGAATAGGACAAAGCAGAACAGAGGGACAGAACTTAGATCAAATCAGGGTTCCATCGACATAGTGCACGTGGAGTTACCCCCATCACTGAAGATTTTGTGTTTGATTATTATTTAATTATTATGTTTGAAATTGTTGTGTTTGATTATTATTTAACAGATCAGTTGTCAGATCCGTTACCAGACCTTAGAAACAGTAGGACCAGAAAAGGTTAATGATCAGTAGAACAGAGTCATTTTAGCTGTGTATCAAAACTAAAGCCTGCTCTTCCGACATGAGGGAGTCACTTCAGTGTAGCTTGGTGCCTCCATCTAGTGGACTGATGGTAGAAGTGGAGCAGCTGATGGCAGCTTCCTCTGACTGCATTCAGCTGCCACTGATATGAAGCAGAGAAGAAGGAGAAATGATGAAGTGGAGGATTGTAGTTGATGTACAGATGAAGGATGTGTGTTTTCTCTCCACAGGAAGGTAGAAAGTGTGTGTGAATTCAGCAGCATGGATCAGTGTGAGGACAGAGAGGAGGGAGACCCTCCCTCTAAAACCACTCTGTGTGGGGAACCTGAGAGCCAGACCAAAGCTCAGAGGTGAGATGAGGATCTCTAACTGTCCATGACTCTTCTCCATGTCAGAGATCAGCACCAACAATCAATCCACCATCATTATTCACACTCTGACCTCTGTCTGTGTTGTGTTCAAGACCAGAGAAGCTGCACAGACCAGACTCTGCTGGACCTGGACCTGGACCTGAGCCCAGCCTTTTGTTAACGAGGCAGTCATCTTTACGCTGTATTACATTTAAAGGACAAAAACTGGAAGTTGGAAAAACGTAAGCTGTAATTGAACTTAAAATATAACTGATATCTGCTGAAAGGGGTTTGGGTTGTTTAAAGCGATGCCCCATGTTCTATCTGTTACATACACAAACTCTGTGTGTGTGTGTGTGAACATGGACTAACAATGGCTGTAATTCTGTTATTTCCAGTTGGTTTAAAAGTGTCCAGCAGCAAAGCTCAGACTCTGCATCCAGCTGTGTGTCTCTGGATAGTAATTCACATATTGGTCGTCTGATTAAATTCAAAGAGGCACGCAGCGTCTTTGAAGAACTGTGAGTATCTACGATTGATATGTGTTCGGAACAGTTGTTTTTTTCAGGCTGTCACTTTACTGTTGCTGTCAGACATATCGTCATGTGAGACATGTTTAGATGAAACGTTTCACAACACAAGACCTTTAGCTGTTGTGTGTGGCCACACAACCCTCATTACACTTATTAGATCTTCAAAGTCTGTCCAGATATATGTTGACGGGTTCCATCCACATAGGGTTTGGTATTCTGAACAGCTGAGTGTCTAAAGGTCACTATCAAACCTTTGTGTGTGTGTTGTGGTAAAGCCCAAAGCAGCAGTTAACACCAGACTCTGCTGGACCTGAACCCAGCTTCAGTGTGTCCATGAGACGTGACTGATCGATGAATCCAACGATGCATTTAAGACAAGAAGTTTGTTGTTGTAGTTCCACACATCAAATTCATTTGGAAATGTAATGTAATTCTCCTGACTTTATGTCCAACGTCCACATTTGTCAGCCCTGTTTGTCTTTCAGGATCCAGCAGCAGAGAGCAGACTTTCCTGAGCCAAATTGTCCGTCCTTCAAGAGTGACCGGTCAAAGCAGCGTTTAATTGATTTTAAAAGACAACCTTCATGGGCTAATCATATGTAAGCTGGGAATAAACTGAGCTGTTTATTCTCAACGGGACCAGCAGGACTCGAAGACCATCATTGTTCATTCTGTGTCTGTGTTGTGTTCAAGATCAGAGAAGCTGATACCAGACTCTAATGGCCCTGGATCTGAAGCCAGCTGTGTGTTCCCTAAAAGCAACCAGTCAGCTGACTTTAATTTAAATTTCAAACAAGGACAAATAAATGTTACAAAGTAAGTGGTTATTGCCTTTGATCAACGTATTACTATTATTAATAGTTCTAGACTTTTTACTTAACATTAGACATTTGTTCTTTTTTAATCAGGATCCATCAAAGTCCACACTCACCTGGACCTGATCAGACTGACCACTCAGCAGATCCTCCTCTCACTCGCAGACTGTCTGATGATGGAAGGTAAGAAGGAAAAAGTCACAGAACGGCCTTTCACATTAAGAGTGGATTGCTATGTCGTTTAAAATTTTAAATAATTCATCATATTTTACCGGTTGAAGAAATTTTCATTAGCTTTTAAGGAAAACCTGTACCTGCTGATCAGATGTAAGATGCAGGATGCAGGATGCATAGACAGGGATGTGTAGATGGAATATGAACGGAACATCTCACATTTTCACATAGTTTCTACTTGAAAGAATTTGTGACTTCGGTTTTTCACATGACAAGTGACAGAAAGAGTTACGACAGCTAAGATAGAAACTTTAAAACGTTTAGTTTTTCACCTCTACACTTTAGATCATTCTTATTCTTGATATAATGTTTAATTTAAAGAAGCTTTCTTAGTTATTTTTAATCCTGGGAGCTGACAGAGACACACTGAGCTGGAAACTCAGTTATAATATTCAACCAGCTGCAGACTGAGATGTTGATTCTCAGTGGGATCAGCAGTCTGATTCACTGTTCATATTCAAATATCAGTTCATGGACCTTCACCTTATGTGTGTCTCTGTGTGGACAGACATAATGTGAGCTCATTCTTCCTGGTTCCTCCACAGAGTGGACCAGCAGAGCTCAGAGGTTCCCAGTGGTCAGTCTGTCCAGCAGCATCAAACACACCTGGACTCCATATTTATGGTCTGTACATGTACAACTACTACTTTTCCATCTGTTGTGTCCACAATAATGTCCATGCTGCACTTTTTAGACCAGTGGATTGTCAGTCTGTCCAACATGGATCTGATGTTTGGCTCCATGGTTTTACTTGGATTGTGTCATTCATATAGTTTTCTGTTCCAGCTGCTGGAGGACAACATTGTCACTTTTGTGAAGAACGAGCTGAAGAAGATCCAGAAGAGTCTGAGTGCAGATTACCCAGAATGCTCAGAGAGTCAGAGGGAGGATGAGGAGGTGTTGGATGATGAGCATGAAGAGCAGAGGAGGAACAGCAGAGAGTCATTTCTGAAGATCACAGTGAACTTCCTGAGGAGAATGAAGCAGGAGGAGCTGGCTGACTGTCTGCACAGCAGTAAGAGGATTTTCATGGAGAAAAATATGTTTATAACCCCATTCTTAAAAGGAATTAAATTGTCAAATTGCAAATCACTTATTGATGATACTTATTGTTTTTTCACATAGAATTTACTGTTTCAGTTAATCAAAGTAAACTCAAGTCTAACCTGCAGAAGAAGTTCCAGCATATGTTTGAGGGCATCACTAAAGCAGGAAACCCAACTCTTCTGAATCAGATCTACACAGAGCTCTACATCACAGAGGGAGGGACTGGAGAGGTCAATGATGAACATGAGGTCAGACAGATTGAAACAGCATCCAGGAAACCAGTCAGACCAGAAACAACAATCAGACATGAAGACATCTTTAAAGCCTCACCTGGAAGAGATGGACCAATCAGAAGAGTGATGACAAAGGGAGTGGCTGGTATTGGGAAAACAGTCTTAACACAGAAGTTCACTCTGGACTGGGCTGAAGACAAAGCCAACCAGGACATACAGTTCACATTTCCATTGACTTTCAGAGAGCTGAATGTGCTGAGAGAGAAAAAGTTCAGCTTAGTGGAACTTGTTCATCACTTCTTTCCTGAAACCAAAGAAGCAGGAATCAGCAGGTTTGAAGAGTTCCAGGTTGTGTTAATCTTTGATGGTCTGGATGAGTGTCGACTTCCTCTGGACTTCCACAACAATGAGATCCTGACTGATGTTACAGAGTCCACCTCAGTGGATGTGCTGCTGACAAACCTCATCAGGGGGAACCTGCTTCCCTCTGCTCGCCTCTGGATCACCACACGACCTGCAGCAGCCAATCAGATCCCTCCTGAGTGTGTTGACATGGTGACAGAGGTCAGAGGGTTCACTGACCCACAGAAGGAGGAGTACTTCAGGAAGAGGTTCAGAGATGAGGAGCAGGCCAGCAGAATCATCTCCCACATCAAGACATCACGAAGCCTCCACATCATGTGCCACATCCCAGTCTTCTGCTGGATCACTGCTACAGTTCTGGAGGATGTGTTGAAAAAAAGAGGGGGAGGAGAGCTGCCCAAGACCCTGACTGAGATGTACATCCACTTCCTGGTGGTTCAGCTAAAACTAAAGAACGTCAAGTATAATGGAGGAGCTGAGACAGATCAACACTGGAGTCCAGAGAGCAGGAAGATGATTGAGTCTCTGGGAAAACTGGCTTTTGAGCAGCTGCAGAAAGGAAACCTGATCTTCTATGAATCAGACCTGACAGAGTGTGGCATCGATATCAGAGCAGCCTCAGTGTACTCAGGAGTGTTCACACAGATCTTTAAAGAGGAGAGAGGACTGTACCAGGACAAGGTGTTCTGCTTCGTCCATCTGAGTGTCCAGGAGTTTCTGGCTGCTCTTCATGTCTATGTGACTTTCATCAACTCTGGAGTCAATCTGCTGTCAGAGGAACAGTCAACCTCAGAGAAGTCTGAGACTAAAAAAGCTGCAGCAGTGCATTTCTACCAGAATTTGCTCTCAAAAGAGAAATCAACCTCCCAGACAACTAAAGCCTTTGGAAAAAAATCGGATCTACAACATCTCTACCAGACTGCTGTGGACAAGTCTTTACAGAGTCCCACTGGACACCTGGACTTGTTCCTTCGCTTCCTACTGGGCCTTTCATTGCCAAACAATCATGTTATATTAAAAGGCCTGCTGAAACAGACAGGAAGTAGGTCACAGAATAATCAGGAAACAGTCAGGTACATCAAAATGAAGATTGAGGAGACTCCCCCTGTAGAGAAAAGCATCAACCTGTTCCACTCTCTCAATGAACTAAATGATCGCTCTCTAGAGGATAAAATCCAGATATACTTAAGTGCAGGAAGTCTCTCCACAAATAAACTGTCTCCTGCTCAGTGGTCAGCTCTGGTCTTCATCTTACTGTCATCAGAAAAAGATCTGGACGTGTTTGACTTGAAGAAATACTCTGCTTCAGAGGAGGCTCTTCTGATGCTGCTGCCAGTGGTCAAAGCCTCCAAGAAAGCTGTGTAAGGATGTAGATTAAGATCTATTTATCATTATATGAAGACACTATTACTGTGTTTTCAGGTGAGAGAAAAAAATCATGACTTGTTTTTTTCCCCTTTTGTTTGTCTCCAGACTGAGCAGCTGTAACCTCTCAGAGAGAAGCTGTAAAGCTCTGTCTTCGGTTCTCAGGTCTCGGTCCTCTAGACTGAGAGAACTGGATCTGAGTAACAACAACCTGCAGGATTCAGGAGTGAAGCTGCTCTCTGCTGGTCTAAAGAGTTCATATTGTACGCTGGAAATTCTTAGGTCAAGATTCATTCAGTTGTTGAATTAATGAACATTCACAGTTACACTACTCTTTTCTTGTCGCTGAAACACTAAATTAGCTACATAATGTAACCAACCAAAACACAAAGTAATAAACATTCCACTGCATTTTGTGTCTGCAGACTCTCAGGTTGCCAGATCACAGATAAAGGCTGTGGTTACCTGGCTTCAGCTCTGAGCTCCAACCCCTCCCATCTGAGAGAGTTGGACCTAAGCTACAATTATCCAGGAGAAACAGGAGTGAAGCTGCTGTCTGCTCGACTCGAGGATCCACACTGGAGACTGGACACTCTCAGGTATGGAAAGGCCTGCTTCATACCACAAAGGGGGGAAAGATTACAACACACCAGATCTGTCTTATTGTTATGTGGGCACCTGGCCAGTGTGTTAAAAGAGATTTGGGAAGAAATGTGAACCTACCTTTTAAATTGAGTATTTAAATATTTTTTCCATGTCACACACTAAAATATCCCGACATACCTCCCTACCACATTTAACCAGAAGAAAAAAAACAGTGTGTGTCTGAGAGCTATGTAATGTCCATGTGAGCATGCTGACCCCCCTCCTCCTTTCAGGGTGGAGCCTGGGGTAATCCGATGGTTGAGACCAGGTCTGAGGAAGTGTAAGTGTTTTTAATCTATTGTATTATTAACTGAGGCCTAAATGATGTGCTGCCTTACTGAATACTTAGCATAAGTTAGCTCTTTGTGTTATTCTGTGTAGAGGTGATCTTACTCAAATCTGACGCTCCTGACTCTTCAGCACATACTTCACTCCAGAGATTGTTGTTAGACAAACATTGAAAATTTATTGTACTCGCTTCTCAACTTAGCCAACGACGGATCAATTGTACATACAACTTTAAGCACAGTGATCTCACAAGCACGTTCACTAGCTGTTTCTCAAAGTATGTCTGAACTCACAGAACTCAGTAAGAAACCGTGTGCCTCTACAGCTACACACAGAACCATTTTCTTCTACCTTGTTGCGAGTCCACACCTTTCTTGTAGTCAGAGTTCCTCTGCTCTAGTTACTGTGTTACGTCTGCTCCCTTCAGTAGCTGAGCTAAAAACTGCATCTCTCCTTAACAAACCCTTAGCATTGCATTGTTTCCTTGACCACTGGTCAACAAACTTAAAGGCAAACTATCAAAACCATATGATGTCACTAATGACATCATCAGTACATAGACACATCACAAACACACATTACATAAAACAAGTAACTAAACTTGTTTGGCTCATACATTCTGAATAACACTGGAAAATGCAAGTTGTAACTCATATTTAAAGCCCCAATATTTTTAATAACTAACAACATTGAACATCACGCCTTCAGTTTCCAGCTTCAGACTCATCAACCTGTCTGATACTCTAATCACCTCTAGAACATTCCTCACAAACTCCTCTTTCAGGATAACTCCTACTCCATTTCTCTTCCTATCTGACCCATGGTAGAACAACTTGAACCCTGTTCCTAAGCTTCTAGCCTTGCTACCTTTCCACCTGGTCTCATGGACACACAGTATGTCCACCTTCCTTCTCTGCATCATGTCGATCAACTCCCTAGCCTTCCCTGTCATAGTACCAACATTCAAAGTCCCTACTGTCAGTCCTACATTCTTAGCTTTCCTCTTCTCTCTCTGCCTACGAACACATTTTCCTCCTCTCCTTCTTCGACCAACAGTAGCCCAATTTCCACCGGTACCCTGTAGGTTAACAGCTACGTTGTTAACCGGGTCCCCGACCGATCTGGTATGGGAGTGATAATTCGCATTTTTAATTTGGCAAATGTTTTACGCCCTTCCTGACTTGGGACTGGCACAAGAAGACACTGGCTTGTGTCCCTTGCGGTTGCATTTTTTAATAACATTTCTCTATTTATAAAATCAATTTTTAACCTCCGTTTGTTAAGAGCAGTTTTCTCTGAGCCTATCGTCTGTTGCAGCAGCGACCTGATCGCTTTCACTCTGTTACTTATTATTTTTGCATTTAATATGATACCCTGTCACTCCAAGCTTCTCTAAAGTATCACTAACGTGAAGAAAATCCTTACACTGTCAGACGAGCGTAGGAAGAAAAATGTTCTCTTGTCCTGCTTCACTGACACTGACTGACTCTGACCAGGCTAAGAAAATGTCAGAGGTGAACTTGGCTGAGGGAGCCACAAACTCAGTCGCATCTGCCCTCCTTGACTCCTCCTTGACAGGGTCATCCACAGCTACAGTGCAAGTTTGCCTCCTGCCACCACTTTCCCTGCTGGATAAGTCGATACTTACTCGACTGCAGCCTCAAATGTACCAACACGTGCTGGCTTGCATGTCATTTTTCTGCACCATCTGATCTGCAGTATTCCATACTATTTGTGGGGCATGGACTGTCAAAATGTTACTGAGCTGCTCTGAACACATCTCTGAACATATTAGTAATGAAGTTTATGCATTTTATTAAATGTAACAAATATCACAGGTTTGACTTGTGCACATAAATATACAGTAAGAGTTTATGTATTAGTAAGTGCAGATAATCATGCTCCCTAAAAACCTTTGGAGTAAAAAAACTGCTCTAATCCCTGTTGTTCCCTTGAACTGTCTCTAGTCATATGTATTAGAATTGTGAGAATCTTGGTCACAGACTGACTGGAAGAAACTCACACACCAGAGAAAGAAAGCAACTGTGAAAAAAAGCCTCTTGGTGAGAATCTGTGGATGCTTCCCCTTAGTCCATCCATTCATTATGCATCCAGCCGTAATCAAGGAGTTCAGTCGAAAGTCACTTTTGATAAAGGTGTTTGCCAAATGACAGAATGTACATGTGTTAGACTGGTGTCCATCTACTGGCCTAGATCTACGTTGTCCTATTTTTAAAATAGCAGCATGACAAGTCCTCCTGTAGGAACGATGCTCTGTTATTACCTTTCTGATGCCCTCAGAATAAAAGCCCTTTTTGCATCATCACACCTCCTCTCGCCGTCTCTTCACTTAGGTAGGTATTTACACAAATCCTGACAGAACATGTCGTCATGGAGGATGCTGATAAGATCTTGATCTCAGTGAGATTCCCTAAACAATCGAGCTCAACTATCATCAAACTATCATCAAATTGTGACAATTAACTGAATCTGACTAAATGATTGACACATTTTTCTCTCCATCAGATTTCTGTCAACTCAGAGTTGACACGAACACCGTGAACAAACACCTCAAACTGTCTGAGAACAACAGGAAGATAACAGATATGCAGAAGGAACAGCCGTATCCTGATCATCCAGACAGATTTGACCGGTGTCCTCAGCTGCTGTGTAGTAATGGTCTGACTGGTCGCTGTTACTGGGAGGTGGAGTGGAGAGGAAGGGTTGATGTATCAGTGAGCTACAGAGAGTTCACGAGAGGAAACCGTGCTGAGTGTGTGTTTGGATGGAACAATCGGTCCTGGAGTCTCAGCTGCTGTGATGATCGTGGTTACTCTGTCTGTCACAACACCAGACGAAAAAACATCTCCTCCTCCTCCTCCATCTCTAACAGAGTAGCAGTGTATGTGGACTGTCCTGCTGGGACTCTGTCCTTCTACAGAGTCTCCTCTGACAAACTGATCCACCTCCACAGCTTCAACAGCACATTCACTGAACCTCTGTATGCTGGGTTTGGAGTCTGGTATCACAGGCCTGGTTCTTCCATGTTTCTGTGTCCAGAGTAGAGCAGAGAGTCTGGTTCTGTCAGAGAAACCTTGTTAGTGTTGCACAGATAGTTCAGTCTGTACGTGTTGGTCTCAATTACAAGTCCATATTCAGATTCATGGATTAAATTAGTTTCTTGTAGAAACTGATCTAAATGATTCCTTGTAAACATCTTCCTCTTCTTTGATTTTTGCACATTTTTTTATTGGTTGTAGAACAATATACAAACATGATCGTATGGCTTATGAAATATAAGGCCGACTGAATGGACCAATAAGAGAGAAACTCAAACTACCACCTTAAATAAATAACTGAGAATGAATGCAGATATGAAATGATACAAATATTAATAAACACCAGCAGATGCAGCTCAGAAGACATGAAGTTAGATGAATTTAAAGAAAGAAAAATTAGAGAAAGTGCAAATAGGGTCAACATACAGGTCACTGAACATGTCATGTGTCCAAAGCCTCTGAGAGACTTTCTGTCTTTTCTTTATCCGTCTCAAAGGTTTTTGTCTACATGGTCCTTTGTACACACAGGACAGACGGCTTTTCTTTGTCTCCATTGGGACGTGTGGGTGAATAACAGTTTCTCTTTCGTCTTCGTGATGATTGCAGAGCGCTAACGTGACCGCGCGTCGTGAACGCGAAGCTTCGAGACGCCCCGTCACTGCACGTTTTCTCGAACCTTTGGGCCGAGTTCTCCGCCTCGACCGGCGCGTCACTAGCGCGGTTCCGTGTTTTCGTCCAGCTTCACATTCTGAAGGTAAAGTCACAAGTTCGAAGTCGGACTCACTGACCGCTGGTGGTGTGTGTTGTTCGTGTTTAAACACTCGGAGCCAACACGAACCACTACAATTAAACCAGGTCCGCCACATCAGAATTAATACAAAAGTAGAGTCGATGTATCAAATAGTGGAAGTTAATGCTCAGTAGATTAAAAGTGAGTAGTTTTAAGCGGAAGCTTTTCTTACTTTCACTTCCGTTTCCAGCACATTTTCTACATGGATGCTGTAGAAGCAGCGTTTCGTTATTTACATTGCAAACTAGTTGTATCTTATTGCCATCTGTAATTTGTATGATACGTTAAAGTTGATCCTATTGTTAACTTATCATTTTGATATGCAACATTTGTAAATACATGTGATTTGATAATAAATTGGCTGTTGGCCACTTTTTAAAGGTCTGTCTCTGACAGTGCTGCATTTCCTTATTGAAACTCTGTTTACTCTGCTGTTTAATGCTGTCAGTATAAAAAGCCTCACTTTGCTGAGGGTGTCTCTGTGGGGGATCACACTGTGTTGTAGGAGTCCAAAGTCATGTGGTCTTCACTAAATGTGTAGCTTTAACTAATGGAAACCTACACATGATTATCTACATGCACCAGTTAAAGAACGGGAGGATGTTCTGAGCAAACTGACATGCTCTGACATTCAGGCATTTTGAACAGCAATTATGGAATAATCCTCAGAATCCTCAAATAACAGGTCGAACACTGCCGCTGCTGTCTGACTGTGATATGAAACAGAACAAGAGCCAATCAGTGGAGGGGCAGCTGATATTATTACAGGAGAAATGAGGGAGAGGAGGATTGTAGTTGATGTGCAGATGAAGGATGTGTGTTTTCTCTCCACAGGAAGGTAGAAAGTGTGTGTGAATTCAGCAGCATGGATCAGTGTGAGGACAGAGAGGAGGGAGACCCTCCCTCTAAAACCACTCTGTGTGGGGAACCTGAGAGCCAGACCAAAGCTCAGAGGTGAGATGAGGATCTCTAACTGTCCATGACTCTTCTCCATGTCAGAGCTCAGCACCAACAATCACTCCACCATCATTATTCACACTCTGACCTCTGTCTGTGTTGTGTTCAAGACCAGAGAAGCTGCACAGACCAGACTCTGCTGGACCTGGACCCGATCCTGACTCTGACCACGAACCTGAACCCAGCTGTGTGTCCATGAAGAGTGACGGGTCAATGGAGGCTCCTCTTCATTTCAGACAGTCTACTGATGGAATGTAATATATTCAAACTGACAGAAAGACAGCAGTTTTTTATCCATTATCCATTTACAGCTCAGTTTGTAATAAAGAGCTGCCATAATTAGTTGTTGGCATTGACACTGAAAATATGCCAACATCAGTATTTGTAACTAATGCTTCACATTGATAAATTCACCCTCCATAGAGCTTTACTTTACATACAGAATCTGGGGTAACATTTTTTAACTTTCATGTTTCAGCTCTTGTCAGTGGAATCTGATTTGTTTAAAATCATTAACGAATCACCATCATTATTCACACTCTGACCTGTTACTGTGTTGTGTTCAAGACCAGAGAAGCTGCACAGACCAGACTGTGTGTCCCTGAAGAGCGACCGATCAAATGATCACATCATTGATTTTAAAGGACAACAGCCCATGGCTGCAAATAGGTGAGTTCCTGTTTCAGTACCTGCAGAGAAGTTTCATTAAATATGTTTCTGATCATTTATGTTCTCTGCTGCTCAGAAGAACCAGTTTTTAACTGCAGACCTCTGTTGAATATTTTTGCTACACTCTGTTGTTTCCTTTTCAATTTTGACTTTGACTTGCATAATAGTTTTTTCTACTTTCCTAGTTCCAAACACATTATGTGACTTTGTTCTGGGAGCAGTGCAGATTTCTGTGTTTCAGGAGGAACAAACAGAAACCATCTGTGTATAATCTTGGTTCTCTGAATGATGAGGAACAATCCCCACACAGTCAGGATACATAGACATTGGTTTACCCATAAAGTGTCTCCTGTATCTTCACTGGTTCAGTCTTACTGCTCTCATGGTGATTCCAGCAGCTGCAGGAAGAATCTGGTCTCAAAGAACAAACTGTAAAAAGACACAGTCCATCACCTGGTTATTATCAAATAGCAGACAAACAGTCTGAGTAGCTGAAGAACACAGTGGCTCATTTGGAAACTAAAGAACAGACATTTCTTTCAGGTGAACGTAGACAGTGGAGTCTGGAAGCCAAACTGCACAAAACCACATTATTTACAGACTAGAACCAGTCAAGTAATTGATGTTGATCAGCAGAAAGAAATATCTTCAACTGATTTGAGATTTTTGTTTTAAGTCTGGTTTTGAATGAAATAGACTAAAAAATGTGAGGATTTCTTTCTTTTTCATCCTACATGTCATAGTTAATTGAAAATCTTTGGTTTTGGACCATTGGTCAGACAAACTTTTATAATCAATTTATGTCAGGCTCCATGGAAATGCAGGCAAAACTGCTCCATGACCTTGACCTTGTGTGTGTCTCGGTGTGGACAGAGATAATGTGAGCTCATTCTTCCTGCTTCCTCCACAGAGTGGACCAGCAGAGCTCAGAGGTTCCCAGTGGTCAGTCTGCCCAGCAGCATCAAACACACCTGGACTCCATATTTATGGTCTGTACATGTACAACTACTACTTTTCCATCTGTTGTGTCCACAATAATGTCCATGCTGCACTTTTTAGACCAGTGGATTGTCAGTCTGTCCAACATGGATCTGATGTTTGGCTCCATGGTTTTACTTGGATTGTGTCATTCATACAGTTTTCTGTTCCAGCTGCTGGAGGACAACATTGTCACTTTTGTGAAGAACGAGCTGAAGAAGATCCAGAAGAGTCTGAGTCCAGATTACCCAGAATGCTCAGAGAGTCAGAGGGAGGATGAGGAGGTGTTGGATGGTGAGGATGAAGAGCAGAGGAGGAGCAGCAGAGAGTCATTTCTGAAGATCACAGTGAACTTCCTGAGGAGAATGAAGCAGGAGGAGCTGGCTGACTGTCTGCAGAGCAGTAAGAGGATTTCTGTAAAGATTTAATCTGATGGAAGAGAAATGAGACATTAACTAATGATTCAGGACGTTGAGAAAATGTCATGTTGTTGTTCCCTGTTCATAGCTTGACCTTAGTGCTTCAAATATTCAATCTCTGCCTTTCACAAGTTTTGCCAGTCTGAAACCATGTATTGTAGTTTTTATGTTAATGAACTTTAGTGTTGAAATGTTGAATCTTCCTCATCAGTATATTAGTTTTCCCCCGACACTGGTTCTTAGCAGTTTATATTCTCAACTAAAATAACTAAAACAAAATAGAAATTAGTCCATGAAATAAAAACTTAACTTAAACTAATACAAATAAACCACTGGTGAAATCAACTAAAACTACACGAAAATATATACATAGTTTAAAAACTGATAAAAATAAAAATGAATTTTAAAATGTAAAAGTATAATAATATATAATAATCTTTAGTGGGAAGTTGTGGGTTTCAAACATTCAGTGTGGCTTCAGTGTCTGGGAGCTAGTGGACGTTCTCAGAGCTTTGGATAGTTTTCATAACACCCCTGCTAGAAGAGGTGTGTTAGTTTTGTATAAAGGGTGAAGCCAAGTTCCAAATGTTGAGAGGCAGTGGGGTAATGAAAGGCATCAGTGGACTATACAGAGTAAAGGCACAAGGACTAACTTAAAGACAATCCAAGTGGGAGGCCAAAATCTACATTAAGAAAACCAAGACAGGGAACTAACACATACGTAACAAGGGAAAACTAAAATACACACGAGTAAAACTGAGGGAACAACGGACGCTAAAAGAGAGCATGACGGCAGGGCTAGAGAAGCTAAGGAAAAACATGAGAAACAGAAGCTAGACATAAGTGTACAGAGGGAGGAAACTCTGAAACTAAGTATGAACAGGGATAAACATAAAGAACACAACCAGGAGCAAGTATAGACAACAAACTAAACTTCAGTCTGAAACAGTCAACTTACAACAGAAATATTAACAATTCCATACACAAAGGGGAATCTGGAGCCTAACAGACCTGTAAATTCAATCTTGCAGAGCCTGCTGAAGAATTTATCAAGGCATAAATCCATGATATCATCACTGGACTGCAGATGATCAGATTGGACACAACCAATGAAAAAGCAAGGGTTCATCTCAAGGTGGACATCTGCTTACTAAAGTAGTGTGTCATTTCATACAAGCTTCATGTCTACAAGACATAAAGGCCTGGATGTCCCACAGTGTTTTACTTCTAAACTCAGACAAAACTGAAGTCATAGTATTTGGGCCCAAAAATCTCAGAGATATGATGTCCAACCATATTGTTACTCTAGATGGCATAAGTCTGGCCTCCAGTACTACTGCAAGGAACCTTGGAGTTATTTTTGATCAGGATCTGTCCTTTAACTCACATATAAAACAAATCTCTACAACAGCCTTCTTCCACCTACGGAACATTGCCAAAATTAGGAGCATCCTGTTTCAAAGTGATGCCAAAAAACTGGTCCATGCATTTGTTACTTCTAGGTTGGACTACTGTAATTCCCTACTGTCAGGATGCCCCAGTAACTAAAGAGCCTGCAATTAATCCAAAATGCTGCAGCAAGAGTGCTGACTGGAACTAGCAAGAGAGATCATATTTCACCTTCACTAGCTTCTCTCCATTGGCTTCCCATTAAATTTAGAATAGAATTTAAAACCCTGCTTCTTACATATAAAGCTCTGAATGGTCAGGCTCCATCATATATAGAAGACCTCATAGTTCCATATCATCCCAGTAGACCACTTCGCTCTCAGAATGTGTTTTCCAGCGTGCAGCTAGTGGTCCTACCAACCTGCCCAAAGTTTTGTTGTTGCTCTTTTTCTTTTCTCTCTCCCCTTTCCACTCACCCCAACCGGTCGAGGCAGATGGCCGTCCACCCTGAGCCTGGTTCTGCTGGAGGTTTCTTCCGTTAAAGGGAGTTTTTCCTCTCCACTGTTGCCTGGGGATTGCTCAAGGGGGAATTGTTGCGTTTTCTCTAAATATCTTTATAGTCTTGACTTTATTCTGTAAAGTGCTTTGAGATGACTTTGTTGTGAACTGGTGCTATATAAATAAAGTTGAATTGAATTGAATTGAATTAAAATTTCAAACAATGGTTAAGATAGCTGTTAACATGCTGGAGAACACATTGGTTGCCCTGAGGATGATATGTGAATGTGTCTTTGTCTGGGGTTCTTGAAGTACTGTGAAATTGTTTGTTTTCACTGCATTTTCCGTCTGATGAAGTCCTACAGTGGATACTTGACAAAATGTTCCCCACACCAAAGTTCATGACCATGCTTCAGCATTCTTGCTACAGTCATGATTAATAACCAATTTTTTTGTACCTGGCAGTGCAATCACTAGTCTAATTTCTTGTGTATTCATTTAGGAACTCCTGCTGGACTTTGTCAACAAAAACTTAAATCTTCCCTGAAAGAGAAGTTCCAGTGTGTGTTTGAGGGCATCGCCAAAGCAGGAAACCCAACTCTTCTGAATCAGATCTACACAGAGCTCTACATCACAGAGGGAGGGACTGGAGAGGTCAATGATGAACATGAGGTCAGACAGATTGAAACAGCATCCAGGAAACCAGTCAGACCAGAAACAACAATCAGACATGAAGACATGTTTAAAGCCTCACCTGGAAGAGATGGACCAATCAGAAGAGTGATGACAAAGGGAGTGGCTGGCATTGGGAAAACAGTCTCAGCACAGAAGTTCACTCTGGACTGGGCTGAAGACAAAGCCAACCAGGACATACAGTTCACATTTCCATTGACTTTCAGAGAGCTGAATGTGCTGAAAGAGAAAAAGTTCAGCTTGGTGGAACTTGTTCATCTCTTCTTTCCTGAAACCAAAGGAATCTGCAGGTTTGAAGAGTTCAAGGTTGTGTTCATCTTTGATGGTCTGGATGAGTGTCGACTTGTTCTGGACTTCCACAACAATGAGATCCTGACTGATGTTACAGAGTCCACCTCAGTGGATGTGCTGCTGACAAACCTCATCAGGGGGAACCTGCTTCCCTCTGCTCGCCTCTGGATCACCACACGACCTGCAGCAGCCAATCAGATCCCTCCTGAGTGTGTTGACATGGTGACAGAGGTCAGAGGGTTCACTGACCCACAGAAGGAGGAGTACTTCAGGAAGAGATTCAGAGATGAGGAGCAGGCCAACAGAATCATCTCCCACATCAAGACATCACGAAGCCTCCACATCATGTGCCACATCCCAGTCTTCTGCTGGATCACTGCTACAGTTCTGGAGGATGTGTTGAAAACCAGAGAGGGAGGAGAGCTGCCCAAGACCCTGACTGAGATGTACATCCACTTCCTGCTGGTTCAGACCAAACTGAAGAACATCAAGTATGATGGAGGAGCTGCAAAGGATTTACACTGGAATCCAGGAAGCCGGAAAATGATGCTATCTCTGGGAAAACTGGCTTTTGAGCAGCTGCAGAAAGGAAACCTGATCTTCTATGAATCAGACCTGACAGAGTGTGGCATCGATATCAGAGCAGCCTCAGTGTACTCAGGAGTGCTCACACAGATCTTTATAGAGGAGAGAGGACTGTACCAGGACAAGGTGTTCTGCTTCGTCCATCTGAGTGTTCAGGAGTTTCTGGCTGCTCTTCATGTCCATCTGACATTCTTCAACTCTGGAGTCAATCTGCTGTTGGACGAGCATGCTGCTTACCATGAGTCTTCAGAGAGAGTCTTCTATCAGACCGCTGTTGACAAAGCATTGAGGAGTACAGATGGACACTTGGACTTGTTCCTGCGCTTTCTAATGGGGTTTTCTCTGCATACTAATCAGATTCTCTTGCAAGGCTTGCTGATACAGACAGGAAATACCTCACAGACCAATCAAAACACAATCTGGTACATTAAGAAGAAGATCAGTGAGAATCTGTCTACAGAGAAATGCATCAATCTGTTCCACTGCCTGAATGAACTGAATGATTGTTCTCTAGTGATGGAGATCCAAAAGTCCCTGAGTTCAGGAAGTCTCTCTCCAGATAAACTGTCTCCTGCTCAGTGGTCGGCTCTGGTCTTTATCTTACTGTCATCCGAAAAAGATTTGGACGTGTTTGACTTGAACCAATACAGTCCTTCAGAGGAGGCTTTTCTGAGGCTGCTGCCAGTGGTCAAAGTCTCTAAGACAGCTCTGTAAGCATATAGTTGGATCTTCCCTTCCTCATATACAAACACTTTATTTATAAAAAAAACAAAAAAACAATAACCATTAACACATAAAAACGTATTGGTTCTTGCTCATTTTTTTTTCAGGCTGGATTTGTGTAACCTCACAGAGAGAAGCTGTGAAGCTCTGTCCTCGATTCTAAGTTCTAGGTCTTCTAAAGTTAGAAAGATGAACATAAGTAACAACAACGTGCAGGATTCGGGAGTGAACCTGCTGTCTTCTGGATTAAGGAGTCCACACTGTAAACTGGACACACTCAGGTCAGTGTGCCATTGTTTATTTAACACAAATTACGCCAAAAAGAAAAATAGAGCAATAATCACCCCCTCACGCTTCAGTAGCTTATAGATCCAGCTTTAGCAGAAATAACTTGAAGTTATCGTTTCCTGTGAGAAGGGGAACTAACTAAATAACGCTGTATTCATCTAAATTGCTGAGACCTGGATACACTTTGGTGTTCCAACAGCATAATTACTCTAAACACACAAGCTGAGAAAATGTTCAATCAGGAACAGACTCCTCTAAACAAACATCTGCACTTCCAAATGTAATGTTATAGTATGCAACATTTTCACACATTTTTAAAATTGAAATTTATGTAACTGTGAAGAGGTGTGTTCATTGCCTCCAGTGACACAGACTCATTGAACCTCACTGGCAGTGGTCATTTTCCCCTCTTAAAGCATTTTTAGCAAGGCTCGCCCTAGCAACCAATAAGAGCAGAGCAGTGTGTTTTGCTTAATTAGTAGGTTTTGCACTAGCTTAAGCTGCAAACTTCAGGTTTAGTCAGATGGCTGAGGGTATTTCACTTCTATTAACCAAGTAGGTTCTGCTAGTTTCAGTAAGTCAGTTATGGCTGTCAATTTTTTAAATGTTTTGTCAAAAGCTGTTGATCCATTCTGCCCTAGTAAATGAACATTTAAAACAAATCACTTAAAGCCCAATAATGCCATGATATTTGTGGTGATATTGAGTGTAGACTTCTGATCAGAACCATCAATACGCAGGTTAACATTGGGTGTAACAGAGCCAGTTTAAAGCAAACGGCTAATTTCCTATGAGCTAAGATATTTGTTTCTTTTACCTTTCAAATATCAAGACTTAACATTACTAGTGATAACAGTTTCATATAAATGTTGTTCATATTTATTTCCTCTTCAGACTGAGTCTCTGTAACCTCTCAGAGAGAAGCTGTGAAGCTCTGTCCTCAGTTCTCAGCTCCCAGTCCTCTAGTCTGAGAGAACTGGACCTGAGTAACAACAACCTTCAGGATTCAGGAGTGAAATTACTCTGTGATGGACTGAAGAGTCCACACTGTCAACTGGAGACTCTCAGGTCAGAAGTCTTTAATGTGTTCATCTGATGACCATTTAAAAATGTATAAACAATACTGATTAGCAGATGTGCTGTGCAGGATAACAAAATTTGATGTATCAAACCAGTTTTGTAGTTCTCTTTAGAATTGCTTCCCTTTGGATGATTTTTGTTGTTTTTGGATATACAGTGCATCCAGAAAGTTTTCCCAGAGCTCAACTTTTTCCACATTTTGTTATGTTACAGCTTTATTCCAAAATGGATCAATTTAATTGTTCCATTAAATTGTTCTACAAACAATACCCCATAATGACAACGTGAAAGAAGTTTGTTTGAAAAATCACACGTGTATAAGTATTCAGTCTTTGCCATGATATTCAAAACTGAGCTCCACTGATCATCCTTGAGATGATTCTACAACCTGACTGGAGTCCACCTGTGGGAAATTCAGTTGATTGGACAGGATTTGGAAAAGCATACACCTCTATATATAAGGTCCCACAGTGAACAGTGAACAGTGCACCCGATGGTCACTCTGAAAGAGCTCCAGCATTTCTCTGTGGAGAGAGAACCTTCCAGAAGAACAACCATCTCTGCAGCACTCCACCAATCAGGCCTGTGTGGTAGAGTGACCAGATGGAAACCACATGTCAGTAAAAGGCACATGACAGCCCACCTGAAGGACAATGACCATGAGAAACTAAATGCTCTGGTCTGATGAAACAAAGATTGAACTCTTTGACCTGAATGCCAAGTGTCATGTCTGGAGGAAACCAGGCACCGCTCACCACCTGGCCAACACCATCCCTACAGTGAAGCATGGTGGTGGCAGCATCATGCAGGGGGTTGTTTTTCAGCAATGTACAGAGACGTCCTTGATGAAAACCTGTTCCAGAGCGCTCTTGACCTCAGACGGGGGCGACGGTTCATCTTTCAACAGGAGAACAACCCTAAGCCCACAGGCAAGATAATAAAGGAGTGGCTATGAGACAATGTCCTTGAGAGGCCCAGCCAGAGCCCAGACTTGAACCCGATTGAACATCTCTGGACAGATGTGAAAATGGCTGTGCACCGACGCTCCCCATCCAACCTGACTTGAGGCTGTAATTGGTGCTAAAGGTGCTTCAGGAAAGTATTAAGCAAAGGCAGTGAATATTTACATACATGGGATTTATTTTCTATTTTTAATACATTTGCAAAGATTTCAAGCAAACTTCTTTCACGTTGTCATTATGGGGTATTGTTTGTACAACTTTGAGGAAAATAAAGAATTTGATCCATTTTGAATTAAGTCTGTTACATAACAAAATGTAGAAAAAGTTAAGTGCGGGGAAAACTTTCTGGATGCACTTCAAATAAAAGCCAGCATACAAGAGTTTGAGATAAGCCAAGCATGAAATTCTGGCACAGCCTCACGTACACCCAAGATTCATCGATGAGCGCAAGCAAACTAAAAAAAGTAAAACTCAATTAGCACATAGTATATTAAACTTTACTAGACACACGGAGTTCAGCTTGTAGCCTTTGTCAGATAAACTAACAAACTCCATTTCCAAATGTTAAAGGTTCCTGTGTGTTGTTTTGTGTGTCTGCAGACTGTCAGGTTGTCTGGTCACAGAGGAAGGTTGTGCTTCTCTGGCCTCAGCTCTGAGCTCCAACCCCTCCCATCTGAGAGAACTGGACCTGAGCTACAATCATCCAGGAGACTCAGGAGTGAAGCTGCTGTCTGCTGGATTGAAGGATCCACAGTGGAGACTTAACACTCTCAGGTATGGAGACACCTGCTGAAACCACAGACAATTTCTGATAGAGGAGGATTTTGTAAATATATTTACATTTATATTTTCTCATTTAAGGCCAGAATAAGTCAGAGAAAGCAAAACCATTTAGAAAAATTACATGAAATGCTGCAAAATCTCAAACAATGTTTGTCTGGGTGAAAATAATGATTTGTGTATAAGAGCCATGTAATGTGTGCATGCTGACAGAGAATGTGCTGCTCTGACCCCCCTCCTCCTTTCAGGGTGGAGCCTGGTGGAGAACGATGGCTGAGACCAGGTCTGAGGAAGTGTAAGTGTGTTTTTAATGAGATTGATGGAAACAAAGCAGCAACATTCAACCATCTTCAAACTGTCACATCACTCATTCACATCATCAAAGTGTCAAGAAATGAACAGATGATGGATTAATAACTGCAGCTGTTTGTGTCTTGTTCTCCCCATCAGATTTCTGTCAACTCACAATCGACACAAACACAGTGAAAAAAAAGATCCAACTATCTAACAGCAACACAGTTATGACTCATGTGAAGGATGATCAGTCGTATCCTGATCATCCAGAAAGATTTGACCTTCCTCAGGTGCTGTGTAGAAATGGTCTGACTGGTCGCTGTTACTGGGAGGTGGAGTGGAGCGGAAAGGTTCACATATCACTTAGTTACATAGGAATCAGCAGGAAAGGAGATGGTGATGACTGTGCTTTTGGAATGAATCACCAGTCCTGGAGTTTGTTCTGCTGTGAAGGAGTTTACTCAGTCTATCACAAGAATAAAGGTACATCTATCCCTGTCCCATTCACCTCTTCTTTCTTCACCCCCTCAGTTTCTAACAGAGTGGCCGTGTATGTGGACAGTCCTGCTGGGACTCTGTCTTTCTACAGAGTGTTCCCTGACAAACTGACCCATATCCACACATTCAACAACAAATTTACAGAAGCTGTTTATCCTGCGTTTAGAGTCTGGCCTGGTTCCTCAGTGACTCTGTGTCCACTGTAGTGTCTTGTCCTGTCAGAGAAAGTGTGTCAGTGTTGAACAGAGAGTTCAGTCTGTCCATGTCTGTCTCTTTCTCTTCTTTTAGTAAATCTCTTTCTTGGTGAAACAGTTCTAAATGATTTCTTGTAAACTGAATATTGGTATTTTGTCACTCAAGTCCAATTTAAGCTGACACAAAACAGTTCATTTCAGCTCTAGTGTTTAGACAAAAACTGACATTATTATGCATCATTGCTGCTCTTTATTGTGGTGTCTGCAGAAATGAACAGTGGAACATCCACAGTAGCTGTACAGTAAATCTGTATTATTTACAGAATTCCCATTATACAGCACGTAGTCATGCTGATCGACTTATTTGATGTCATTTCATAGTCATCACTGAATAAGTAGCACAAAACACAAACAAAAAAGTTGAGCATCAATAAAGTTAACGTTAGTGGTTTCACACACGAAAAAGTCAAATCTGTAAAGTTTTCTATAGTAACGTTAATAATATTATTAATAATCATAATAAGAAGCCATTCATTTTTTTTTTACTGGTCCAAGTGATGCTGGTCATGCTGCTCCTCGGGATCCTAGAAAATTGAGAAGAGTAATATTAATGCAGCCATTAGAGAGTCTCTGCTGTGAGTAATGAACAGAAATGAAACATCTTTTTTCTTAGGCTAAGACTGACACCAATCAGCCATAACATTATTACCACCTGTGCAGTTTAATGGAATCAAAAGGCTCTGCCAGGAATTCTAGGATTATAATTTCGTTTTGTTTGTGTTGAAACTGTCAGAAGGTGATAATTCTACTATGTATTTATTATTGAGGTCAAAGTGGGAAGTGGAGTCGTATTGGATTTCATTATAAGAAGAGGTGGTTCAGTTACGGCCCCTCACTCATTTCAGTTTGACTATACGCCAATAAGGTAAAACATTTCAATGATCCTCTCAGCCCTAATGCTCAGAGAAGTGGCCTGTAAAATGTATAAAACTGCAGACCCAATGGACCAAATGGAACATTTAGAAATGTTTCTATTTAAATGTATTCATTTTACAATCACCTGAGAATAAGAATTGTTGCATTTTCTTAAGCTCGGAATGAGGATGCAAATAACGAAAACACGGCTGCACAGCTGTTTACTGTCTTTTAAAATGTGTGCATTTGTGTATTGTTTCTGTTTTTATTATTTATTCTGTGACAGAAATTTCCTACAAATGCAAAATGCCTGTTCATGGTGACCAAATGCATCCTTTGAGCTTTCACACCACATCACATCTGCCTGCACTGTCTTTAGACCAGTGCTTCCTGGTAGGAGGTCGGAGGGTGTCCTACACATCAGTAGCCACTAGGACTTGTTAATTAGATTCCCCTGCACTGTACTGTATGCTGCATGTTCTGTAAGGCTCGTTAGCATTGACTCATTCCTTTGTTCTTTTGTGTGAAGTTGATTGACAAGTGAAGGTGTTCTGCCGTTTTTCTTTACCTCAATAAACCTCACCATGAATATCATTTGTAAGCTGTCTCTGCCTCTTTACTTGCCTTGCAGTTTTTGCCACAACAGTTCCTTTAATTTTATATTTAATTTCATGTTTTTACAAACAACATGTATCTTGTAGCTCAGTTGGCAGTCGTCAGTGCTGTGATAGAAATTTGTCTCTCTCCTTAGTCAAGTGTTACTAAATCTTGACAGAACTCAGTGTGATGAACCATCTCAGTTTAATACATGTCGGCATGGAGAAGAACACATGGATGTTGGTGTCTTCTTCTGACTTGTGTCTGTCAAACCCCTTCTATTTATACTCAAACCCAAAACAGGAACCACCCTCACAAAACATGACTGAAGAAACCAGGAGCAAGCAGTTGACAGTCATCATTCTTGTCCCTTTCTAGGTTATTGAAAAGCAATAAAACCCTTTAATTGCACCTTCTTGTAGATCTTGTGACCCCAGTATCTACTACATTGTTTTGGGTCTTATTACAACAAAGTGCCTCCTAAGATCTTAATCAGTCCTCTAAACATGACTCAACCTGTGACTTCTTGTCCTCTTTCTGACCTCTTCAATAAGAACCATCTTGGTTGACTGTTTGCTGATTATCTAAGCATGTGACTAAATTTACTCTATTCCCCCACAGTGGTAAGATCCCTGGTTCTGTCTATATGTTGAAGTGTCTCTGGGCAAGACACTGAACCCCCAACAGCCCATTCCCCTCCCCAGCAGTGCAGTGCGGGTCCAAGCCCGGTAGAAATTGGGGAGGGTTGTGTCAGGAAGGGCATCCAGCATAGAAACTGCCAAATCAATATACCATCTTGTTAATGTTCAGGAGCATAGGTTTTACTGTCTGAGGTTCCCTGAACAACACCACTGGTAAACCTGATCCAAAACAAATGCATTACAGAGAGAGTAAGAGCTGGAATTCAAATCAAATCTTGCACATCACAAACATGTTTATACAGTCAAAATGTCAAAGAATAAATTCACTACGTTTTCTTTAGGACACACAATGTAATGTGCTATACAACTCTAACAACATTAAGGTCTTTTTAATCAGGAAAAACCTGATGATGATCTTTGTTCATTAAAGTGACATTAGGAAAACCCTGGAATTCATGTTGGGGTGGTGTCAAGAGAGGAGCAGCAGCCAATGAGAGAAATGATAAACCGGTTAAGAGAGAATTGTGAAGCAGGTGTGTGAGACTGGCTGCTGCTCATTCTGCTGTTAATGTTGACATGTCTCTGCTTGTGGTTGTAGTAAGTTAAACTTTACATTTCTATGTTGTGTATTTTGATGTATGTAGTAAAAGCAGGGGTTTAAGTACCCTGAGGTATTGTTTAGAAGTATTTGAAGTGGGTGTGTTGTTTTGGACTTGGTTGAGTTTTAATCCTGCTCGTTTCTCTTACTGTGGCGGGTTCGGGCCTCCAGCCGAGGGTGTGGTTGGTGTACTGGGAGTTCACTCACCTTCTTACTGCAGGTTTAGGTTGTATGGTTTGTTGTTTGGTTACTTCACATTTAGGATGCTCCCAGCCCCCAGTATGAATATCTGTCTTCTTTTCATTTTAGGATTTAATATTCGTTGTTATGGCAGTTAACCCACACTGACTGTTGTTGCCTCTCTATTGAAGCCCATGTGCTTAATTTACACATTTTAATGACTGGATGTCTCAAGAAAATCAAGGTCACAGTTTAGTTTCTTTTTTTCACCACATTCAGTCATGAGGAAGTTTAATATCTTATGTCAGCTTGTTACTAAGACCCAGTCCAACCAGTCAAACTGCATAGATTTATAAAGAATAGACAAAGAACAGTGTCACACACACACTGAAGGAGAAGAAGCAGTGTCAGTTAAATGAATCTGATAAAAACAAATCAGCACAAATGTCCTGTTGGTCATAGACAGAAAAGCTGCAGAGTAAAGAACTTTATGGGGAAAAGCTGAATAAGTGAAGCTTTTGATTGGTTTGATTTGTCTTCGTCAAAGAACCATGGTTTTCTCTTGATGGTTAAAAAAAAAAAAATTCTTTCAGCTGGAGAAACTAGTTGATTCTGAATTTTTCCTAGTTTAAATCCTAACTTTTGGAACAGTCATTATCAACCAGTCATCAAGCAGACACATCAGCTGGTAAAGTTCAGAGCACTAAAGATGGCATCTGTTCATTACATTCATATTTTACATGCTTTCATTTCTCATGTTTGTGGGAAGAATCTAAAAGTCTGATTTGTGAAAATATCCAGATGAAGATGATTTGACTCTGATCTGAGCTTCACTGTGATTCATTGGACTAAGACAAACGTAATCAGTGTGTTTGTCAGCAGCAGGTGAAGGGGGAAAAAGACAGATACAGAAGAGAAGGAATGGAAAGTGTACAAGACTGAGAAGAGGGAAGGAACAAAGAAAAGTCGCAAGTGAATAGAAATATGAGGATAATAGACAAAAGGAAGAGCAGAATGAAGATAGATGGGATATTAAATAGGTGATTAGGCAGCTCTCCAATAATTAAAGTGAAGAGGTAAAGGAAATTCGGACAAAAACAAAAGGGAGGAATGACAGCTTCAAATCATCTTTAAAGAATATTCATTACATCATCTTCGTGCTGGCAGCTTAAAGGATGTGTGTTTTCTCTCCACAGGAAGGTAGAAAGTGTGTGTGAATTCAGCAGCATGGATCAGTGTGAGGACAGAGAGGAGGGAGACCCTCCCTCTAAAACCACTCTGTGTGGGGAACCTGAGAGCCAGACCAAAGCTCAGAGGTGAGATGAGGATCTCTAACTGTCCATGACTCTTCTCCATGTCAGAGCTCAGCACCAACAATCACTCCACCATCATTATTCACACTCTGACCTCTGTATGTGTTGTGTTCAAGACCAGAGAAGCTGCACAGACCAGACTCTGCTGGACCTGGACCTGAACCTGGACCCAGCTGTGTGTCCATGAAGAGTAACCAGTCAATGGATTTTGGTATTCAATTCAAGGAAAACCAATCATATGGCAAAAAGTGAGTTGTTATCTAAATAAAAATGTTATTCATTTAAAAATCTAACATCTGTTGCTAATGTTCACACTGGTAGTTTTATAAAACAGCTAAATTCCCTTTATCTGGAGTTGAGGATTTTTAGCAATGTATTTATTCATTAGTCGGCCACTTCTTCTTTTCCTTTGGGCTGTTCCCTTTCAGGGGTCTCCACAGCGAATCATGTGCCTCCATCTAACTCTGTCCTCTGCATCCTCTTCTCTCACTACATCCATAAATCTCCTCTTTGCTCTTCCACTAGACCTCCTGCCTGGCAGCTCCAACCTCAGCATTCTTCTACCGATATATTCAAAGTTTCTCCTCTGAACATGTCCAAACCACCTCAATCTGGCCTCTCTGACTTTATCTCCAAACATCTAACATGAGCTGTCCCTCTGATGTCCTCATTCCTGATCCAGTCATTAGTCGGCCACATTCATCTAAAATTGAGCTAATTTTAACAATCAGTAAAATGCAGTGTTCAGACATTGATACTGGCAAAATGGCAGTGAAGCCTACTAAACATAGAGCAGCAGTTTTGATATAAGTAGATATAAGACACATGGCCAAGGATGCAGCTACAGAAACACCTACGTTCCCACTGGCAGCTGGCTGCTATTGGAGCTCAGCCCTATTGGAAATTTGGCAGGTGGCAGGTTGTTCAATCTGTTACAAACACACATTCCATGAGAAATGCGTTTGTTAAGAAAATATCTGCAGCCAAGGTGCTCTACTGTGTAACGCTGTTGCACAGCTGTAATAGGACTAACAGCTGTATTTAGTGGAGTGATCTTCACCCTGATGCATCCCATCATGCCAATTTAACAACTCGCATTCCCCCAATTACTGTTTTCATTCATATGAGCAATTTAAGCATATGAACTTCACCATGACCATAAATCTTTCACCATGACAAGTATCTCCTGGTAGATTAAGTAGTTAAATATTGGTATTTGGCATTTGTTGATATATAAAAATTACAGGACTCTGTTTACCCATATGTATTAACTTACATAAGCTCTGTTTTTTCTAGATATAATTACACACACTGGTCTGGAGTGAAAAGGGATTTGTATACCTGAAGGGTAGGATGTTCCTTTTCTTTAAGGCCCGATTGTGTCTAATTCAGTAAGTCGGTGCAGTGAAAAACTTGTTTGAACTTTCAGACTTAAACGGGGCGATTTCAAATATTTGGGAGGTTGTACTGTATAAAAACACTACTCTTGGTGTGGAAGTGCCACGATGAAGATGTACACAAGGCTCTTAGCTCACTACCTCTCAGCTTTTTGATTGACACATTGGACCAAGCCACCACAGAAGAGAGGGCACAACCATTGGAGAGGTAGCAAACAAAATCTGTTTATATAAGGACGATAATGCTAATAAGAATCCAGAAATTAGAGTATTATTATTAATGATCATCCTGTATGAGACATGTTCTGGTTGGACTCACGGTTGGGAAAATCCAAGTTTTGAGTTTTTACTATGTTCTTTCTCCTGACAGTTGAATACGAATTTAACATGTTAATTTGTTTATGTCCGTTGTTTGACGACATTTACATGCAGATTAATATGAAAATATATAGGTTGACCTGGGCAGGTAAAAAAAAAAAAAACTTTTTTTTTCCTCAGTGGTTTCTGTAGAGCCTGTCAAACATGGGATAAGCATGTTGTAACAGCAAAATATGTAGAGTGAGACATTTACAGAACAAAACATTACAGCTTCCAGCTTCCTGTAGAGGAATCAGTCAGTGAAGTACTTCATCTCAGGAATCGTGGTGGTGTTTTCAGTGAATGGTTGAAGCAAGACATCACTGCATTTTGCTGAATAAAAACATACAGAATCACATAGCTATTTCCCAATCCCTAAATTTAATATAGACAGCTCATTCTTCCTGGTTCCTCCACAGAGTGGACCAGCAGAGCTCAGAGGTTCCCAGTGGTCAGTCTGTCCAGCAGCATCAAACACACCTGGACTCCATATTTATGGTCTGTACATGTACAACTACTACTTTTCCATCTGTTGTGTCCACAATAATGTCCATGCTGCACTTTTTAGACCAGTGGATTGTCAGTCTGTCCAACATGGATCTGATGTTTGGCTCCATGGTTTTACTTGGATTGTGTCATTCATATAGTTTTCTGTTCCAGCTGCTGGAGGACAACATTGTCACTTTTGTGAAGAACGAGCTGAAGAAGATCCAGAAGAGTCTGAGTCCAGATTACCCAGAATACTTAGAGAGTCAGAGGGAGGATGAGGAGGTGTTGGATGGTGAGGATGAAGAGCAGAGGAGGAGCAGCAGAGAGTCATTTCTGAAGATCACAGTGAACTTCCTGAGGAGAATGAAGCAGGAGGAGCTGGCTGACTGTCTGCACAGCAGTAAGAAGATTTCTGTAAAGATTTAATATGATAGATACATTTTTATGACATTTCCAAATCAATAAATTCATAGCTAATTCTGAAAAGAAGTGAGGTGATGTGAAAAATGTTTGTGTGTTCTTTCAGAATCTTCTTTCATGTGCCAGTCTGCACTCAAGTCTCACATGAGGAAGAAGTTCCAGTGTGTGTTTGAGGGCATCGCTAAAGCAGGAAACCCAACTCTTCTGAATCAGATCTACACAGAGCTCTACATCACAGATGGAGGGACTGGAGAGGTCAATGATGAACATGAGGTCAGACAGATTGAAACAGCATCCAGGAAACCAGTCAGACCAGAAACAACAATCAGACATGAAGACATCTTTAAAGCCTCACCTGGAAGAGATGGACCAATCAGAAGAGTGATGACAAAGGGAGTGGCTGGCATTGGGAAAACAGTCTTAACACAGAAGTTCACTCTGGACTGGGCTGAAGACAAAGCCAACCAGGACATACAGTTCACATTTCCATTGACTTTCAGAGAGCTGAATGTGCTGAAAGAGAAAAAGTTCAGCTTGGTGGAACTTGTTCATCTCTTCTTTCCTGAAACCAAAGGAATCTGCAGGTTTGAAAAGTTCCAGGTTGTGTTCATCTTTGACGGTCTGGATGAGTGTCGACTTCCTCTGGACTTCCACAACAATGAGATCCTGACTGATGTTACAGAGTCCACCTCAGTGGATGTGCTGCTGACAAACCTCATCAGGGGGAACCTGCTTCCCTCTGCTCGCCTCTGGATCACCACACGACCTGCAGCAGCCAATCAGATCCCTCCTGAGTGTGTTGACATGGTGACAGAGGTCAGAGGATTCAATAATCCACAGAAGGAGGAGTACTTCAGGAAGAGATTCAGAGATGAGGAGCAGGCCAGCAGAATCATCTCCCACATCAAGACATCACGAAGCCTCCACATCATGTGCCACATCCCAGTCTTCTGCTGGATCACTGCTACAGTTCTGGAGGATGTGTTGAAAATCAGAGAGGGAGGAGAGCTGCCCAAGACCCTAACTGAGATGTACATCCACTTCCTGGTGGTTCAGCTAAAACTGAAGAACATCAAGTATGATGAAGGAGCTGAGACAGATCCACACTGGAGTCCAGAGAACAAGAAGATGATTGAGTCTCTGGGAAAACTGGCTTTTGAGCAGCTGCAGAAAGGAAACCTGATCTTCTATGAATCAGACCTGACAGAGTGTGGCATCAATATCAGAGCAGCCTCAGTGTACTCAGGAGTGCTCACACAGATCTTTAAAGAGGAGAGAGGACTGTACCAGGACAAGGTGTTCTGCTTCGTCCATCTGAGTGTCCAGGAGTTTCTGGCTGCTCTTCATGTCCATCTGACTTTCATCAACTCTGGAGTCAATCTGCTGTCAGAAGGACAATCAACCTCCCAGAAGTCTAAGACTAAAAAAGACAAATCTCCAAAGATGCACTTCCACCAGAGGGCTGTGGACAAGGCCCTTCAAAGCCGAAATGGACACCTAGACTTGTTCCTACGCTTTCTCTTGGGTCTTTCACTGCAGACCAATCAGATTGTCCTGCAAGGTCTGATGACACAGACTGGAAAAAGCTCACAGGCAAGTGAGGAAACAGTCCTGTACATCAAGACTAAATTTAGTAATGCTCTGTCTGCAGAGCAAAGCATCAACCTGTTCCACTGTCTGAATGAACTGAATGATTGTTCATTAGTAGACGAGATTCAACGTTTCCTCAGTTCAGGACGTCTTTCCACAGAGAAACTGTCTCCTGCTCAGTTGTCAGCTTTGCTCTTTATCTTACTGTCATCAGACAAAGATCTGGACGTGTTTGACTTAAAGAAATACTCTGATTCAGAGGAGGCTCTTCTGAGGCTGCAGCCAGTCATAAAAGTCTCCAATAAAGCTGTGTAAGTACATAGTCTGATTTATTCCTAATTTACATAAAGGATCTCTATTCAACAGAAGAATAATATAAATAAACAATTAATTGTATTTTGTATTTCTTCTTCAGACTGAGTGGATGTAACCTCACAAAGAGAAGCTGTGAAGCTCTGTCCTCAGTTCTCAGCTCTCAGTCCTCTAGTCTGAGAGAACTGGACCTGAGTAACAACAACCTTCAGGATTCAGGAGTGAAGCTGTTGTGTGCTGGACTGGAGAGTCCACAATGTAGACTAAGAACTCTCAGGTCAGGATTAATCGAACTGCCTTTGTTTAAAACCTGAGTTGTGTAGATACATAGTAACAAATCCAGCCTGGGCAATATTGTGTGTGTTTACTTCATTTGTTAAATAATATCCACAATTTTGATAGTAATTTGATAGGTATATATGTTTTGTGTTTGAATTATTAAATATGGCAAAATATTTTCAAGACATAGTAAATAGTTGCCTCCCAAATGGAAAACAAATTGGGCTTCTATGCTTTTGCAAACCAGTCAAGTTGCTGTTTACATGCATGTCTGTCCAGAATCATATTCTAATCAGTTCATTAGTTCAAATGTAATGTAATGACATTCACTCCAGATGTTCTTGTGGTATCTCATTCACTTCACTCAAGCAATTTATTAACAATTATTGCTGAGTTGTTAGAGTGGCCACCTACTAGGATCACGCCCCGCTCTTCCCAACCACTTGTCGAAGTGTCTCTGGGCAAGACACTGAACCCCTAACAGCCCATTCCCCTCCCCAGCTGTGCAGTGCTGGTCCAAGCCTGGTAGACATTGGGGAGGGTTGCATCAGGAAGGACATCCGGCGTGAAAACTGTGCCAAATCAACATGCAGACAAAAGGATCTGCTGTGGTGACCCTGAACACACAGGATAAGGAGAAAGGACACAAAAAACACAGCACAGTTGTGTATCTATGCTGTGTATTATGACCAAAATATTCCTCAATTGCCACAAATTATTACACAGATTAACTTGTTCTCAGGAAAAAAAGGGAAATTATTGAATTACATTTATTGATTTATTAATGTGTCCACCATTTAAAGCTGGATCAGGTAAAGGTGGAGCTTATTTTAATTCCATTCTATACTACTGGGCAGTTAGTGAATTCAACCCATGAAGTACATTTACTTCAGTACTGTGCTCTGTTCAGGGAACTGAACCAATACTTTTTGACCACCAGAGTATCTGTATTGTGTGTCTGCAGACTGTCAGGTTGTCTGGTCACAGAGGAAGGTTGTGCTTCTCTGGCCTCAGCTCTGAGCTCCAACCCCTCCCATCTGAGAGAACTGGACCTGAGCTACAATCATCCAGGAGACTCAGGAGTGAAGCTGCTGTCTGCTGGATTGAAGGATCCACAGTGGAGACTGGACACTCTCAGGTATGGAGACACCTGCTGCAGGCAAAAACCTTTTAGATGTAAATACACCAAAATATGTCAGAGCCATGTAATGTCCATGTGTGCATGCTGACAGAGAATGTGCTGCTCTGACCCCCCTCCTCCTTTCAGGGTGGAGCCTGGTGGACAACGATGGCTGAGACCAGGTCTGAGGAAGTGTAAGTGTGTTTTTAATGAGATTGATGGAAACAAAGCAGCAACATTCAACCATCTTCAAACTGTCACATCACTCATTCACATCATCAAAGTGTCAAGAAATGAACAGATGATGGATTAATAACTGCAGCTGTTTGTGTCTTGTTCTCTCCATCAGATTTCTGTCAACTCACAATCGACACAAACACAGTGAACAGGAAACTACAACTGTCTGACAACAACAGGAAGGTGACATTTATGGAAGAGGATCAGTTGTATCCTGATCATCCAGACAGATTTGACTGGCCTATGCACCTGTGCATTAAAGAGCTGACCGGTCGCTGTTACTGGGAGGTTGAGTGGAAAGGACTGATTTATGTGTCAGTGAGTGTCAGAGGAATCAGCAGAAAAGGACTTGGAGATAGCTCTGCATTTGGAAGGAATGATCACTCCTGGGCTCTGAGGTGCTCGGATGGTGGCTACTTTGTGTTGTTCAACAACACACAAACACTTGTTTCCTCCTTCTCTTCTTCCTCAGGTAGAGTAGCAGTGTATGTGGACTGTCCTGCTCAAACCATATCCTTCTACAAAGTGTCCTCTAACAAGCTGACCCACATCCACACCTTAAGTACTCTGCCACTCACTGACCCTCTGTATCCTGGGCTTGGAGTCTGGTGGTCTGGTTCCTCAGCATCTTTATGTTCAGTCTAGTAGAGAGAGTCTGGCTTTATCACAGAATGGACACAGTCATTTATGTCACTTGAAATCAAATTAAATCCATCCTTAAGAAATGAGTGAACCTGGTTTAAGCGTTGATTTATTTTGTGTTTAATAAGCATTAATGCTGAGTTCAGGTGATATATTGTGGTATTATATAATTATTTTTATTATTTTTACTTTTGTGTGTGTGTGTGTGTGTGTGTGTGTGTGTGTGTTCTATTCCTGTTTGGGTTTGAATCAATAGTATCACTTTGTAAAGCAGAAAGTAATATATTTTTGGAAATAAAATATACTTTCAGTAAATTTCCTTCCTGTAAAAATAAATAAAGAAATATAATAATACGTGTTTATATATTAATATAAATGTAACAAACGTGTTATTTGTAAAAGTTATAACAAAGAACGGGAAGTTACTGGGCTCCGGTCGCTTCAGAAACGCTGATGACCTACACTCCGGTTTGTCCCTAAACGCTTCACCGTCGTAGACAGTGGACGTCATCACGTCAACAGAGGTGAGTCTGCTCGCCGGGAGAAGTCGGAAAACTCCGGGGTGTGTGTGATCAGGGAGACGCTGTTAATGAGTGGGATGTTCCCGGACTTCCTGAACAGGTAGGAGCTTTGTGTCTAGTCTCCTTGTGGTTTTTGTTGAGGTTTCACTGAATTTCTTGTGATTAACTTGTGATGGCGCAATTTCTTTTCTTCATTTACCGGAACTGTAGGGGACATTTTTCGATGGCTCCTTGCTAATGTGGTTGGTTTGAGAAGCTGTCAGAAACCCGCTGATCAGAGGCTAATGAACTAACGGCACCGTTAGAATCAGGTCTCAGGAGGTGAGTCACGTCACATAACCAATGAGTGTCGGCCTGTGTGATCATGTGACCTCTGCCTGACAGGCGAGGTGGGTGAAACAGATGATGAGTTTCTGAGATCAACAGGGAGCCATACAGGCCAGTCTGGTTAGGGTCGTGGTGAAGTTAGACTGAAGGTGGATGGAAACACCTCTGTCTACTCACAAGTCTTAGGATCTAAGAGGCTAAGATAGAGAGGACAAACAGCATGAAGGGGACAGGTAACATAAGGTGGAAGCACACTTAGTATAATAGTATCCGTGGTTATTGCTTCACCACGATCTGTCTCCTTACTTCATATATTTGATAAATTACTACTGAATTCAGTGTTTCAGTTCCTGTGTCTGAATCACGGGGACGTGCACTGGTGTTTATCTTGGTACCTCCATCTAGTGGACTGATGGTAGAAGTGGATCAGCTGATGGCAGCTTCCTCTGCAGATGAAGGATGTGTGTTTTCTCTCCACAGGAAGGTAGAAAGTGTGTGTGAATTCAGCAGCATGGATCAGTGTGAGGACAGAGAGGAGGGAGACCCTCCCTCTAAAACCACTCTGTGTGGGGAACCTGAGAGCCAGACCAAAGCTCAAAGGTGAGATGAGGATCTCTAACTGTCCATGACTCTTCTCCATGTCAGAGCTCAGCACCAACAATCACTCCAGCATCATTATTCACACTCTGACCTCTGTCTGTGTTGTGTTCAAGACCAGAGAAGCTGCACAGACCAGACTCTGCTGGACCTGAACCTGGACACATCTGTGCACCTTATAAGAACAACGAATCAGCAGATTTGTATATACATTTTAAAAAAGGACAAGTATCTGATGAAAAGTAAGTTATTTTTATTTGATTGCTGAATTATTAGTGTTATTAGACTATTACTGAACATTCAACACATTTTGTTATTAGGATCTGTCCAGAATCACCTGGATCTGATCAGACTGACCACTCGCGGGATTCTCCTCTCACTTTCCGACAGTCTGATGATAAAAGGTAAAAGTGACAGAAAGGCCTTTTAAATTAGAAGTCCATTTTTATATGTTTCATCATATTTTACCTTTTCACTTCCTCTTCTTCGCCTGTCGGCAGAGTCGGCTTTGCTTGTTCTTTAAAACTTTGGGGACAGGTTTCGGCAACCCGCGGCTCCGGAGCCGCATGCGGCTCTGTCCTCCCTCTGATGCGGCTCCATTTGGCTTTTAAAAATAATGAATGAATACTTAATTAAATGCATTTTATTTCAGTTCGTTCGCTTTTAAAATGTAATTCTACCTTTGAAGATTATGGCGAAGAAAACCGAACGTCCAATGCTACGTGGGCAGATTCATTTGCTTTCACACGCAGCCTTTGCTCAAAAATATCCGGATGTTGAGGAGAGAAAAAAAAGTCGTTTCGGAACTGATGCGGACGCTTGACCTGATGAAGTCTGCAAATTAACATATGCTCGTTTTGTGGCCGCACAGGAAATAAGCCGTTCACAGATGGAGAATATCTAAAAGAATATTTCATTAAGATTTCAGAATATCTATTCACGGACTTTAAAAACAAGACTGAAATTGTGCAGAAAATCAGGGATTTGCACATCTCTGCAAAGACTGTCAAAGACAGAACCGTAAAAATGTCAGAAGACATCACATTAATTGAGCTGTGGGGAATCGAAAGACAGAGGTGATGTTCTGCTCTGCTGAAAGGCCAAACACGGGGGGGGGGGGAGGACATCTGTGAGGCTGTCTTGAGTTGTTTAAAGCCAAAGGAAAACGCACCAGCCACCTGGTGTCAGTGGCTACTGATGCTCCACCAAGTAGGACAGAAGGGCTTTTCACTGCATCCTGCACCGAGAGGCACAGTGAGCTCAAATGAAGGTTTCAGATTCAGACTGTCAATAAAATAAGAGGTTTAACTCAGTGTCACTTCCGTTTGTTACTGGACGAGCTGGAAAGCACATACTCTGGTCTCCTGGCTGCTCAAACGCTTTAAGTTCACATTTCCTGAGCTGGAACAGCCAGAGTGGCTGGAAAAGCTACACTTCGTGGTCGACGCGCCAGCGCACCTGAACGCGCTGAACACAGCTCTTCAGGGGAAAGGACGCACAGCCCTGCGTGTCAGTCCCCTAAACCTCGATCCATCCCTGTTGAATACGACCGCATTGGCAGGTGTGAGTCAACCTGATCTTGAGATGGAACTGGTCGACATAGCACACAAAGACACATGGGTGTCCAACTTGAAGATGTTGCCCGTCAGGAGGCCGATCTTGCTCAGGATCACAAACCTCCTCAAACTGGACAAACTTGTGTTCGAGACTTGGAGTGTTACCTCCAGTTGGAGTCCTGTCGATCTTTGCATCCACATATTCTCCAACATGAACTTTATTAAAAGCAAACATCGCGATCCTGTACAAAGATGAAGGTGACGGTACACAGAGGTTCAGGAGCAGAAATCACATTAGCCAAGTATGATAAATATTTTAATTGCCTGTTATTTTGCATATATTCATATTTTTTCATTGTTCAGTGAAATAATCGTTTTATTATTCCGATTGACAGCTGACTGCACGCGCCCGTAAAACGCTGACGGCCTTGTTGGTTTTAAGTTCGGCATTTTTTTCATAAATACAAGAAGGACTCAAAGAGACACTGAGTATTTTACTTGAATGTTACCTTCAACCCAACGTCTTTTTTCCGGAGTTCAAAATGTTTTTGTTGGATGCAGAAATGTAATTTCATTTTCTCTGCAGTCGTTCATTGATTTCATAAATGCAACACATTGTAGTTTGGTTTATACATAGCAGAAGGGCACAAAACCCCGTTATATGCAGTATTTCATTTTAAATGTCAAAGGGTTGGACTGGTAAAGGTTTCCGACCCCTGAACCTCACAGCGAACTGCTTTCCGTTAACACCCAGCACTCGCTCCTTTATACTTGTGCTACATGTTTGTTGCCGCGTTATTTCTGATTCAAGTTAAAAGTAACTTCCCATCTGAACCCGTTTTAAATGAACGTGTTAAACCTCCACTACTGGAATTAACACTCTGCACATCTGATTACTGCTTAATTCACCACTGAACTTTTAAAACGGGGCGTTAATATCTCAGAGTGTGTTATTTTTTAGCCTTGATATAAATACATCCAATACTAGCTGAACTGGTAAGATTAGGGTATTTTGAGTAATTATGCTGGTTGTTCTGGTCAGGTTCTCTGGATCAAGTGAAGTAGTCAACAGATAGATAGTTGTTAGTGGCAGCACAACAAACTTTATTAGTTATTTTTAACACTGAGATCTGCTCAGTACATGATGGTCTGGACACTCAGTTAAACTCTTTCACCAGCTGCAGTGGAATCAGCAGAACTAATAAACCTTTACCAGTACAGGGAGTCTCTGATTCACTGTTCACATCCAAATATCACTTCATGGACCTTGACCTTGTGTCTCTGTGTGGACAGACATAATGTGAGCTCATTCTTCCTGGTTCCTTCACAGAGTGGACCAGCAGAGCTCAGAGGTTCCCAGTGGTCAGTCTGTCCAGCAGCATCAAACACACCTGGACTCCATATTTATGGTCTGTACATGTACAACTACTACTTTTCCATCTGTTGTGTCCACAATAATGTCCATGCTGCACTTTTTAGACCAGTGGATTGTCAGTCTGTCCAACATGGATCTGATGTTTGGCTCCATGGTTTTACTTGGATTGTGTCATTCATATAGTTTTCTGTTCCAGCTGCTGGAGGACAACATTGTCACTTTTGTGAAGAACGAGCTGAAGAAGATCCAGAAGAGTCTGAGTCCAGATTACCCAGAATGCTCAGAGAGTCAGAGGGAGGATGAGGAGGTGTTGGATGGTGAGGATGAAGAGCAGAGGAGGAGCAGCAGAGAGTCATTTCTGAAGATCACAGTGAACTTCCTGAGGAGAATGAAGCAGGAGGAGCTGGCTGACTGTCTGCACAGCAGTAAGAGGATTTCTGTAAAGATTTAATCTGATGGAAGAGAAATGAGACATTGACTAATGATTCAGGACGTGGAGAAACATATGTTTATAAATACATTCTTAACTAGAATTTAGTTTTTAAATTTACATTTGTACTTTTTTCAATAAAATTTCATTTCAATCGCTTATTAATTTTTTTGTGTGTTTCCATTTAGAATTTACTGCTTTGGGTTTTAGACATAAACTCAAATCTGACCTGAAGCAGAAGTTCCAGTACATGTTTGAGGGCATCGCTAAAGCAGGAAACCCAACTCTTCTGAATCAGATCTACACAGAGCTCTACATCACAGAGGGAGGGACTGGAGAGGTCAATGATGAACATGAGGTCAGACAGATTGAAACAGCATCCAGGAAACCAGTCAGACCAGAAACAACAATCAGACATGAAGACATCTTTAAAGCCTCACCTGGAAGAGATGGACCAATCAGAAGAGTGATGACAAAGGGAGTGGCTGGCATTGGGAAAACAGTCTTAACACAGAAGTTCACTCTGGACTGGGCTGAAGACAAAGCCAACCAGGACATACAGTTCACATTTCCATTGACTTTCAGAGAGCTGAATGTGCTGAAAGAGAAAAAGTTCAGCTTGGTGGAACTTGTTCATCTCTTCTTTCCTGAAACCAAAGGAATCAGCAGGTTTGAAAAGTTCCAGGTTGTGTTCATCTTTGATGGTCTGGATGAGTGTCGACTTCCTCTGGACTTCCACAACAATGAGATCCTGACTGATGTTACAGAGTCCACCTCAGTGGATGTGCTGCTGACAAACCTCATCAGGGGGAACCTGCTTCCCTCTGCTCGCCTCTGGATCACCACACGACCTGCAGCAGCCAATCAGATCCCTTCTGAGTGTGTTGACATGGTGACAGAGGTCAGAGGATTCAATAATCCACAGAAGGAGGAGTACTTCAGGAAGAGATTCAGAGATGAGGAGCAGGCCAGCAGAATCATCTCCCACATCAAGACATCACGAAGCCTCCACATCATGTGCCACATCCCAGTCTTCTGCTGGATCACTGCTACAGTTCTGGAGGATGTGTTGAAAACCAGAGAGGGAGGAGAGCTGCCCAAGACCCTGACTGAGATGTACATCCACTTCCTGGTGGTTCAGACCAGACTGAAGAGCATCAAGTATAATGGTAAAGGTGAGACAGATCAACACTGGAGTCCAGAGAACAAGGAGATGATTGAGTCTCTGGGGAAACTGTCTTTTGAGCAGCTGCAGAAAGGAAACCTGATCTTCTATGAATCAGACCTGACAGAGTGTGGCATCGATATCACAGCAGCCTCAGTGTACTCAGGAGTGTTCACACAGATCTTTATAGAGGAGAGAGGACTGTACCAGGACAAGGTGTTCTGCTTCGTCCATCTGAGTGTTCAGGAGTTTCTGGCTGCTCTTCATGTCCATCTGACATTCTTCAACTCTGGAGTCAATCTGCTGTCAGACGAACAGTCAACCTCTCAGATGTCTGAGACTAAAAAAGCTGCAGCAGTACATTTCTACCAGACTGCTGTGAACAAGGCCTTACAAAGTCCAAATGGACACCTGGACTTGTTTCTTCGTTTCCTCCTGGGTCTTTCACTGCAGACTAATCTGGGTGTGTTTCAAATTCTGCTGAAACACAAAGAAATTACTTCACAGTCCAATCAGGAAACCATCCATTTTATCAAGAAGAGAATTGAGGAAAGTCCATCTGCAGAGAAAAGCATAAATCTGTTTCACTGTTTGAATGAACTTAATGACCATTCTCTAATTGAGGAAATCCAGTGGTACATGAATTCAGGCAAACCGTCCACAGTTAATCTGTCTCCAGCTCAGTGGTCAACTGTTGTCTTCATCTTACTGTCATCTGAAAAAGATCTGGAACAGTTGGATCTGAAGAAATACTCAGCTTCAGAAGAGGCTCTTCTAAGGCTGCTGCCAGTTGTCAAAGCCTCAAAGAAAGCTGTGTAAGGACATGATTAATTTAATTCATATTTTAGATTAATAGATGTTTAATCTATATTGTTAACGTTTCATCATTGTCTTCTTTCCAGGCTGAGTGGCTGTAACCTCTCAGAGAGAAGCTGTGAAGCACTGTCCTCAGTTTTCTTGCAGTCCTTTAGTCTGAGAGAACTGGACCTGAGTAACAACAACCTGCAGGATTCAGGAGTGAAGCTACTGTCTGCTGGACTGAAGAATCAGAACTGTACACTGGAAACTCTACGGTCAGTTTGAGCTTTAGTTCATCTCAAATGATCTGAGACATTTGTCAAAACTAGAAAGTCCCTGCATTTAAATATCTGCTGAGGCTATCAAGGTAAGTGGCAAATCTGAAATATAATGAGTAACATGTTTCCATACAACATAATATTTTCTGCCAAAACACCTGATGATTCAGAACAACATTGCCTTTGTTTTTCTTCTGTAACAATATGTGCAGCTCTGTAGTTGAAATCAGGTTTCTCCATAAACCCAGAATCCACTCAAATGTGCTTCCTTACGCCTCTGTTTTTGTTAGTAAAAGAGGCATTTGATTAATTAAGAAGAGATGTTGAGTAAGAACATGCTCATTAATTCCATAATTGCGTCTAGTTTGGTGAAAAGGTAAAAAATAGAGAGAGAAAACCAGAGACTCAAAGACATATTTCCAGAGAGGAAAACACTGATGACTTATTGTCTGTCTTCTTTTAGATAATTATAAAGCCACACTTGCCCTTTTAAATCCACTCTGTTCGTTATAAGTTATAGCACAAGCTAGGATCCGTTTTTTTCAGGCTGACCTTTTCTTCAGAGACAGGTGTAATTATGTCTTTTCTTCAATATTGTCTCCCCAGGCTGGGTTTGTGTGACCTCTCAGAGAGAAGCTGTGAGGCTCTGTCCTCAGTTCTCAGCTCCCAGTCCTCTAGTCTGAGAGAACTGGACCTGAGTAACAACGACCTGCAGGATTCAGGAGTGCAGCTGCTGTCTGCTGGACTACAGACTTCACACTTTACACTGGAAACACTAAGGTCTGATAAAAGTGCAGATAGTATCAAACAATTTGAGATATTTTTCCAAGCTTCAAGCTTAACCGTCAAACAGCCTGAGCAAGTTTTCAGTTAGGAATCGAACATTTTTCTCATGCAGGTTCATACCTTTTTCTTTAACACACATCAAATATGATACATAGAAGGTCATTTATGGTTTTATGAATGTGAAGCACAACTCTGTAAAATTTCTGTGAGTTTTAGAAAATGTTGTTTGTCTTGTTACTTTCTCTGTAGTCTCATGAACTGTAACCTGTCAGAGAGAAGCTGTGAGGCTCTGTCCTCAGTTCTCAGCTCCCAGACCTCTAGTCTGAGAGAACTGGACCTGAGTAACAACAACCTGCAGGATTCAGGAGTGAAATTACTCTGTGATGGACTGAAGAGTCCACACTGTCACCTGGAGACTCTCAGGTCAGACTGACTCCACCTGTTGTACTAATATTCATATATAAATGAAAAACTAACCTGCTTATCTGATTTCCACATGTACTGTGTGCAACATGTTTCACCACAGAGTGTTGTACATCTGTGATTCTTGGAGATTATTACACACGGCCAAACACATCTATTATTGTTAGCACAGATGTGAATAAATTGAATGAATGAATGATTCAATTAAAGGAAAAACCAACATAAAATGCCTATGTAAGGTGTTTTGCCACCACGTGCTGCCAAAGCAACTTCAATCCACCTTGGCGCTGATCCACCAAGTCTCTGGAACTCTGCTGGAGAGGTGGAACATCCACTATCACACTAAATATACGCTATTTGCAGGTTGTGTTGTGTTGGAGAGCTCTCCTCAATTTCACAATCCTCACACCCTTCAGTCACCACTCATGCACTATGGATGGGGGCATTGTCTTCCATAAGGCATCATTCAATTATTTGGGCTTTTTCTTTGAGAAGTTCCTGGTAATGATCACCATGTGTGGTAGTGCTTTATGCTTTCCAGTCCCATCAGTTACTGTAAAATAACTGATAAGTGCATTGTTTGTGTGTCTGCAGACTGTCAGGTTGTCTGGTCACAGAGGAAGGTTGTGCTTCTCTGGCCTCAGCTCTGAGCTCCAACTCCTCCCATCTGAGAGAACTGGACCTGAGCTACAATCATCCAGGAGACTCAGGAGTGAAGCTGCTGTCTGCTGGATTGAAGGATCCACAGTGGAGACTGGACACTCTCAGGTATGGAGACACCTGCTGTACCAGAAAGAAGCAACATAGGTCTAATTATGTGTTGAAGTTATGAAGTCCTTTAAGCCAAGTTTTATCTAAGAGGCTTTTTGCTCAACACCTCCTAGAGCTCTAATTTTACATTATTCACTTCTTTGAATTAACAAATAAAAGTTAATATACAAAAACAATTTTTCAACTTTTCTTGTTTTCCTTGTTCTTTTGGGACACTGACAGAACAGCAACCTTGGTTTCAAGATCCCATTTCTCACTCTGTATCTAAGCAGGACAGTTTTGTTAAAACAAAAAGTTAAGCGCTGCAGAGGGATAAGAATCACTCTCTTTTAAATGTCCAGTGGTCATCAGTCAGTTCATGTTCTATAGAGTTGTGATCCTCAAGTGGCTGTGGAACATGTCATTATGGCCCATGGAAGAACATGTGTCTGTTCCTACAGAGAATTTGTTTTGGTTTTTCATCATTATCAGTCAGGAATGAATTTGGTGCAACCTTTGTATAGAAGTGATATAATTTTTCTCTCCTCCTCCTTTCAGGGTGGAGCCTGGTGGAGAACGATGGCTGAGACCAGGTCTGAGGAAGTGTAAGTGTGTTTTTAATGAGATTGATGGAAACAAAGCAGAAACATTCAACCATCTTCAAACTGTCACATCACTCATTCACATCATCAAAGTGTCAAGAAATGAACAGATGATGGATTAATAACTGCAGCTGTTTGTGTCTTGTTCTCTCCATCAGATTTCTGTCAACTCACAATCGACACATACACAGTGAACAGGAAACTACAACTGTCTGACAACAACAGGAAGGTGGCATTTGTGGAGGAGGATCAGTCGTATCCTGATCATCCAGACAGATTTGATAACTGGCCTCAGCTTCTGTGCAGTGATGGTCTGACTGGTCGCTGTTACTGGGAGGTGGAGTGGAGCGGATGGGGTCATGCTTCAGTGACTTACAGAGGAATCCCAAGGAAAGGACACAGTGACCACTGCATGCTTGGAGGAAATGAGACGTCCTGGAGTCTAGAGTGCTCTGAGGTTGGGTACTTCGCCTGGCACAGTAAAAGGGAAAGAACCATCTCTACACCGTCAGTCTCTAACAGAGTAGCAGTGTATGTGGACTGTCCTGCTGGGACTCTGTCCTTCTACAGAGTCTCCTCTGATGAACTGATCCACCTCCACACCTACAACAGCACATTCACTGAACCTCTGTATCCTGGACTTGTGTTGAGGTTGTTTGAATCCTCAGTGTCCCTGTGTTCTCTGGAAAAGCCCTAAACGCATCACTGCTGACTTGAGTTCAGTTTGTACTGGATCAAACCGCTGATGTTCTTTATGAAGAACCTTCTTATACTGTGGCTGTAATTCCACAATGTAAACTCCGTATCTGTTTTTCATATGACTGAGTATATTTTTGTAAAATGATTTGTTTCTTCCTGTTTTCCAAAATGACAGATGTGAACATTTTCTAAAGCTCAGCTTAAAGCTCAGAGATTTCTAGTTACTTAAAATTGTCACACTGTGGAGACAGAGACAGAGAGGTTGTGGACAGCAGCGGCTGTGGACGTCCGTTTTGTGGGTCCCCAGTCTAGACAAATGAATTTGACGCTTCTGCTTTCTGCTGTCTGTGAAGATTCTCGGTCTTGCGGGTCGTGGTTATCCCACATGTTCTGTTCAGTGATGACTGAAGATGTTTCACTTCTCATCAGATCTGCTGCTTCCTGTTTTCCGCCTCAGGAAAACATTGTTTTTGTGCTAATTCTACAGTGACAGGCTAGTGGATTTCTGGAGCTTGTTACTACGACACAAAGGTGTAGAAGTTCAGTTCCACTCGGAGTCACAAAGTACACTAACTTTGGCCCTATGAAGTTCTTAGTGTTTTTCTTAGTCGTCTTTTTCATGTGAGAGATAAATGTGGACTTGACTCGCACATTGTTCTTTTCAACAGCATCAAAATCAGTTCTATTCAAATTCAGTGTTTTCTTACTTTTGTACTTCAACTGGATTTTTTACTTTAGACAAAAACTTTTATAAATAATGAAATAAAAATGTGAGCTAATATTCCGACTACCATCAATCCTCATCTTAATTTTGGCAGCTGTCACCATGACAACAACAGCACTGATGAGTGCACAGGGATTCTGACTATTGTTGTAGTGAGGCAGTGTGAGCAGTGGAGGCAGTAAATCCTCTCATTATTCATCCCATTCAGCTTCACACATACACACACAGTATCAGACTGATCAACACTTAATGGAGATATTAGTCACATTAGCATTGCACTGATCAATAATCAGTAGTCAACAAAAAGTAAAACTCCACTGTGGAAATGTGATATCTTTTAAACGAAAGACAAATAAGTAAATACATTTTTTTTTAAACTTTCCTGGACTAAATTCTCTGTTTCGTAGCAGGCTGTTCATTAAATGAGAGAGAAAGTCATGATAGAAAGAAGTTTCTCTTTCACTTGTTGCACATTTTACTATGAATATTGAGTATAATCCATCACAAAATGGAAACAAACAGCACATCTCAATTTGGTGCTTTTCTCCAAATATTTATGAATGTGACTATTGTATGTTCTCTTTTTTTTACCGCCTCAGTTTCTGATTTGACATTTAAAGTTCATTTAATCTTAAGAGAATATACAAACAAAATATATTTATGTTGATGTTTGATAATTTAATTAGTTACTGATTTACTACATTTGCTTTTTATTGATTTTATTTGGTTGCAAATAATCAATTCACTTAATTCACATTAAGATGAATCACAATAATGTTGAGAGTAGTAACTTCATTCTGACAACTCAACAAAAAACTGTTGATGTGCAGATGAAGGATGTGTGTTTTCTCTCCACAGGAAGTTAGAACGTGTGTGTGAATTCAGCAGCATGGATCAGTGTGAGGACAGAGAGGAGGGAGACCCTCCCTCTAAAACCACTCTGTGTGGGGAAGCTGAGAGCCAGACCAAAGCTCAGAACAGCCCATGGCTGCAAATAGGTGAGTTCCTGTTTCAGTACCTGCAGAGAAGTTTTATTAAATATGTTTCTGATCATTTATGTTCTCTGCTGCTCAGAAGAACCAGTTTTTAACTGCAGACCTCTGTTGAATATTTTTGCTACACTCTGTCGTTTCCTTTTCAATTTTGACTTTGACTTGTTTTGTTGCTGTTGTCCAGTACAAGCCAGTTATCTTATTGAAGGTAACAGATGCTAACTGCTAACAAAGGAAAACCCCAATTTCACTGATCTCCTCCATCAAATCCTCATCTTGTAGTTTTCAGTGTTCAGTGGTATCAGCTGGACTCTGAACACATAGTTTGCTGAATTGCAGGAAACACAATGGCATAATTGTTTTTTCTACTTTCCTAGTTCCAAACACATCATGTGACTTTGTTCTGGGAGCAGTGCAGATTTCTGTGTTTCAGGAGGAAACTGGAACAAACAGAAACCATCTGTGTATAATCTTGGTTCTCTGAATGATGAGGAACAATCCCCACACAGTCAGGATACATAGACATTGGTTTACCCATAAAGTGTCTCCTGTATCTTCACTGGTTCAGTCTTACTGCTCTCATGGTGATTCCAGCAGCTGCAGGAAGAATCTGGTCTCAAAGAACAAACTGCACAAAACCACATTATTTACAGACTAGAGCTGAACCAACCAGTCAAGTACTTGATGTTGATCAGCAGAAAGAAATATCTTCAACTTTCATCTTACATGTCATAGTTAATTGAAAATCATTGGTTTTAAAATAAAGAAACTATGAAGCAGAAAGTTCTAGCTTATGGTGTGGATTTCTTTAGGATTAGTTTATGTTCTAACACCTGAAAAAGCTGCTTTAAGAAAATGTGTTACACATTTCTATCATGATCCTCTATGTGCCAGCATGAACATAAATCTAACCTGAAGAAGAAGTTCCACTGTATGTTTGAGGGCATCGCTAAAGCAGGGAACCCAACTCTTCTGAATCAGATCTACACAGAGCTCTACATCACAGAGGGAGGGACTGGAGAGGTCAATGATGAACATGAGGTCAGACAGATTGAAACAGCATCCAGGAAACCAGTCAGACCAGAAACAACAATCAGACATGAAGACATCTTTAAAGCCTCACCTGGAAGAGATGGACCAATCAGAAGAGTGATGACAAAGGGAGTGGCTGGTATTGGGAAAACAGTCTTAACACAGAAGTTCACTCTGGACTGGGCTGAAGACAAATCCAACCAGGACATACAGTTCACATTTCCATTGACTTTCAGAGAGCTGAATGTGCTGAAAGAGAAAAAGTTCAGCTTGGTGGAACTTGTTCATCTCTTCTTTCCTGAAACCAAAGGAATCTGCAGGTTTGAAAAGTTCCAGGTTGTGTTCATCTTTGACGGTCTGGATGAGTGTCGACTTCCTCTGGACTTCCACAACAATGAGATCCTGACTGATGTTACAGAGTCCACCTCAGTGGATGTGCTGCTGACAAACCTCATCAGGGGGAACCTGCTTCCCTCTGCTCACCTCTGGATCACCACACGACCTGCAGCAGCTAATCAGATCCCTCCTGAGTGTGTTGACATGGTGACAGAGGTCAGAGGGTTCACTGACCCACAGAAGGAGGAGTACTTCAGGAAGAGATTCAGAGATGAGGAGCAGGCCAACAGAATCATCTCCCACATCAAGACATCACGAAGCCTCCACATCATGTGCCACATCCCAGTCTTCTGCTGGATCACTGCTACAGTTCTGGAGGATGTGTTGAAAAGCAGAGAGGGAGGAGAGCTGCCCAAGACCCTGACTGAGATGTACATCCACTTCCTGGTGGTTCAGTCCAAACTGAAGAACATCAAGTATGATGGAGGAGCTTAGACAGATCAACACTGGAGTCCAGAGAACAAGAAGATGATTGAGTCTCTGGGAAAACTGGCTTTTGAGCAGCTGCAGAAAGGAAACCTGATCTTCTATGAATCAGACCTGACAGAGTGTGGCATCGATATCAGAGCAGCCTCAGTGTACTCAGGAGTGTTCACACAGATCTTTATAGAGGAGAGAGGACTGTACCAGGACAAGGTGTTCTGCTTCGTCCATCTGAGTGTTCAGGAGTTTCTGGCTGCTCTTCATGTCCATCTGACTTTCATCAACTCTGGAGTCAATCTGCTGTCAGAGGAACATTCAACCTCTCAAATGTCTGAGACTAAAAAAGCTGAAGCAATACATTTCTACCATAGTGCTGTGAACAAGGCCTTACAAAGTCCAAATGGACACCTGGACATGTTCCTCCACTTCCTCCTGGGTCTTTTACTGCAGACCAATCAGGCACTGCTACGAGGTCTGCTCACTCAAAAAGAAAGTAGCTCACAGACCAATCAGGAAACAGTCTAGTACATCAAGAAGAAGATCAGTGAGAATCTATCTGCAGAGAAAAGCATCAACCTGTTCCACTGTCTGAATGAACTGAATGATTGTTCTCTAGTGGAGCAGATCCAACAGTACCTGAGATCAGGAAGTCTCTCCACAGAGAAACTGTCTCCTGCTCAGTGGTCAGCTCTGGTCTTCATCTTACTGTCATCAGAAAAAGATCTGGACGTGTTTGACCTGAAGAAATATTCTGCTTCAGTGGAGGCTAAATTTTAAAGGTTATTAGAGTTCCAAAGGATGGGGCAGCTTAAGGTACAGTTCCCCCACCAATTGTGGGGTCAGCAGTTTTGTCCTTGGTTCTTCCAGTGTCCTTGGGCAACACTGTAAAGTGCTTTTGGGGGCAGATGGTTCTGTGGATGTTGATCCACCAATTAGGTTAAGACAGACATTCCTCATTAACAACTAGGTGGATTCTCATCAACTTTGGTTCACACTTTCATGTTCCCACAATGATATAGTAAATGCGCTGCCATCTTATTGTCTTTAAGCACCATGTGTGGGAGCATGTTGCAGTTGTCAGTCTAACAGGAGGAGCAGAGATTCATTTTAGTTTTGTTTAATCTGAGCATTTAGTCAAATTCCAAAACAGCCCATGAACCAAACACACTACCGGCTGTCTGACCTACTGAACTGAGGCAGGTGTGTGGTGGCAGTGGCTGACTGATCAGTGTCTGGACTTACAGAGATAGTATTTATCAGTACCCACAGCATTTTACAGTGTTGCTTCTCATATACAATAACACAGAGATGAGGAAAAGTAGAAGTTGCTGCTCTGCCACTGTTCTTCACAGAAGAAATGTTGACATATAGTAAATAAGAAATTGGATCGAATTGCTGGCTTCACAATTGGTGGACGACCATTCTGCCCCCTGATACACAGCCACTCTTGCTTATAGGACAATGTCTGTCCTCTAATTTCACATATAAACAATTTGACAAAGTGTGTTGAAACTGTTAATGTGATTAGAGTGAAAACTGGCACCAAGACCAGATCAGCCCAGTAGCAAATGCAAATTGCAGTAGCTAGGTTTCAACCAGTAGAGGGCAGTGCCTGTGTATATTATTGCACAACCTGTTGCATTCTTATACTTTGATTCTGGTCCAACATTTTAGTGCGATAATCAACACTAATAAATTTCCATGTACAATTGTTGTTAGCTAGAAATGTAGTAAGCTACAAGTTTGGGTTTTAGCTGGAGTGCAGAGTAAAGACACAGGGGATAACCAAGTTATTGTAGCAGTGCAGTAAACTTGACCTATGACCTCAGACTAGCTTGTTTTGTGTGTCTGCAGACTGTCAGGTTGTCTGGTCACAGAGGAAGGTTGTGCTTATCTGGCCTCAGCTCTGAGATCCAACTCCTCCCATCTGAGAGAACTGGACCTGAGCTACAATCATCCAGGAGACTCAGGAGTGAAGCTGCTGTTTGCTTTACAGGAGGATCAGCAACTGAGATGAGAGACTCTCCGGTATGGAGACTTGCTGCCGGCAAAAATAGTTTGAAAGAGTGGTAGAAAGTATTTTTGTCAGTCGGATGAGCTTTGGGTGTTAAAGAAACTTTTAAAGTGTGTCTGAGAGCCATGTAATGTCCATGTGTGCATGCTGACAGAGAATGTGCTGCTCTGACCCCCCTCCTCCTTTCAGGGTGGAGCCTGGTGGAGAACGATGGCTGAGACCAGGTCTGAGGAAGTGTAAGTGTGTTTTTAATGAGATTGATGGAAACAAAGCAGCAATATTCAACCATCTTCAAACTGTCACATCACTCATTCACTTCATCAAAGTGTCAAGAAATGAACAGATGATGGATTAATAACTACAGCTGTTTGTGTCTTGTTCTCTCCATCAGATTTCTGTCAACTCACAATCAACACAAACTCTGTCCACAGACACCTCAAACTGTCTGACAACAACAGAAAGGTGAAATATGTGGAAGAGGATCAGTCGTATCCTGATCATCTGATTTGTCTACTATGCACCTGTGCAACAATGGTCTGACTGGTCGCTGTTACTGGGAGGTTGAGTGGAGCGGAAGGGTTCATGTATCAGTGAGTTACAGAGGAATCAATTCAACTTTAGTTATATAGCGCCAATTCACAACAAAGTCATCTCAGGGCACTTTACAGAATAAAGTCAAGACTATAAAGATGTATAGAGAGAACCCAACAATTCCCCCTGGAGCAAGCCATAGGCAACAGTGGAGAGGAAAAACTCCCTTTAATGGAAGAAACCTCCAGCAGAACCAGGCTCAGGGTGGACGACCATCTGCCTTGACCGGTTGGGGTGAGAGGAAAGTGGAGAGAGAAAAGAAAAGAGTAACAAAAGCAACAAGCGAACATCAGGCAGGTTGGTAGGACCAGTAGCTGCACACTGGAAAACACACAGCTTCAAAGCCAGGGGACACCTGCAGAAAGGGACAGAGAGAGGGGGACAGAGAAGGACAAAGACAACTACGGGAGAAAACACACAGAGTTAATGACATACAGTGGTGACAATTGCGTGAGAGGAGAGATGGTCAAGAGGAAGAAAGGAGCTCAGTGCATTGTGGGGTGGGTCCCCCAGCAGTCTAAGCCTATAGCAGCATAACTATAACTAACTATATGCTTTATTAAAGAGGAAGGTTTTAAGCCTAGACTTAAAAGTAGAGAGGGTGTCTGCTTCCTGAATCTGAACTGGGAGCTGGTTCCACAGGAGAGGAGCTTGATAGCTAAAGGCTCTGCCTCCCATTCTACTTTTGGAAATTCTGGGAACCACAAGTAGGCCTGCATTCTGAGAGCGAAGTGGTCTATTGGGATGATATGGTGCTATGAGGTCTTCTATATATGATGGAGCCTGACCATTCAGAGCTTTATATGTAAGAAGCAGGGTTTTAAATTCTATTCTAAATTTAATGGGAAGCCAATGGAGAGAAGCTAGTGAAGGTGAAATATGATCTCTATTGCTAGTTCCAGTCAGCACTCTTGCTGCAGCATTTTGGATTAATTGCAGGCTCTTTAGTTACTGGGGCATCCTGAAAGTAGGGAATTACAGTAGTCCAACCTAGAGGTAACAAATGCATGGACCAGTTTTTGGGCATCACTTTGAGACAGGATGCTCCTAATTTTGGCAATGTTCTGTAGGTGGAAGAAGGCTGTTCTAGAGATTTGTTTTATATGTGAGGTAAAGGACACATTCGGGTCAAAAATAACTCCAAGGTTCCTTGCAGTAGTACTGGAGGCCAGACTTATGCCATCTAGAGTAACAATATGGTTGGACGTCATATCTCTGAGATTTTTTGGGCCCAAACTACTACTACTACTGGTACTGAACCTGACAAAACTTCAGTTTTGTCTGAGTTTAGAAGTAATAGCAGTGGAAATGTATGGAGTGTTTTCTAATAATGTTGCCTAAAGGAGACATATATAAAATAAAAAGTATTGGTCCTAACACAGAGCCTTGTGGAACTCCATAGCTAACCTTTGTGTGCATTAGTGATGTGTCATGAGCAAAAGATGCGGCTCTGAGAGCCGATGCTTTGTAGTGAATCAGAAGAGTCGGCTCGCATCGAGTGAGAGCCGGCTCCCAGTTTTTTTCCTTTCGCTGCTTACCTCAGTGCTCAGCCTGATATCTGCTTAAGGTATAACTTTGTTTTGATTGGTCAGCAATGGCATGCGGCCAGTCAGATGTGAGGATATGGGATCATTATGTAAAAACAGAGATTCGGTGCCGAGAAGTGGAGCCAGTGATGACCCCACCCAAACAGCACAGCACTGATGAAGAGAATGATAGCTACTGATTTCCAACCCTTTTCTATTGTGGAGGACAAAGGTTTTAAAAGTTTTGTCAAAACTTTAAATCCCACATTCTCTACCCAGTAGGAAAACATTGTCCCAAACAACAATACCTAAACTATATGACAAAGAAGACGCATTATGGCAAGAAAGGGTGAAAAAAGCTCCATCAGTTTGCCTGACAACTGACTGCTGGACCTCCAGAACAACCTGCTCTTTCATGGCTGTCACTTGCCATTTCATTGAAAATTAATGACATCTTGTCTTCTCGACTGCTTTGAGTTCACAGACAGACACACTGCAGAAAACCTGGCAGAGGAGCTAGTAAGAGTGTCAAGTAGAGGACAAAGTGGTGCTGTGTGAGCAACTGTGCTCTGTGGATTTATTTGCTGTTTTGTTGTTAATTTGTGCAACAAAATGTTTGATTAAATATTAAACAAAAGAATGGTTTTGTAACAGAATAAATGCACAACATTAGGCAATTATAAGGATTCTCATAAAAACACTGCACATGAAAGGGTTACGGTAAAATAAAGGCCTATAAAAAAATTTTAAATTAAGAGCCGTTCAGGAGTCGAAAGAGCCGGCTCTCTGAAAAGAGCCGAACTTCCCATCACTAGTGTGCATGGAGGATTCATCAGTAACATGAACAAATTGAAATCTATCAGACAGATAAGATTTAAACCAACCTAGTGCAGTTCCTTTAATCCCAATTTCATGTTCCAGTCTCTGTAATAAAATGTTGTGATCAATATTATCAAATGCAGCACTAAGATCTAACAGAACAAGTATAGAGATGAGTCCATTATCTGAGGCCATGAGAAGATCGTTGGTGACTTTTACCAGTGCTGTTTCTGTACTATGATGAACTCTAAATCCTGACTGAAAGTCTTCATACTAATTATTCCTATGAAGGTGATCACATAATTGTTTTGCAACTCAAGGATTTTAGAAATAAAGGGGAGATTAGATATTGGTCTGTAATTGGCTAAAACACCTGGATCAAGACAGGGTTTTTTAAGTAGTGGTTTAATTACAGCTACCTTATAGGCCTGTGGTACATAACCTGTTTCTAAAGATAGATTGATGATATCTAATATGAATGTATCTATTAAGGGTAAAGCTTCCTTGAGCAGCTTAGTTGGAATAGGGTCTAGCAGACAGGTTGTTGGTTTAGATGAGGTAATAACTGAAGTTAGCTCAGAGAGATCTATGGGTAAAAAGCAGTCTAACAGGGAGTGGGGCCTTATCGATGATTCTAGCACTGCTGTACATGAAGATCTATCTGTAATATTTGGGGGGAGGATCTGGTGAATTCTTTCTCTAATAGCTACAATTTTATTCATAAAGAAAGTCATGAAGTCGTTGCTGCTCAAAGTTAAGGGAATAGTAGGCTCAACAGAACTATGGCTCTTAGTCAGCCTGGCTACAGTGCTGAACAGAAACCGGGGGTTGTTCTTGTTTTCTTCTATTAATGATGAATAATATGCTGTTCTGGCATCACTGAGAGCTTTTTTGTACATTTTTAAACTATTTTTCCAGGCTAAATGAGATTCTTCTAAATTTCTGAAACACCACTTCCTTTCCAAATTTCGTGTTTCCTGTTTTAAGTTGCGTGTTTGTGAACTATACCATGGAGATCACCTCTGCTGGTTTACTGCCTTCTTTTTCAGAGGGGCAACACTATCGAGTATTGTACGTAGTGAGGCTGCAGAATTGTCAACAAGATAATCTACTTGTGCAGGAGTAACATTAAGGAGACTACTTTCCATTGTATTAACATATGGTGAAGCAAATGATGGAGAAATAATTTCTTTAAATTTGTTGACAGCTTTTTCACTTAAGCATCTGCTATAGTGGAATTTTTCCCTAACTGCTGTATAGTCTGTTATTGTAAATTTAAATGTTTTTAAAAAATGGTCAGACAGAAGAGAGTTGTGAGGAAATACTATTAAATTATCTGTTTCAATTCCATACGTAAGGACAAGGTCTAACGTGTGACTAAAACAGTGAGTGGGTTTATTTACATTTTGGGAAAAACCAATTGAATCTAATAATGAATTAAACGCAGTGCTCAGACAGTTACTGTCAGCATCTACATGGATGTTAAAGTCACCCACTATAATGACTTTATCTGTACTAAGCACTAAATCAGATAGAAAATCAGAAAATTCAATCAAAAACTCTGAATAAGGGACTGGAGGACGGTACATGATAACAAATAATAGTGGTTTTTGAATTTTCCAGTTTGGGTGTGAAAGGCTAAGAGTAAGGCTCTCAAATGATTTATAACTATGTTTAGGTCTAGGAATTATTGATAAGCAATGAAATATTGCTGCAACTCCTCCACCTCGGCCTGTGCTTCTAGGAACATGATAATTAATATGACTTGGGGGGGTTGACTCATTTAGACTGACATATTCTTCCTGCTGCAACCAAGTTTCAGTGAGACAAAATAAATCGAATTGATGATCATTTATTAAGTCATTTACTAACAGAGATTTAGAAGAGAGAGATCTGATATTTAATAATCCACATTTAATAGTTTTGGGGTTTTGTTCTGTAAGAGGAGTAGTCTTAACTTTTATTAGGTTATTATGATTAACTCCTCTTGTTGTCGTTTTTACTTTATGTAATTTAGGTCGGGGAACAGACACAGTCTCTATAGGTATGTGGGAGTTGTGGGGGGGGTGACGGTTGTAAGGACACTGCAGAGAGACGTGTAGGACAGGATCTCTGCATCCTAGGCTCAACTCTGGATTGTCATACTTTTGGTTGTCTAATAAAACCAGCCATATTTCTGGATAAGAAAGCTGCACCATCTAAAGTAGGATGGATGCCATCTCTCCTAATCAGCCTAGGTTTTCCCCAAAAACGTTTCCAATTGTCTATGTAGCCCACATCGTTTGCTGGACACCACCTAGACAGCCAGCGGTTGAATGACGACATGCGGGTGTACATGTCGTCACTGGTCAGATTTGGCAGGGGACCAGAGAAAATTAGGAGGAAAGGACTTGGTGATGACTGTGTGTTTGGAAGGAACATTCAGTCCTGGAGTCTGACCTGCTCTGATGGTGGTTACTCCTCCTCTGGTACAGTAGCAGTGTATGTGGACTGTCCTGCTGGCTCTCTGTCCTTTTACAGAGTCTCGTCCGATGAACTGCACCACATCCACAGCATCAGCACCACATTCACTGAACCTCTGTATCCTGGGTTTGGAGTCTGGTTATCTGGTTCCTCAGTGTCTCTGTGTTCACTGTAGGATAGTTTTGTCCTGTGGGAGAAACTGCTGTCCCTGTGTTTGGACAATGTGCTGTGCCTCTTGAACTTCAGTACACTGAAACACACTTACATTTTTGTAACCTTCTTTCTCTTGGAGTCGTAAAGATGAAGCTGTCGGATAAAGATAATCCTTGACTAATTTTTCTGTGTTTGTAATAAGAACATAATTGTTAACCTCACTTTCCACTGAGCTGATTCATATCAAACTAAATCTCTAAATTTGTTTTTATTAAAAGATTCCAATGTTAAACCATGGAGCCGTGTTTAATTTGAAGTTTTATGTTTGGAGGAAAGACTGACAAAGTCTAAGAAACAGGACCACAGTACTGTAAATGTGTCTAAGGTCTGGTGGAGGAGGTTCCATCCTGAGACAGCTGCTTAAAAACAGATATCAAGACACAAGAATAAAGCCTCTATCTGTCTTTCTAAGGTCACACTCATACACATTGTCATTATGATTTAATTTGTTTGAACATTTGTTGTTTTTAACTCTTTCTGTTTTATGACTTGTGAGAAATTCGGTTTTCGATTGGATGTTTTAGTGCAGAAATGTAGACTAACTGTCCCAGATATTAAACAGCAGTGTTTAAACGTTGCTGCACAGCAGCTGCTCCACTGGATCTGTACATTAACCAGAACGAGCCACCGTAGCCAAAACACGTTACGTTTAAAGTAATACAGGAGCTAATTGGGTGGAACTATATAACTTATTTTAAGGGGATAACTGTGTTAAATCAATGCAGCTATGGGCTGTTTGATTGGTTGGAGGAGCAGGAGAAAATGTCGGGGAGCAAGATCCTCCCCAACACCTCTGTAGATCTGTGTCTGGTGTAGATGATTCTTCAGCTTGATTCATAAATGTGTTAATGTGCAGGTCGACTTTATTTCATTTTTGTGCATGTGAAGAGACAAAGTTTGATTGTGCAGGTATTAGAATTTAAGAAAACACTCAGACAGATAATGTAACTAAAGATCCATTCGAGAAACTGAAATGCTTGAAGAGACAAGGTGTCACGTCCAGGTGGTGGATGATAGTTTCCTTACAGACAGTTAGTGTAGATTCTGCTCAGCAGCTGACTCATATCTGAGTGATCGTAACACAACTGGAAAAAAAACACGAAGCTGCGGCTTGAAGCAAATAATAACACAACGGTTAAATATGTTCAGGAGTCACGACTGTTAGGACTGATTAATAAAGTGTTAATGGTTTCTACTTGAACACCAATATAAAAATAATCGTGGATGCATCTAATCAGATGTTCTTCAGACCATGTCAGTTTTTTTATCAGTCCTTAGAGGAAAGTACAGGAGGTCCAAGGCTACGTACACACTAAAGGAATAACTGAGAATATCAGGGAAACTGTACGTGTACGTGTATGTAAGACGAGGTTTCACCTCTACTTCATGACTTTTACTGTAAGAATGTTTTTCACAGCAGCCGGAATCACAAATTGACAACTTTCTACTCAACAACCATGTTGGAGGATCTGTGGAGACCTGGACCTGAGGTCACATTTTTTGGGGGGGAATTAAACTAGAGCTTCCTCAGGCGGTGACATGTCACCTATGATGGTATCATGGGATAAACCATTAAAAACAGGTCCAGCTTAAAGGCCTTATAGCACCTGAACACTTCTACCACTCATCAACACAGGCCTTTCAGGATGTTTCTATGTCCCTGCTGTGAACTGTCCACTGGTGTAGAATGTATTATGTTCACTGTTCATTTATGTGGCTTATGAGGTAAAACATGCCTTAACTGATGTGTGTGTGGTTTGTTGTACCAACTTTCCAGCTGTGATTCCAGCTCAGGCAGGACCTGATGTAGTGTTATTGCTGGGTCCTAAACTATGCCCCTGATTATGCCCCCTGATTTGGTAGGATGCAGCCCTCTGGCAAAGCAGCCTACTTTTTCAGACATTATGTTTTAGTATTTTTATAATTACCTTCACATTAATCATTTGAATAAACTCATCAGTGATTTTTTTTTCATGTTTCCATTTAAGCAACTTTTAAAATATAACTGGTTTTGCATCACAGTTTGAGTCTTGCATAACCACAGGTCAATCATGCAATGACATACGAAGGAAACAACAAAGAGATGGATGATGGATTTATATTTTATTATTATTATTCTGTTTTAAGAAAAAAAAAACATGAGAAACAGTGGAAAAGTGGGAAACAATGGTTTGTTTGTTCAGGAAACGTTAAGGAAATATTTTACAGATAGTAGGCAAAACAGGGCGGCTGTAGCTCAGTTGGTAAGGACCACAGGGTGAGTGGTTCGATCCCTGGCTATATGTCGAAGTGTCCCTGGGCAAGACACTGAACCCCCTAACAGCCCATTCCCATCCCCAGCAGTGCAGTGCTGGTCCAAGCCCGTTAGATATTGGGGAGGGTTGTGTCAGGAAGGGCATCCGGTGTAAAAATTGCCAAATCAACATGCAGACAATGATTCGCTGTGGCGACCCTGAACTCACGGGATAAACCAAAAGGACAAAAAAAAAAAAAAAAAAAAGGCGGAACAGTACTAAATTGTTGGTCTATGGAATAACGGGACATTTGAGAGTAAGCACATCTTGAGTGCTACAGATACTTCTGTTCCATTTGTGTCTCTAGATGATGATCTATAGATATATACAGTATGAAACCACATAGAACATAAAAATAAATGTTAACACACAATCGTAAGGTTTAAAAAGGTTGAGATTTGAAGAGATGTGTGAACACAGCATTGAAATCCAAAAGATTTGATCTGTTAAATATTAACAATTAATTTCTAATGTAGCTTCTTAAATACAATGAAGATAACCAGAGTGAAGAAGCCACAAACTGACTGACCGTCTCTTTGTAGACACTGTCCATTGCCGTCATCGGCAGTGCAGGCAGTGACTCCTTGCTACATAACACACAGAGACACTGAGGAACCTGGAGACCGGAACCCAAACCCAGGGAAAACTGGTTCAGTGAAGGTGGTGTCGAAGGTGTGGAGGTGGATCAGTTTGTAAGAGGAGACTCTGTAGAAGGACAGAGTCCCAGCAGGACAGTCCACATACACTGCTACTCTGTTAGAGGCTGAGGACGAGGAGGACGAGGAAGAAGGGATAACCGTCTTTTTGTTCTTGTGACAGACTGAGTAACCTTCACCATCACAGCTCAGGCTCCACGATAGATCATTCATACCCAATACGCAGCCATCACTGAGTCCTCTCGTGCTGATTCCTCTGTAACTCATGGACACAGATACCTGTCCTCTCCACTCCACCTCCCAGTAACAGCGACCAGTCAGACCATCACTACACAGCAGCTGAGCCCAGTAGCTAAATCTGTCTGGATGATCAGGATACGACTGATCCTCCTCCACAAATGTCAGCTTCCTGTTGTTTTCAGACAGTCGTAGTTTCCTGTTCACTGTGAGTTGACAGAAATCTGATGGAGAGAACAAGAACAAGTACATTTAATCTTACAGTGCTTCCAGAAAGTATTTCTAGTGCTTAACTTTTTCCACCGTTTATGTTACAGCCTTATTCCAAAATAGATAAAATTCACAAACAGTTCCCCATAATGACAACATGAAAGAAGTTTGTTTGAAATCTTTGTAAGTTTATAAAAAAAGTAAAAAAAATAAAAAAATCACATGTACATAAGTATCCGTGGCCTTTGCCATGACACTGATCATCCTTGATTGTATTCCACCTGTGGGAAATTAAGTTGATTGGACATGATTTGGAAAAGCATACACCTGTTTATTTAAGGTCCCACAGTTAACAGTGTCTGTCAGAGCACAAACCAAGTCCAAGGAATTGTCTGTAGACCCCTGAGATACGACCGTGTCGAGGCAGAGATCAGGGGAAGGGTACAGAGAAAATCTCTGAAAGAGCTCCAGCATTTCTCTGTGGAGAGAGGAGAACCTTCCAGAAGAACAACCATCTCTGCAGCACTTCACCAATCAGGCCTGTGTGGTAGAGTGGGCAGATGGAAACCAGTCCTCAGTAAAAGGTGCATGACAGCCCACCTGAAGGACTCTCAGACCATGAGAAAGTAAATGCTCTAGTCTGATGAAACAAAGCTTGAACTCTTTGACCTAAATGCCAAGTGTCATGAAACTAGGCACCGCTCACCACCTGGCCAATACCATCCCTACAGTGAAGCACATTGAGTATGATGTCAGGTGGTCTGAACCACCAGGAAGTGGATGTACATCTCAGTTAGGGTCTTGGGCAGCTCTCCTCCCTCTCTGGTTTTCAACACATCCTCCAGAACTGTAGCAGTGATCCAGCAGAAGACTGGGATGTGGCACATGATGTGGAGGCTTCGTGATGTCTTGATGTGGGAGATGATTCTGCTGGCCTGCTTTCCATTTCTAAACCTCTTCCTGAAGTACTCCTCCTTCTGTGGGTCAGTGAACCCTCTGACCTCTGTCACCATGTCAACACACCAAGGAGGGATCTGATTGGCTGCTGCAGGTTGTGTGGTGATCCAGAGGCGAGCAGAGGGAAACAGGTTCCCCCTGATGAGGTTTGTCAGCAGCACATCCACTGAGGTGGACTCTGTAACATCAGTCAGGATCTCATTGTTGTGGAAGTCCAGAGATCCTAACGGTTCTGTTAGTTCATTAGCCTCTGATCAGAGAACCACCAAAATGTCCCTTTTATTTCCAGTTATGGAGAAAAGAAATTCCGACATGTTAACACAAGAATTTAAATCAAACCATTTAAAAAAGCACAAGGAGACCAGACACAGAGTTCCTACCTGTTCAGGAAGTCCGGGAGCATCCCACTCATTAACAGCGTCTCCCTGATTGTACAAACCCCGGAGTTTTTCCAAGTTCTAGAACTTCCCATTCTTTGTTATAACATTTACAAATAACACGTTTGTTACATTTCTATTAATATATAAACACGTATTATTATATTTCTTTATTTATATTTACAGGAAGGAAATTTACTGAAAGTTTTTTTTTTCCAAAAATATATTACTTACTGATTCCAACCCAAACAGGAATAAAACACACACACACACACACAAAAGTAAAAATAATAAAAATAATTATATAATACCACAATATATCACCTGAACTCAGCATTAATGCTTATTAAACACAAAATAAATCAACGCTTAAACCAGGTTCACTCATTTCTTAAGGATGGATTTAATTTGATTTCAAGTGACATAAATGACTGTGTCCATTCTGTGATAAAGCCAGACTCTCTCTACTAGACTGAACATAAAGATGCTGAGGAACCAGACCACCAGACTCCAAGCCCAGGATACAGAGGGTCAGTGAGTGGCAGAGTACTTAAGGTGTGGATGTGGGTCAGCTTGTTAGAGGACACTTTGTAGAAGGATATGGTTTGAGCAGGACAGTCCACATACACTGCTACTCTACCTGAGGAAGAAGAGAAGGAGGAAACAAGTGTTTGTGTGTTGTTGAACAACACAAAGTAGCCACCATCCGAGCACCTCAGAGCCCAGGAGTGATCATTCCTTCCAAATGCAGAGCTATCTCCAAGTCCTTTTCTGCTGATTCCTCTGACACTCACTGACACATAAATCAGTCCTTTCCACTCAACCTCCCAGTAACAGCGACCGGTCAGCTCTTTAATGCACAGGTGCATAGGCCAGTCAAATCTGTCTGGATGATCAGGATACAACTGATCCTCTTCCATAAATGTCACCTTCCTGTTGTTGTCAGACAGTTGTAGTTTCCTGTTCACTGTGTTTGTGTCGATTGTGAGTTGACAGAAATCTGATGGAGACAACAAGACACAAACAGCTGCAGTTATTAATCCATCATCTGTTCATTTCTTGACACTTTGATGATGTGAATGAGTGATGTGACAGTTTGAAGATGGTTGAATGTTGCTGCTTTGTTTCCATCAATCTCATTAAAAACACACTTACACTTCCTCAGACCTGGTCTCAGCCATCGTTCTCCACCAGGCTCCACCCTGAAAGGAGGAGGGGGGTCAGAGCAGCACATTCTCTGTCAGCATGCACACATGGACATTACATGGCTCTGACATATTTTGGTGTATTTACATCTAAAAGGTTTTTGCCTGCAGCAGGTGTCTCCATACCTGAGAGTGTCCAGTCTCCAGAGTGGATCCTTCAGTCCAGCAGACAGCAGCTTCACTCCTGAGTCTCCTGGATGATTGTAGCTCAGGTCCAGTTCTCTCAGATGGGAGGGGTTGGAGCTCAGAGCTGAGGCCAGAGAAGCACAACCTTCCTCTGTGACCAGACAACCTGACAGTCTGCAGACACACAATACAGATACTCTGGTGGTCAAAAAGTATTGGTTCAGTTCCCTGAACAGAGCACAGTACTGAAGTAAATGTACTTCATGGGTTGAATTCACTAACTGCCCAGTAGTATAGAATGGAATTAAAATAAGCTCCACCTTTACCTGATCCAGCTTTAAATGGTGGACACATTAATAAATCAATAAATGTAATTCAATAATTTCCCTTTTTTTCCTGAGAACAAGTTAATCTGTGTAATAATTTGTGGCAATTGAGGAATATTTTGGTCATAATACACAGCATAGATACACAACTGTGCTGTGTGTTTTGTGTCCTTTCTCCTTATCCTGTGAGTTCAGGGTCACCACAGCAGATCCTTTTGTCTGCATGTTGATTTGGCACAGTTTTCACGCCGGATGTCCTTCCTGATGCAACCCTCCCCAATGTCTACCAGGCTTGGACCAGCACTGCACAGCTGGGGAGGGGAATGGGCTGTTAGGGGTTCAGTGTCTTGCCCAGAGACACTTCGACAAGTGGTTGGGAAGAGCGGGGCGTGATCCTAGTAGGTGGCCACTCTAACAACTCAGCAATAATTGTTAATAAATTGCTTGAGTGAAGTGAATGAGATACCACAAGAACATCTGGAGTGAATGTCATTACATTACATTTGAACTAATGAACTGATTAGAATATGATTCTGGACAGACATGCATGTAAACAGCAACTTGACTGGTTTGCAAAAGCATAGAAGCCCAATTTGTTTTCCATTTGGGAGGCAACTATTTACTATGTCTTGAAAATATTTTGCCATATTTAATAATTCAAACACAAAACATATATACCTATCAAATTACTATCAAAATTGTGGATATTATTTAACAAATGAAGTAAACACACACAATATTGCCCAGGCTGGATTTGTTACTATGTATCTACACAACTCAGGTTTTAAACAAAGGCAGTTCGATTAATTCTGACCTGAGAGTTCTTAGTCTACATTGTGGACTCTCCAGTCCAGCACACAACAGCTTCACTCCTGAATCCTGAAGGTTGTTGTTACTCAGGTCCAGTTCTCTCAGACTAGAGGACTGAGAGCTGAGAACTGAGGACAGAGCTTCACAGCTTCTCTTTGTGAGGTTACAGCCACTCAGACTGAAGAAGAAATACAAAATACAATTAATTGTTTATTTATATTATTCTTCTGTTGAATAGAGAGTCTTTATGTAAATTAGGAATAAATCAGACTATGTACTTACACAGCTTTATTGGAGACTTTTATGACTGGCTGCAGCCTCAGAAGAGCCTCCTCTGAATCAGAGTATTTCTTTAAGTCAAACACGTCCAGATCTTTGTCTGATGACAGTAAGATAAAGAGCAAAGCTGACAACTGAGCAGGAGACAGTTTCTCTGTGGAAAGACGTCCTGAACTGAGGAAACGTTGAATCTCGTCTACTAATGAACAATCATTCAGTTCATTCAGACAGTGGAACAGGTTGATGCTTTGCTCTGCAGACAGAGCATTACTAAATTTAGTCTTGATGTACAGGACTGTTTCCTCACTTGCCTGTGAGCTTTTTCCAGTCTGTGTCATCAGACCTTGCAGGACAATCTGATTGGTCTGCAGTGAAAGACCCAAGAGAAAGCGTAGGAACAAGTCTAGGTGTCCATTTCGGCTTTGAAGGGCCTTGTCCACAGCCCTCTGGTGGAAGTGCATCTTTGGAGATTTGTCTTTTTTAGTGTTAGACTTCTGGGAGGTTGATTGTCCTTCTGACAGCAGATTGACTCCAGAGTTGATGAATGTCAGATGGACATGAAGAGCAGCCAGAAACTCCTGAACACTCAGATGGACGAAGCAGAACACCTTGTCCTGGTACAGTCCTCTCTCCTCTTTAAAGATCTGTGTGAACACTCCTGAGTACACTGAGGCTGCTCTGATATTGATGCCACACTCTGTCAGGTCTGATTCATAGAAGATCAGGTTTCCTTTCTGCAGCTGCTCAAAAGACAGTTTCCCCAGAGACTCAACCATCTTCTTGTTCTCTGGAGTCCAGTGTGGATCTGTCTCAGCTCCTCCATCATACTTGATGGTCTTCAGTTTGGACTGAACCACCAGGAAGTGGATGTACATCTCAGTCAGGGTCTTGGGCAGCTCTCCTCCCTCTCTGGTTTTCAACACATCCTCCAGAACTGTAGCAGTGATCCAGCAGAAGACTGGGATGTGGCACATGATGTGGAGGCTTCGTGATGTCTTGATGTGGGAGATGATTCTGCTGGCCTGCTCCTCATCTCTGAATCTCTTCCTGAAGTACTCCTCCTTCTGTGGATTATTGAATCCTCTGACCTCTGTCACCATGTCAACACACTCAGGAGGGATCTGATTGGCTGCTGCAGGTCGTGTGGTGATCCAGAGGCGAGCAGAGGGAAGCAGGTTCCCCCTGATGAGGTTTGTCAGCAGCACATCCACTGAGGTGGACTCTGTAACATCAGTCAGGATCTCATTGTTGTGGAAGTCCAGAGGAAGTCGACACTCATCCAGACCATCAAAGATGAACACAACCTGGAACTCTTCAAACCTGCTGATTCCTTTGGTTTCAGGAAAGAAGAGATGAACAAGTTCCACCAAGCTGAACTTTTTCTCTTTGAGCACATTCAGCTCTCTGAAAGTCAATGGAAATGTGAACTGTATGTCCTGGTTGGCTTTGTCTTCAGCCCAGTCCAGAGTGAACTTCTGTGTTAAGACTGTTTTCCCAATACCAGCCACTCCCTTTGTCATCACTCTTCTGATTGGTCCATCTCTTCCAGGTGAGGCTTTAAAGATGTCTTCATGTCTGATTGTTGTTTCTGGTCTGACTGGTTTCCTGGATGCTGTTTCAATCTGTCTGACCTCATGTTCATCATTGACCTCTCCAGTCCCTCCCTCTGTGATGTAGAGCTCTGTGTAGATCTGATTCAGAAGAACTGGGTTTCCTGCTTTAGCGATGCCCTCAAACATACACTGGAACTTCTTCCTCATGTGAGACTTGAGTGCAGACTGGCACATGAAAGAAGATTCTGAAAGAACACACAAACATTTTTCACATTACCTCACTTCTTTTCAGAATTAGCTATGAATTTATTGATTTGGAAATGTCATAAAAATGTATCTATCATATTAAATCTTTACAGAAATCCTCTTACTGCTCTGCAGACAGTCAGCCAGCTCCTCCTGCTTCATTCTCCTCAGGAAGTTCACTGTGATCTTCAGAAATGACTCTCTGCTGCTCCTCCTCTGCTCTTCATCCTCACCATCCAACAACTCCTCATCCTCCCTCTGACTCTCTGAGCATTCTGGGTAATCTGGACTCAGACTCTTCTGCATCTTCTTCAGCTCGTTCTTCACAAAAGTGACAATGTTGTCCTCCAGCAGCTGGAACAGAAAACTATATGAATGACACAATCCAAGTAAAACCATGGAGCCAAACATCAGATCCATGTTGGACAGACTGACAATCCACTGGTCTAAAAAGTGCAGCATGGACATTATTGTGGACACAACAGATGGAAAAGTAGTAGTTGTACATGTACAGACCATAAATATGGAGTCCAGGTGTGTTTGATGCTGCTGGACAGACTGACCACTGGGAACCTCTGAGCTCTGCTGGTCCACTCTGTGGAGGAACCAGGAAGAATGAGCTCATATTATGTCTGTCCACACAGAGACACACAAGGTGACGAGTGTAGTGCTGATTCCACTGAGAATCAACAACTCAGTTTGAGTTGAGCGAGTTGGTGCTCTATGTAAAAGCAGACATTCAGGACCCTTACACAGCTGGAATGGACTGATGCATGTTTCATAACCTTATTATGTGACGGGTTGACCATGAAATTGACAATTGGATCAGGCATCAGTTTGGTGCCTCTTGTTCTCACATCCCACTGGGTCAGCAATCGGCCGTCAACACTGACACCTTGTGTGGTTTACAGTGAGTCATCCCTCCAGTGTCCCACCTGTTAAACAGTCTGTTATCTCTGTTGACATCCTGCCTGACAAACCCCCTTGTTGTCACCTGTCAGCTCTGCACCCCAGCCACCAGTAATGTCACTTGTTTATTATGGTCATGATTGGGGCTCCTCCTGAGGAGGGGTGCAAAGCTCCAGCTTCACTTCTTGTGCTCATGAGTTTATGTTGCCAAGGTGTCCTGCTATGCTCCAATCCCCCTGAATTTTCCCCAAATCTGAAATTCCAACCTATTGGGGGTTTACTAAATGTAACACTGAGTGGAATCACCAAGGTAAATCTTACCTTTGATCAACAGACAGTTGTCTCAAACTGGTCGTTTCCGGGGAAACTGGGTTTTCCTGTTTCATTCTGAGAAAAACAAAGGTTAGGTTAATAATTTCATACCATGAAGACACAAAAACAGTTTTCAGTTTTTGGGATAAAGTAAAAACAGGTAATTTTGCAGCTGTCACTGATATTACACAGAAACTATTATGTGTTCTTTAGTACAAAACCACGATTTAATTTTTACAGCATACTTCTCTTTAACAGATGGTCCTTCTTCTTTAAAATGAATTAAGTGACCCTTAGAGTTTTCACTCTTTAAGGACACACAGCTGGGGTCATGTTCAGCTCCTGCTGAGCCTGGTGTCTGATGGACTCTGGTTTAAAAAAGAAAAACCATCAGGATGCAGAATTTATAATTTCAAGTCACAGTAGCTGCTCTGGACACCACCAGTCATCAACATTTAAAGGCTAATGATAAACTGAATCTTCAGGATCACTCATCTGAACACTAGGGAGAGCTGCAAAACTCTAAATGTCACCACAGTCACTGGCTTAATCTTGTGAATATCAGAAACTTTGACCCTCAATAAACATGTATTAAACATGAATGTATGAAACCTTGAATATCAAAGTCTAAACTGTAGCCCAGTAACACGTCAGCATAATCTGATATCACATAGTTTTATAGATTTATTGTGTTTCAGGAAAACAGTCGACAGTCAGATTAACAGTAAACTGTAGTAGAAATGAATGTGTTGGAGAATAATGCAAATGTAATGTGAATCATTGATTTCATTACCTTTTCATTTTGGTAAAAACCTGCAGCAACCTAAAGAAAAGCTAAAGAAAAAGATGTCACTCAAAAACCAGACAAAAAGCACAGATGAGTCAATGATCAATGTTTTCTTCTGTTGTGGACATCAACACACACTAAAAGATGAAAATGGAACATGAAGACGGTTTAAATCACAGTCCCACTCACTCAGTTTTGTCCCCTGAACACCGTCACCCTGCAGCTTCTCTGGGCCTGTGTAGAAGAAAACCTTTCTGTACATCTGCAGCAAGAACTAACACAATGAATCCGTCCTGTTGTCCACATCCCTACTCTGTGTGTGTGGACTGCTGAAGATGATAAAGCTAATAAAAGCAGTCTGAGCCTTCAGCTCAGAGCTCAAAGATCAGCAGCAGCAGCAGGTCTGATAATATTTAACCATCTATCTGATATAAAAATAATACTGCATATGACACAATCGTCAAAGATCAACGGCTTTCGGCTTGTCCCTTCAGCAGAACATGTTGAAGGGACATCCCTCCCTCTGGACTGGCACCAAAAGATGTTTACTTATATTAAATGATTTATTCTTGTTCATTGTTTTCCTTTAACAAGTTCAAAACAAATGTTTAGGCTGCCTGGTTTAACTGGGTGCAGCATCAGTGCCTTTCAGGACCTTTTTAGTTCTCTAGACAAGAACAAGTCACACACAACATCCAGCACTCAGTGTTTTACTTACAATCACACAACCTTATGGCTTGTTTATGGCTTTTTCTTTTACTTTTTATTATTAAGGTAGATTTTTCTCTTCCCTCCTCATCCTCTTTCTTCATCCACTCCTTACACCTGTCGGCCCACTTACCCACTCTTCCTCTGTAACAAAGAACCAACATAACTATTAGACTGAGAAATGATCCAGGAGACAGAACCTAAATGAGACACGAAGTCAAAGAGGACATGGGGGACATGTGTCGCATCTGAACCCGAACCACTGACACTTTGCTTCGTTCTAACTTTATGTATTGAATCTGACCTCACAGAACAAATACTTCAGAGAAAGTCTGAGGACCTTTACTGCCACAGCTACAAAATATTAAAACAGCCGAATGATCCAAGTACAAATACAAGGGTGTAAGAAGTAGTAGAAGTTGTACTGGCTCCTGAACAGTGTTGATGATCCAAAGCAGATTTGACAATTTTGCTTGTTGTCATATTTGATCTGGGCCCGTTCTCAAGTGGTCGAGATGTGAAAAGGATTTTCACAAATAAAGGCCTTTCTGTAACGTCCAACGCCCTTTTACAACAATAAAATACTTTTTTTTTTACTTAACTCCCGAACCGGAAGCCCGAATGTTTAATACTAACAAAATAAAAGTACAAGAATATTGTTACCCTACATGGAAAAGTTCTCTGTTCAAAATGTTACGTATTTATGAGCAAAAATACCTAAAGTAGGAAAAGTAAAAGTACTCCTTATGGACAATAGCTCGTTTTCAGAATACTGTACATTAGTGTACTGTAGATTACAAATACTTTTACACACATTTGTGTTTGATATGATGGTTTGTTACACATAAAAATGCTTCATTATTATTATTCTCATTAGTAGTAGTAGTATTAGAGTTTGTTTGTAACAATTATCCAGAGGTGTGTATCATGGACACGAAGGACAGAGGACACCTGAAGGCAACAAACAACCTGTGGACGCAGCACGTCGCCGCTAGAGGGCGCGGTGACGTCAGGATCTTTACGGATGTAAAGTGACGCAGGTGTTGAGGAGGTGGCGAACAGGTGGAGATGGAGGAGAGGCGGTAGAAAGCTGCTCTGGATCAAGTGAAGAAGGTAAAGTTTCTGGATCTCTGCTCCAGACCAGAACCGGTTCACTTCGATCAGTTAAAGCCAGTTAATAACTGATGCGTGTGAAGCTTTGACTGTGAGGTAGGTCATTTCTAAACGGAATAAATAATTAATTTCCCACTGGGCAGCAGTGTTTGAGCCTTAATGAGCTCATCATTAGTTCACGTTGATCGCAGCTCATCAGCTGCAGACACGTGATGGTTTTTCACTTTTTAAGCGACTTTTCAACACTTTGAAACACGTCACAGTTCGTGTCATCTAAAGCGTTTGTGTGTTTTTCCATGAGATGCAGGAAAAGGTTGAACATCTCCTGATGTGTTTTTGCTTCTGGATTGTTTGTCTCATTTTTAAACAGTTTTGTCCAACAAACAGATTTGACACCTAAAAATGTTGGATTTAAAATCTTCACAATCTACAAAAATTAGCTTGACATGAACTCGCAGCTCTGTTCGATCATATTTGTCACTTCCCTGATAAAACATCTCCACGTTAACACTAATCAAGACCTGTTTTGTGTCCAGAGCGAGCTAGTTTTGATGGAGCCCACTGGAGCAGGGGAACCATGGACTGGGTGGACTACAGAGACCACCTGAGACACTCAGCAGAGAGGATGAGGTGGTGGAGGCAGGAGAAGGAGGATAAGCAGCTGGTGGAGGTGCTGCTCCAAGGCAAAGCGCCGTGGGGCTTCACGCTGAGGGGAGGCAGCGAGCACAGGGAGCCGCTGCTCATCACGAAGGTGTTTGTGGACTTTACGTTGAAAGTGTGAGGATGTTGTGGTGAAGTTCTGCATTTTAACCACGTTTAAGTGGAGCAGCAGGTTCTGTACCTGGAGATTGTAACAGGACGCAGCAGCAGCTCAGCTTACAGGTGGCGCTGAGCTTAATATTTAATCAGGTCACTCAGGTTTCTCATGAGCAGGGAGACGACGCTCAAACATTGATTTTAAAAAGAGTCAGAAACTGTTGTTGCTCCATTTGGTGGTTGGTTTTTTTCTGTTGGTTGGTTTTAACTTTATCACCTGAGACGGGTGTGAACTGGCTATTGAGACAGTAAGTGCCCGTCTGTAGGACAGTGAGCACGAAGCAGGATCCAGACGCAAACTGTCCACTTTGTCCTGACGATGGCGCCAGATGTTCAGCACAGCTGTGTTGTTAAAAGCTGTAAAGTCGGAGAGTCATGTGGAGCCTGTTTCTGCCACAGGGGGAATAAGTTCCTGTGAGATACTAAGTCGAAATACTGAGTGTTTTTTATATTTGTGTGTGTGTGTGTGTGTGTGTGTGTGTGTTCAGGTGGAGCGGGACAGTGCGGCAGCGGCCGTCCGTCTCCAGCCCGGTGATGAGATGGTGAGTGTGAACTCTGTTTCCCTCAGCGGCTCCCGTCAGGAGGCCATCTGCCTGGTGAAGAGCGCCCACGGGACCCTGAGCCTGGTGGTGCGGAGGTACCACAACACACACACACACACACACACACTCACACACTGAGTGTTAGGAAAGCGTCATGAGAAGGTCAGAGGTCACAGTGGCTGAAGGTAGAAGCAACTTGGCCACGAGACAAACTCTGCAAATAAGCTGTTGGAGAATCATGCATCTTTTTGGGGGGGGGGGTCTGAGTCAGCTTCAGCCTGACAGTCCTCCCTCTGGGCCTCTCGCTGCTCGTTTGCCCCTGAAGCTAAAACAAAAGCTGATATTGTGAAGCCGGTCGAGCTCCAGGCAACGCTGTTGTTTCAGAGACACACATGAGACTCTGCTGGTCCTGGGAGACCTTTAGCACAGTTCCTGACAGACTAGATCCAGTTCTAACCTTCAAACAGTGAGAAGTCTGGAACAGTGAGTTGAGTATCACAGAAACAGAGAGAAGCAGAAACTACTCAGGACTGAGGAGCTGTCCCTCCTCCAGCCTGCTCTCGTCTCTGTGTCACATTTATTTGCTCCTGTGTTTACGGCCTAACGGCAACAGAGTCTTAAAGCTTGAATCCAATTACAAGTTGCAAAGCCACAGGCGTGGGCTCAGCTTTGCAGAGCGGGTCGGGTCACCAGCAGGGAGAGGATGTCCAGGGTGGGTGTCAACCACCTGCTGCTGCTGCAGAGCCTGACTCGATGTGGGCCGGTCCACAGAGACGGGCTGGTGCTGAGAGACTGGGGGAGTGACAAACAGGCTCTGAGAGGAGGTGGAGTCTCCCTCAGAGCTGCTTCAGTCCCTCTGTCCCCCCCTGAGAGCAGCAGCAGTGGTACGGTCCGTGTTGCCTAGGTGAGCTGACTCTGCTTAGTGGGATTGGCCGTATCAGCACAGCCTTTGTTTCCAGGAGCTTTGGCTGCAGGCTCTGGTTGTCTCCGTCTCTGTGGACATGTCGGCTTTTTAGAGGAGGAAGAAGAGTTCAGCTCTCAGGTAAAGAGCGTCCACCTCCTGTCTCTGCTGGGACAGGGACAGAACCACAGATAACAGCAGGTTCTATTCATCCAGGTAACACACACACTCCAGAGGATCAGTTCTAAAAGACAGATTGTGTTTTCTGTGAAGTCCAGGATCCACGTTTGGACAGACGGATCACGTTAGCGCAGGTAAACAGTCAAACAAGCTGCATACACATGTAACAGTTGCTCTGTGTGTGTGTGTGTGTGTGTGTGTTCTTAATGCCATGTCATTCACACACACACGCACAGCATTTCTTGTGTTCATCTTGTTCTAAGAGCAACAGGTGTTTCTGACTCATGTTGGTATAACTGAGTACATTTACTCAAATACTCTATTTAACTACTGCAGTATTTTGTTTAAATGCTGCTCTGTACTTTAACTTCCCTTCATTTCAGAGAAATCCAGATTTTGATTTTATTTTTTTGTCTCACACGGAGCTTCAGTTACAAAACACTTTGTTCAAGCTGCTGGTCTCGCACTGTTTACTGTGGAGACATTTCCCGTCGTCACAACCAGATGAATCCAGAATCTAAATCACGAGTTTCACATAAAACAGTAAATTACTGCTAAAACATGAGGCTTAATGAAAAATTAATCGTCTCATTCTTAAAACTCTCTCGAGCTTTGAGAGGTTTAAAATTCGAGTTGTTTAAATGGGAGTTCAGTCCGAAGCCGAAGCCGTTCTCTCACCTTTCTGACTTCCTCCCACACGACGCAGGACAAAACGAGTGTCAGCGTTTTGTGTAGTTGTGTTCATGGCTGAATGGAGAACAACAGGAAGAAGAGGAGGAAAATGTTGTTAATGTGTCACGTTGGTGACTTTTAATGTGGACAAAGGACATGTAGCTGGAACCAGACCGGTATCAGTCAGAACCAGATGTCCCAGCTGTTTGTCCCCTCAGCTTCACTCGCTGTCCCAGCTCGTGCGACTCACCGATAAGCCCAGCTGTGATGACGCCGGCACTTTCTATTGTGCGGCTGTGTTCAGGGCCACGGCGGGGGCCTCTGGCAGGGGCCCGCGGCGGGGGGGGGACACGGGCTGGTGAATCAGCAGCGTGTATCCTCGCCGAGCTGATAGAGCTGAGAATGAAAAGGTCGGGAAGGGACAGACTGATGTTAGAGGAGGAAACGTGGTGACGTTTGGAGATAGTGAGTGTAGGAAGTAAACGTCCTGCAGTACATTTACTTAAATACTGCAGTTAAGGACACATTTGAAGTAAATGCACCTGGAATATTTCCTTTTTTCACTACTACTACAGTAACAGTAGCTTTCAGGTGATTTCTGAGGTCTGTGGAAGGATGTATTAGACTTTAAATCAACAACTTGACCGTCCATAATCCCAGGCCCAGTGAGAACTGATGAGTGGATAATGTGGGCAGTTACTCCCCCTCAGTGTCTTTTAAGCGGCCTGTCCTCCCCACAGAGGGAGTTACTATCAGCCTCCTCCTGGTTTCTCTCAGAACAAACATTCCTGACGAGGACACAGTGCTGGACTTTACCAGATATCAGGCTGACAACAGGACAAAACACAGAATCCAAGTCAGCTGATTGTGGATTTGTGAGTCCGCGTGGAAACTGAGCTACGCTTGGACGCAAAAACACCCGATCAGCCTCTTTACTTCCTGCATTTGTTTTTGATTTTTGCCATTTACCTTCACCAGCGTCAGGCCGTTGAAAGCCTAAAGCGGTTCTTCTCAAAGGACACGTGATCGTCACACATCAGTAGCTTTAGTATCACACCTGAGCTCAGCTCATCCAAACACGGAGCTAAAGTAAAGGAACACTTGACTCAGACTCATTTCTCGCTTTTGTTTGGCAGTTTTACATGTAATATTCTTTTAGCTTCTTTCACTTTCTGCCAGTTATTTTGTGTCATGTGGTTTATTTGCGTCCATATTTGTTGTCATTTTGTGACAATCCTCAGTCCTTTTGTACCCACTGGTCATTTTCTGCCTAGTTTTACTTGTTTGTGCTTCTATTCGGTTATTTAGTGCCAGTTTTACATCATTTTCTCTCTGTGTTTTTCCCCTCTTGTCTTTTTCTGTCAGCCTCTGGTTGTTTTCTGGTTGTTTCGTACCTTGTCCTTAAAGAGCTTTATATGGAGTTTCGGCCTAACGTTTAGCTTGAGGACTGCAGATTTTAGTTTGGTTCACTCTCACTACATTCGACCTTAGAAGTGTAGTAACATGGTGAGCTCCCTTTGTGCAGACTGTGAGCTGTCGTGGTGTTTGAGTGTTTCCCAGCAGCCCCTGCGGCTCTGCAGGCCACTCGCAGCATAAACACAGATTACAGCAAGGACGCCGGACAGGACAATAACTCCTCCTCCCCCTCAGGTCTCAAATCCCCCTTTTTAATCCCCCAGAGGAGATTTCCTCACCGCACAAGGTGGAGAGTGTCGGCAGAGGAGGAGGAGGAGGTAGTCTGTTCCTTTTCTTCACTGCTCAAGTGTTTGTGAAGGAGTCGGGGACGTGGACTGACCTTTACTGAGAGGGTTCGAGGTGGTTGGTGAGTTCCTGCTGCTTCGTTTCTCTTGTCATTATGAGACAGCGTTTTTCCCTTTTTTCTTCTGAATCCTCTTAGCGTTCACATTGTTTCACTTTGTTGTAATTATTTCTGTAAAAGCAGGATAAACCTTGATTCTTCTGATCAACCTGCATTTTTCGTGTTTTATAAAATATTAGCTTCTTTTGTGCCACTTGCTGTTTGAATCTTATTTTAAGTGAAAGTTCTTTTCTTGGACTGTCTCACACAAATGTAAAAGTAACTTAGATGCTCAATCCACTAAGTATAAAGAGTTTACAGACAGACGGCAGTGTGCAGGACAAACCACTGCTGCAGAACCTCTGCACCAATTGTCCAGATCTTGGTCTTTTTGGTGTGTGGAGGGACCTCGTCTTCGGTGCTGTGTGTCAGGAAACTCGTCAAACCCTCTTTCTGACAGGTGTCAGGTGTCTTCTAGGTTTTCTGTTCTTCAACGAGCACACTTATGTTTCCTGGTAGTGGACGTTGGTGTCTCCTCTCCTGTGGACAATCTATGATAGACCAGCTGTGTCCCCAGACAATAGACCCTCAGCACTTCACAAAAAGCATTTGCATTTTTATTGTGCGGGAAGATAAGAGGCAGGAGGAGGAAGGTTTGGAAGTGAAGAAGAGCTGTGTGGACAATCTGTGCTTCTGGTTTTTTTTTTTGGAACCGTATAAATTTGAATAAAGCTCTTAGTATCAAAAACAAACAAACCAGCGACTGAAAAGACAAGCTCAGATGTCTCTACTGGGGAAAGCTGAAGGTCAGAGACAGGTGAGGTATTGTTAGCAAGTCAGAAAGAAGACGCCTCACTGTATTTCTTCCACTGCAGCGACAGGGAGGCTCTCAGACTCGTGGGAGACGGCCAACAGAGATATCCCACTTAAAGCGAAGGTCAAGCAGGGAGGGAAGACTCCTCATTCCTGCATTCCTGCTCTGAAAGGAGGGTTAAAGTTTCACCGGGCTGAGACATTTCACTTCAGGCTTACAGATGAACTTGGGACCCCGGCTAACACCCACTTATCTCAGCACAGTGTTTCCCTCTAACACCTTTAATTTCTGTTTTTGACCAATGATGACGTCTTTTCAGTCCAACTCTACACAAAACTGTGTATCTCATGTTTCTGCAAAGATATAAAGTCTCCGTGCTCATGAGTTGGATGTGAATGAGGTTGGGGTTTTTTGTTGGTGTGTGGCACTGATCAGCTGCCTGCTGTGCGAAAATTAAACTATTTTCCTAATGAAGGAAACAAGGAAATTTCAGTTTGACAGCATCTCATTCTGTGATCTTTGTCCTTCTCCTTCCTCCACTCGCCGTCCCCATCAGGGCTAAAATGGTCGATGTTGTTTCTCCACACACAATGCCGTCAGAAAGCGAGGTGCACGTGGCTCGAAGCTTTCTCACCAAGATTTTACGAAGCTCCATGAGGTATCAAACCGCTGTGTTTGCTAGTAGTTCATGGTGAACCTGTGGTGGTCTTTGTGTCCCGTTTTTCACTGCTTGTGACGCCAGTTGTCCAAACCCACTTTAGTTTACTTTAGTTGTAATTTGCACATTTGTGTTTTTGTTGTGCCTGTATTCCGTCCTGGCCCTTGTGTGATACTAGTATCATTTAAATCATCGTGTTGACAACCATTTAATTTTTCTGGTTTCAAATTCAGGATGTGAGATCTGTTGTGTAATAATTTGCTTTTCTTTTTAAACGCTTTCCAGGAAAAACCGCTTCAAAGGGTACGTGCAAATGTTCTCGCATTATCTTTGGCACGTTATGAATTAATTCAATCTCCAGGCCGCATGTTTGAATAATTGTGTGCAAATTTCACACGCACATTTATTAGGTGCAACTGAATCTGAAGTCATGGTCGTCGTGGTGCAAACTGAACAATAAACCAAACTTTCTTTAACATTGTACAGAACACCAACAACATCATATGATATACAGCATATAAAATTAGTTACAGGATGTTTTTTCAAATAATAATCAATTATGAGTTTGGATCCTATTGAAAGACTTTGGCTTGTGTGCAATTGTTCCTTCAGATGTTAGAGACAAACCAGTTAAATAGAAAAATAATTCAAAGAAACACTGAGGCAGGATGCAAGAATTTGGGTTTTTGTTGGAGAAACTGTGGTATTTACTGGGTTTAAATCAGCACCTGGTTCCTGGACTGGAGTGCTAGAAGTGGAAATGGTTACTTTATTGAACGGGCTCAAAGTGTAATAACTCTCTTATCATGTTGTTTCTTTGCCTCTGTTTTGCAGAAAGAATGATCCGGACTCAAGGCCTCACTCCTGGCACTCGTCTAAGCTGACAGAAGAGGAGTCAGAGCCCATCAGCAGAGACGCTGTACCAGTAACAGTCTGGAAGCCAAAACATGAAGCAAGGTGAGCCTGTACGGTTCTGTCTCAGCTTCTGATGTTATCGAACAGGAATTTACTGACTGACCTTAAACTTATTACTATATTCTTATGCACCAGGTCCAAACAGTCTCCCACTCCAGGGGACCAAGACTCACAGGCGCAACTAAAAAGCCAGTTCAGCTCACTGAACAACATGGAGAGACTGGAGCATCCCTCCCAGCCCTACCCCAAAGGTCGTCTGTCTCCACCCAGATACATCAGCACTGCTGAGCCGTTTCCTGGACCTGGAGGAAAAAGAGACACTGGGTTCAGCTGTTTCTCTGGTGGCTCCAGCTCTGCTGCTCACGACCCTGGCATGTCTGCTAGGAAAGGGACCAGCAGTGAAAACATTTTCTTTAAAGGACTTCAGAGCGAAGGGCAACAACAGTCAGAGCGGCCCAGGTACCTGCAGCCAACGCTGGGGAATGGAGGATGGGAGGGCTCTCGGACACAGGAGCAGCCTGCAACTCGAGTCTCCATCGCAGGGAGACCCAGCATTGGCCCAGTGTGGCAGGTACCAGAGAAGAAGTCCCAGTCTCCTCCTCCCCCACCTCCCCCGCTGCGCAGTGACAGCTTTGCTGCCACAAAGGTGTTCCCTTACTCTGAAGGGTCCACTGGTCCAACAAAGAACCAAAGACTGACCGAGAACAATGACCAGAGTGGCCTCAGATCTCAGCATGAGAAAACCTCAGGTGCCAGACGTAGCTTCAACCCCATACCAACCCAAGATTTCCTCCATCCCATCATGGCAGCAGACTGCAACCATAACCAACTGCATCCTAACAAACTTTTCTCCCTGTCCAGCAGCGACGTCAGACAGTCCCATCACACCCAGCTACCTGCCCACCAGAGGCAGTACAGTGATGGAAGCCCCTTCTACCTGCAGACCCAGACAGCTGCCCCCACCAAGACTCAGACGGTAGGAAGCTACTACCGCAGTCTCCAGGACCTACCAACAAACGCCTTTAGCCGCAAACAGGTGTGGCACTCAACAGCATCCATGGCAGGTTCTGCCGCAAACCCAGTCCTGGAGAGTGGGGGGCACAGCAGGTACTACAGCCTGGCGAGCAAACACTCACTGCACACTGCAGAGCTCCAGGCCAGACAGGGCAAAGCAGAGGGCTGGAGGGGGGAGCCAGAGAAACCCCCCTGGATAAACAGCAGTCAACCAGGTTTGCCAAGTTTCTTGAAGACAAATATGAAGGCAAAGCAGTCTATATCTCAGTCCCAAAACCCCTACAGTGATAATAAGGAGCGCACCGGTCAAACCCATCTTGGGAATGGTTTACACAGTGACCGCCAAACATCTCAGCTTCCTGTTCGAAGCCGTAGCACAGATGGTGCTGGAAATAAAGATGAAGGACTCTCTACTGACACAAAAAGACACTTCTCAGCTCATCAAAGTAGTGATCAGAAGGTTAGGCTTCAAGACCCATGGGTGCCTCAAGAAGACATGCGAATATCCAAACTGAAGACTCCTTTTCTTCACTCCCTGGCCCAGGAGAGCAGAAGTCTGGCTGAGAGGCAACCAGCTGCTACAGCCAGTGAAACCAGTGACGGCATGACTTCCGGTTTTGGGAAAACAAATCGACGCAGCGACCGATATGCCACCACGCTCCGCAAAGAAATCCAGCAGAAGCGAGCCCAGCTGCAAAAGAGCCGCAGCGCTGCAACCCTGACCTGTGAGGTCGAGGATGAGGAGGCAGAGGGGTGGAGATCCACAGAGACATTGGGTGTCTCCTTCTCCAACACCTACAAGGACCATCTGAAGGAGGCGCAGGCCAGGGTCCTACAGGCGACCTCCTTCCAGAGAAGAGACCTTGGGCCAGAGGCGTCGGTTGTTAAAGCCTACACTGGACGTGTTAGAGGACGTAAGGCAAAGAAGACGCACTCCTTCTCTGAGCCTGACAAAATAGACAAAGTGGGGGTGGAGGGAGAACCGCAAACAGGGTCTTTTGGTGAGCGGAGGAAGTTCTTTGAGGCCAAACCTGCATTTTCCAGACCTGTGCCAAAGACAGGTCAGAGTACGAACTCAAGCACAGACCTCGGTGAGAGGGACAAATCCAAAGACAAAGGAACTTCAACTGGTGAGTGTGAGGAGGCCAATCCATCCACAGACCCCAACTCTGTCAGCAGTGAACAGAAGCAGGTCTTACTAGAACAGGAGAGGCTCGGGACCTTTGCTGAGTATCAGGCCACATGGAACAAACAGAAGAAGTCGTCAGAGGCCAAGACGCAAGGGAGGTATCACTCTGCAGAGAACATCCTGGATACAGAGGACAAAACCATCTGCATCCACGAGAGATCCAGATCCTCTCCTTCAGCAGACTTCTACACACAGGTGATCAAGAAGCAACAGGAACTTATTTCATTAAGTATAGTAATGGAATAAAAAATTCTTTGATGTGGTTTTTGCAGTACATTTAAAACTACTCTGTGTCAGTATAGAGACAGAATGCAGATTCTTTGTACTGTGGAAGACTGTGGAAGTTCATCAGTGTCTTGGGGAGTATTCTGCTGCTGGTTCTACTGTCATTTGCTCCTGAATGAGTAGTAGTGGAGTTTTCTGACCACAAGAGGTCATACGGTTAACAAACAGTAGGAAAGAACCAGTGCTGGCTTTTCCTGTCTCCTGGCAGCTAAGAGCTTAACTTTGTTTGTGTCTTTCAGAATCTTCATTCATCATGGAGAGAATCTCAAACCCAGGAGAGCAGCAACACCAGCAGGTTAGTTTAAAATCCGTTTTAAACTTTGGATCTGGGGACACAAACTCGGGTCAAACAAGAGTCAAACGGTTGCTCCATTTATGAAGAGTCCACCAAGATCCACATGTGTGGGAGGGGCTCCGACATTTCCCCTCAGTGTTATCTATACAGAGTCTGAGCCTCAGGTTTCAGGACAGACAGACAACAGGTGTGCTTGGTTTTCTGAATGAAAATAATCATCCCACCAGTTTTATCTGCTGTTTTTGGAGCTCATGTTGAGGTGAACAGTATCTCCAGGGCTCCTGTTGTAAACTACACCCGGTTTTACAACGGACTGATAAATGGCTTTATCCCAATGCTGCTGTTGACACTGTTTTCCAGTGTAGAAGGTGAAATAAATCCAGTCTTTACTCCTTTTGTTCATATGTGTTACTTCATCCACCTTTCAGTGGGTGGTGTTTGAACAAGATAAAATTCCAACTGCTGAAGTCTGAGCTCATTTATGCAATTTTTCTTCACATTCACAACTGACAAAATCCTTAAATCAAACCTTAAAATCTCCATATTTAATGTAAATCCTCATCTAATTTTAGTCTGAACATTGTTCATCCTCATTGATCTCATATCGCTCACATCAGTGTTTGGTTTTCACACTCACGGATCAGGTTCTAAAGTTTCTAAACCTCTAAAGTGGTTCACATTAACCAAGCAAAAAGCGTAGGCTCATCTGACTCCTCACACACTGTTTGGCGTAAAACGGCTTCTGATGATGTTTGTCTTTGGCTCTAGAACAAAGATGGAGGACAGACAGGGACACCAGTTGGACCACAGCCCACAATCCACCCTGTCAGTCCCCAGAAATGAGCGCCCAGTCTTCAAAGCTGAGTCTGCTGATCCCTCCCTCCCAGGCCCAGAGCACCCAGGCCAGCCTCCACGAACCAAAGGCCTCCTGTTGCCTCAGTTAGGCCCAGAAACCACATCCTCCACCCAGGAATTCCTTGCTGATGCCCAGGCAGACCCAGCTCCCTTCCAGCCTGTCTCCAGCTCAGACATCCAGCAGCATGCTGCAGCTCTGAGCCCCACCCCATCTGCCTCCCCTGTCCACAGTGGGACATCTAGACCAGACGTAAACGCAGCAGGAGAGGAAATGGAGCAGGAAAAAGCTGCTCTGTTTCTTCCTGTGGCGGATCGAACCCGATCCCCGTCGCCTCAGTTTGCTCCACTGAGACTGACCGACAAACCACCGGCCGTGTCCGTGCAGGATGAGTCACTGCTCAGGTAAGCAGCCTAGAGCGACAGGGCTTGTCACAGCCCCTTGTTACGTAAAGATGTAACCCTTCAGGGGCTTTAACTTGGACCTGGGTAAACAGGAAAACCCACAGCGACAGTGATTAATGATCAGATATTTGAGTCCCATCATGGTGTCTGCACTCACTTTAAGTGTCTCACTGTCTCAGTTTGAGACTGATTCAGGAATTTAAATACAACATAGAAATTTCTTAACAGGGCTTGAACTTAAAAGGTTCCCAGTTCTGGAGCTGAGGACATGTGGTACCCCTTTTAATTTAAAAACCCACAGAATCTGCACCAATAACATGTTGGATTTGTCCTGTTCAGTTGTGACTGGGACAGGAAGCAGACTGGATCAATGGACGTGAACGGCGCAGGAAGGAAAATCCCCATCAGGATCGTCCATGCTGACACCAGCTCTCACCGTGAGGGACGAGCCTACCTACCTCAGAACACAGAGGCCTGTGCCGTCATAGAGCCTCCTCCTGTCCTCTCCACCCTTAGTCCTGCCGAACACCAGGCCTCCTCCCTGTTCAGCACCTACACACGCCAGGACCCGGGTCGGGGGTCAGTTTCTGAGTCCATCCCAGCAGGGGCCCAGCACTCAGAGGAGGATGCCAGGAGAGAGGAGCTGGTGAGGGACATCATGGGCAAAGACAAGTCTCTAGTGGACATCCTGGACCAGAGAGGCAGGAAGACCACCATGGACTTGATGGAAGGACTGTTCCCCCCAGAGGAGCAGATTCTGGAGGGAGCCCAGCAGCGCAGGAGGGCCTCAGCTGGATTCAGACTCCCCACGTCTTCACCCAGGAGCACAGGGAGGTAAAGACCCATTTCACAGCATGTATTTGTACTTTGAGTTTGAATTTGCAGTTACTGTGTAGCTGTATCACATCTGCTAATAATCCGGGTCACAAAAAAATGTGAAATATGTGATAAATGGCGGAAAACCTGGGGTCCGGAGTGAGACAGAGACCTGTTGTTACTGGTAAAACTGAGACTTGTGTGTGTTAGGAGGGAGGGAGACGAGGACGTGTCTGCAGCAGCTGCAGCTTCCCTGGTCCCCAGCTCCTCCTACTACAACACGTCGGCCCCTAAAGCCGAGCTCCTCATCAAGATGAAGGACATGCAGGAACAGCTGGAGGAGCAGGACTCTGAGGACGAGCTGGATGTGGACCTGGCCAAAAAGAAGGTAAAAGTCCCGCGGCACAGAGTCTTCATATATTCTCTGGCATGTTGTTAATTTATTGCTTGTTTTTTTTCTGGTAAAAGCTCTGATATTTATTTGGTAAAGGACCTGTAACCTCGATGTTCTGCAGCCGACCCACATTTGTGCTTTCAGAATAACAGAATCATCTAATGGTGATGATCAAATTTGATGTATTGAATTGTGATTATAAATTACATCTCTCCTGGTTTTCCACCATATTCTCAGAATTTGGCTGTAAAACCTGTTGAGTAAAAACTCGGTACCGTTCTTTGGCGTTCCTCTGCAGAGATGCTCTCCTCTTTCTCTCCTGCAGCAACAGCTGATGTCTAGCTTGGCCAGGAAGCTGGAGGTGCTGCGGGAGGCGCGGCAGAGCCTACAGGAGGACGTGGAGGACAACGAGGCTCTGGGAAGGGAGGTGGAGGCCACTGTGCAGCAGCTCTGTCGGCCCAACCAGCTCGACAAGTTTCGCATGTTTGTGGGCGACTTGGACAAGGTCGTGAGTCTGCTGCTGTCACTGTCAGGACGTCTGGCCCGTGTGGAGAATGCCCTCAACAGCCTGGAGGATGAAGCCTTGCCAGAGGAGAAGGTAAGTCACCGTGTGTGTGTGTGTGTGGTGGGGGGTGGGGGGTGGGGGGGCACTGAGCAATGATCTAATTCATCAACAATGTCTCTCCTCCACCAGCAAACCCTGATGGACAAACGAAAGCTGCTGATGCAGCAGCACGAAGATGCCAAGGAGCTTAAGGAGAACCTGGACCGAAGGGAGCGCCTGGTGTCCAGCGTCATGGAGGCCCACCTGGACGCCGAGAGCCTGGACGACTACCGGCACTTTGTCAAGATGAAGTCGGCGCTCATCATAGAGCAGCGCAAACTGGAGGACAAGATCAAGCTGGGAGAGGAGCAGCTCAAGTGCCTGGTGGACAGTCTGCCGCTGGAACAGAGGCCACCGCTGGGAACCATCTGATCCAGACGTGGAAATGTTTTTTAGGCCTATAGTTGTGTTGCTGCTGTTGTTCAGATTTACAGCTCGAGGAATAAATTAACACTAAAAACATTGACTTCTGGGACTTGTTGCACAGAACTGGACCAGCTGATGAGTGGCAGATGCTGGACAGAAGCACAGCAGAAATCTCCCTTCCTCGGTTTCTCTGAGTAACTGAATTAGAAACTGGAACCTAAAGACCAGAGCGCATGTCTTCTGTTAACGGACACAGTTTTTCAGATGTGTCTTAAAACAACAGTCAGGAGTAAATATGAAGACTTCCTGCTAACTGGAGTATTATTAAATTCCTTAAATCTGGCAAGTAGAAGTCTTACTTTGTGCTTCCGTTTCTAAAAAGCTGGATCTTAATTGGAGACTTTGAATTGTCCTCATACGTGTTTGCACAAGGGGGAACTGTGGATTTTCTCCCTACACTTACTGATGGAGCTTCTTGCGGAGGTGTCTCTAAAATCTGTTTGGACATGAGGACTGATCACAGCTAGTGAAACCTCCCAGTCTTAACATGGACACCTGACTGGGCTTTCCAGACAGACTTGGAAAAAGTGTGACACTGTTAACTGGTTTGGTCTGGTCTTAGTGTTTCCAGCCTCTCGTTGATATTTGTTGTATTTAATAATTATATTCATTATAATCACGAGTGTTTTAAGCTTAGTAATTTATTTTAGCTCTTTCAGAATCTTTACAACTAGTTTAATTTCACTCTTGACTCGTGACAAACGTTTTCTAAAGACGTGTAAACCCCAGTTTTAATCTGTTCGTTCACTTTTGGAGTAAAACTCGAGAAACTCTTTCAGCCGAAGCTCCAAATGTCTTCTGCACATTTTCAGACAGCAGCTGCTGTTTGAGTTTAAAGGTTTGTATGTTAGTATGAATATGTGCCTAATGTAGCCTCCGCCACAGTGTGTGAAGCTGCTCTTTCTCCAGCAGGATAGAAATAAATCATCAAAGTGACGGGTGGTAATCAAATTATTTTAGTATTAACATAAAAAGTCCATGTAGCAACATTTTCATTAAGTCATTCAATGAATAATTAATTCATAAATACGTTTCCTTAAAGGGCAACTTCACTTATATTAAAAAATATCTCTCCACCTCAAAGTCGAAATATTTATTTGGATGACTTCATCCGGAGGAGTTTTCCAGCTCTGGTGGCTCATAAAACAGCAAATCTATTTATGGTTGACCTGGATTATTAGTATTACTTTAGATGACTTCATCCGGAGGAGTTTGTTTAGATGACTTCATCCGGAGGAGTTTGTTTAGATGACTTCATCCGGAGGGGTTTTTACACTAAAAGAACAGTATTTTTATATACAGAGAGGAGTTTAACACTTTTAATAAACATCTATTTCCACTGAAGTTGGTGAAGTCGCCCTTTAAAGCAAAATCAGTCAGAGCAGCAACATGATTTTGTATTTTTGCTTGTTTTAAAGAAATGTAAAGGAATGTTAGAGATTTTTTAACCTGTAGGCGTCATTCTCACTTCAGTGTTGCAGGATTTTATATTTATATATTTTTAAGACTTGTATAATGTCTCTGACCTGGGTCAGAGACCTGGGTTTTGCATAAGAAGTAATAAAAAAATGTTTCACACATGAAAGTTCAGGTAAAAATCCAACAAAATGGGATGACACATTGAAGAAACCTCAAGAAGAGCCAAGAACTAAATGTGTTTGCTAAACTGATGGAGTCTTAAAATACATGAATACTTTGAAACTGTGAGACGTTATTTTCTGTCTTAATTAGATGTAAAAGCCTGAAGTTGACACGAACATAAATGACAGAGACTCAATTTTCACTTCACACAAACTTAATCCCTGTTGTGACCTTTGAACACTCCCACAGACACTAGTTACCGTTAGTACTGTAGTACTGGTACTGTTTACTTTGGTTGGGCAGAGACTGATCGACCGTGGGCTTGTTGGTCGATCAGAACAGCACGGAGAGTAAACGGTCTGCTCATGGTTAAGGATGTGTGACAGAAGGCGAGAAAGTTTGCTGTGGTGTGAAGGAATATTTGTAGTGAGGCGTGAACCACGTTGTAGGTTCTTGTCACATGACCTTCAGTTTCTCCTCTTTATGACCTGTGATGACGATAATTCTTCTGTTGCTCAACGCAGCACGTCACACTTTTACAGCCTCGTGAAAACCATCCGAAGGCTTCTTGCACCTGTTGCACATCGGGATCCTGTGTTTTGTTTACGCCAAACGCACAGATGGATTAGTGAACAGGCCTAGTGTCACAAAATGACAAAAGTAGGAAAAATTACCAAAAACATCCTTGAAATCACTCAACTACAAATGCAGACACAACATAACCATAAAAAGAACTCAAATCGACACGAATCAACAAAAATTGGCCTAAAATACAGGGTTCAGTTTCATAAACACACACACACACACAGAAATGACTAAAACCAGACCCACAAAGATACATAATTACTACTCTAAAATAAATTATGAAAGAACACAAAATAAAAAATGACAAAAACAGACTCGATGAACAAAAACAGGTTCGAAGTGACTGTCAAAACTACAAAAGCAAAAAGACAAATGACCATAAATACAATTGAAATGACAAACAAGTGAAACTGACACTTGGTCTTTGACACTTGGGCTGCTAAGTTTGGAACAGTTCAGATTAAAATGGGACCGGAAGTTTTACACCTGGTGAAGTCCAGTGTGATGTGGGGGATGCAGGTTTGTGTTAGCACATGATCAGCAACCTCATAAAGGTTCAGTGACACTAACAATAAAGCGCATCACAGTCTGCACACTATCAATCATTGACAGTTCCCACACCTGACGGGAAACTGTTTCTAGGTGACCGGGATCACGATGAGGAAGTGCTGAGCTTTATGTTCTCAGTCTGGGTTCTAGTCTCTGTGTGAGCACAATTCAGAGGACAACACTCAGGTAAGTGATCTGAGATCAGATTTGTTCCTTTTCTTTTCTCAGTAATAAAACTCTTGTACATGTGAAGGTGGAACATGACATGTGCAGTAGTTTTCTACTGTTTGCTGCTCACACTGTAGAATCACAAAAAGCCTCATTTGCTCTGTTTCGTACGCTTTGTTCCTCCGGTCCATGGGGCCCGGTGATCTGATTTCATCTTTACAGTGGAGGAACGGTGGCGGTTTGTAACACCTATGCTGTGTCTCGGTCCTCTCAGGGGAGGGGGTGGAGAGCAGGTAACCCCGGTGACAACAGAGCGAGCAACAAACGGAGCAAACGAGAAGTGTTGCAGCTGCTCCGAGGTCCTGATGGGGCCCAGTCTGGGTGGGACCAGGCCCTACTTGGCTCACACGGCCCACGCGCAGCTTGCTGCCCTCTGGCTTAGCTGCGTGGGCTGGACTCTCACCGCTGTGGCCCAAGGGCTCATCCAGTGGCGGGTGTGGGTGGTGTCTGACAGGGAGGTGATCAGCTCGGGGGTGGCCTGGGTAGGTGTCTGGAGGGTCTGCTTCAACAGCCACACCTTGGTGAGCCCAGGCTTCAAGGTGATGCACTGCAGCTACATTAGCCCGACCGAGGCCTTCACGCCACCAGACATTGTGGCAGCTCAGGTCCTCATGCTCCTGTCTCTGTTGGTGGGAGGCTGTGGGAACGCTGGGGGGCTGTACACCCTGAGGAACGTCTACTTTGCGCTGGAGAGGAACTTGCTGATGAGCTTCTTCACCACAGGAGGGCTTTGTCTGCTGGCTGCCATCTTGTCTCTCATCCCTCTGATGTGGAACCTGAACTCTGTGGTGACTAACCAGACCATCAGGTTCCCCCCAGACTTCAAAATGCCTCCAGCCCCAGAGTCTCAGCACGTGGGGAGCGGCATCGCAGTGGGGATGGCGGGAACAGTCCTGATGATCATCTCTGGGATTATTTTCTGCACGTACAGGCTGCCGGTGAGGTCACGACCCCAGATCCGCCTCAAGGTGCAGTCATTACCTGCACCACCTGTGGCTAATGGTCAGGGGGGGTTAACAGGCTGCAGGGGGAAGGAAAACCAAGCATTTGAGTCTCATGAACACCTGTGATCAGGTTAATAAACTGATAAAGGGAGGAGTGTCCAGCTGCTGCACAGATGTTGGGGACAGACTGAACTTCACTGGGATGCTTGAAAAGTAGCTTGTGTATTTCTGTGGATGTAAAAAGTATCAAATATAGTTTTCTGATGTAGGAATGAAAATGACATTCATTCCTGGGCAGTAGAAAACAGCTCTTGAAGGTTTCAAACATGAGCTGTTTGAAAATGTTTGCTGCAGCCACGTCAAGTTCAAAAGACAAAGTGAAATAGAGAAGATCTGACAGAGATGGAGGGAAGAGTCATTTCCTTTCGTAGTTTTTGCAGGAGATGCTGAGTAACTGAGGGAGACAGCAGCAGTTATTTGATCCTGCCACTGTTCACACACACTGTTTTTTGTTCACTGAGCTGCACTTAATCTCTAACAAAATGAAAACGTTTTGCTTGTTAATGTATTAAAAAGTGAAATCTGTCATTTAGAAACGTATTCAGACTCGTTGCTGTAGCTGCTAATTGGTACCAGGTGTGTCCTGTTTGCTCTGATTTTCCTTGAGATGAGTCTAGTACTTGACTTGAGCAGATTGAACTGAGAGAAATGGTCTCAGAAACTACGTGTCGGGACAGATCAGGAAGTCCGCTGGACCCTCTGTAGACTGCATTGTGGTGTTGATCAGATCAGGTGTGTAAACCTGTTTCTACAGCTCCGAGTGATTCCAGGGGCCTGAAAGACTGCTGCTAGAGGAAAGACAGGAAGAAAGCACTTCGTCCCCGCAGAGATGGGACAACCCGACAGAACAAGGACCATCCCCATGAACCCAGGTCAGCAAAGCTTCTGGAGTCAAATTGTACCTGATGCTGAAACAGATCTTACAGATGAGATAGGACAATGTTTTATCAGTGTAAAACAGACAAAGTACTGAATTTTTTTCTTAAATATTTTATTCAAAAAAAGCAAAAATCTCATCTCCAGAATTTCAAACCATCTGCATCAATGTTCCTCTAGTGATAAACAGTCCCCTCAGCTCTCATATCACGGCCTTTACTGCCTGTAGGGGGCGGTGAAGTTCAGACCAGATTCAGGTTTAGTCAGGCTGATAAAAGCCAATCGAGGGAAAATTCCACTTTAAAATTAAATTTAATACATGTCTAAAAACAGACGCATCTGCACAATGACCACTTTGTTATCTCAGTGTCATTTAGAACAGATCATCTCTTAAAGCTGCTCTGTGGTTGCAGCTGTGCCCTAAAGACTGAAATAACCATCGTCTTTAATTTACAGTCGGTTATTTCATCCTTCACCTCCTCACAACAACTGAACAGTTTGGAACCTTCTTGAGGAACTTAACACTTTAGGAGATTCTTTCCACAGTCGTGTGCGGTTCTGTACAGGTGTTAAAAGGTCAGCTCAGTCATCGGAGAATTAGAGCCTCCAACAGAGAGAAAAGACACTGGAGATACAGATGGCATCATTCAAACACATAGTAATAGTAAGTACAACATATACAAGCACGGTTAGCATTTAAAAAGATTTCAATTATCATCACATTGGGATTGTTTGACAATATCTTGATGGCGCAGATCTTCACACAGAGGCGGTAAATGATTCACATTAACAGAACAAAAGGTCAACAAATCGCCATGAATCCAGTTCTGCTAAATGTCCTGACTGATGTCCTCACATGTGAACAAATATGTTATCTGTCCTAACAGGAAATGTATTACTCAACTTTCTGTCCAAAGAAGAAGTAAAACAATGAAGCTATTAAAAGATAAGACCATTGTGAGTCACACCGCTGCACTTTGTTACTCCTCATTAAAAATGTTTTTCAAAATAAAAGCTACAACGGCTGAAAACAGCCACCATTATTTACATCACTCTTGCAGAAGCCCACTTCACTCTGTTTAAAAAAAAAAGGGTTTCTCCCACTGTAGAAGAAGAAGAGTGTCATTTAGTGCGGGGCTGGGACTCACTCGTGGTTTTTATAGTTTTCAGTGGAATATGATTAACCTGGTTCTGGATTCACAGATGCTACAGTGACTTGGCAGTTTGTTGGTTTGAGTCTTTTTATGGAATTTAATGACAATAACAGAACTATAGAAACCGCCTTATCTTTTAAATCTCAGCCTGCCATAAACTCAATTAAAGGACTAGTGCATGCAAAAATGTGTGTGGCGTGTATGTTAGTCACCTCAAAGGTCAAGACTCTAAACCCTGACCAGACGTTTCTCTTTGTGGAATGTTTCAGGGGCTCATCACTTTGACCCGTGGCTTTCCCTAACCATCTTCATCTCAAGCTCCATTTTCTACCAAGACTAACATCTTCTCGCTAATATCTCCAGCTTCCTGCCAAGGCTGGCAGTCCCCCACCTTTATCTGCAGCCTGGTTCCCTTAGGAAACATACACACGATCCTACTGTTCTAAAACCTCCTGTTTGTGCGTCAGCAGCTTGTCCCTCCACATTCAGGATCAGACTCTTAGATCGATCTAACCTGCAGTTCCATGCATTACTCCAGTGTAAGAGAACCGTGCATTAGCAGGTCAAACGTCCAGCCTATAAGAGCAGGTGGATCATAATTAATTCACATCTTACTTAAACTCCTGCTGCAGGACAGAATGGAATCTGGCCTCTTAACACCTACTGGGCTACACTATTTCTAAAAATTAGTTTAAAGGGCCATAAAATCAGGTCCTTCAGTGTTTGTTTTCCACCGTACTGACAACCGGAGCAGTGCAGAACAACTTTCTCCCCATTTCAGACGCTTTATGCAACTGCCTGGCTTCAGAACAGTGACTGTATGAAGGAGGAACGGTTTAAAAGCCTTTTTGAATTTTTAATTCCAGAAAACACAGAAACGCCCCGTGTTTAGCATTGTCCACCTCACCCATTTAGCCGGCTCTACGTGTAGACCTGTAGTCTCAACAAAACGGACGACCTACACTTTGCACTGTACCTGAACACCTCCAGTGTGGGGGCTGCTACACTACACCTATGTAGATACAGCTTCTAACAAACCTGAGTGCCCTCACTGTGCGACATGACCTCACCAGTTTAACACCTGTAATACGTAAAGATATTGCCAAAGCTTTGGATAAACTATTCCTTTAATGTACTGGGCTCCTGCCGGGGGCCCAAACAAACAGCATAAACCCAAACATGATGCTCGTCTGTGTAACACACACCAACCTCCTCATCCTTACCTCAGTCTGTCTCACACATGGAAGCCCTGATAGAGTTGCTTTTGATCCAGATGGTTTGGAACTCAACAAAAATACGTACATACATACATAGAAAATAAAATACAAAATAAGGGAAAAAAACATTTTTAAAATGCAGAAGGTTTAATGATTCCAAAGTCCACCAGTCTGTTCTTGATACACCTCAATGACATCCTCGTCCTCCATCCCCAGCTGAGAAAAACGACAAACAACTTTTTAGAGTCAATTATAAAATGACAAAAAAAAAAATTACTGCAGGTTTACAAAGCCTAGAATGATTTTCAAAAGGTAAATTCTATAAACCCTTCTTCTGGAGAAATGAGGGACACTGTGTATGACTGAAATGTTTGCTGACACAAATGGATGCTGAAGTTTACCTCTTTGGGAGTTTGGTTGTCTGCGATCCTCTGTCCTTCAAACAGAAACCTTAGCGTGCTCGCTGGGACACCCTGATGGAAACACAAACTTATTTAAAATACAGCTCAACATGCGTAGTTCCACCGAGTGAAAATTTAGTATTTAAAGAGGAAAGTTTCGCACTGTTCTGTGTTTGTCTTTTAGTAACTGGGAACACTTGTTTCCTTGTACCTGTCTCTGGCTGTACGACTCCTTCAGCTTCTTTAGATGTGTCGTCATTTTCACCTTGAAGTGGATTTCACTGCTGTCCTGTGGGTAGAAATAGAAAGTGATGATGAGACCACAGGCCACAGCATATTCGTTAATTATTAAGTATATTCTGTTCTTCAGAAACTGAAGGACAGGAAACAGGAAGAAGGAAGCAAATTGTGAGTAAAAGTATATCACATTCTTGCGTAACATACAATTTAAAAGCTCTGGTGCTTTTTAAAGGCTCATAAAACATAATTCCTTTTTCTTTCCATATATATACAGCTGGACACTGTCATGGTCAGCTGAGAAAGTCCTGAACAAGTATCAGTACTTATAATTCCTTTTGTATCCTATTGTATATGTTTGTTTACAAGGTGTTGCAATCTGGCAATAGTGTACAATAAACTTAACTATACTAATTACACTGTAATTGTACTACTGTTACACTACACATGTAATATTATTATCGATTACTCTTTCATAATTAACCGGAGCCCAATATTTGGTCTTATTTTCAGCCCAGATTAGTGTGAATATGATCAGATTCATCAATAGTTATTACAAATTATGGGTCAGTGATGGAATCGAACACATTGGTGTTTTTGGCTCAGTGCTTTTTGTTGTTAAGGGACAAGAATACAACAACCAATATCAATGCTACATATTCCCATGTTAAGATCGTCATGCCTACATTCATACACACCTGACCAATCACTTTTAATTTGATGTATTCTCCATCCTTCTTATCGCCCCCGTCTTGGCTGGAAGGTTTTGTCTCCTGAGAACCAACAAATACACAGACTACTTCAGCAGCACAAACATTAAAACGTGACAAATACTTCAAGAAGGCCCGAAAGCCTTAATATTGCCGACTTTGCCAAAACTAACACTCATACGTGTAAGTTTCGGTTTCAACGTGCTGGTATCGCTTGGCGGTTGATAGTAGAACTTTGAAAATGAGCAGAAAGCAGAGCTAGCTGCTAGCTGCTAGCTAAACAAGCAGTGGCTGTGGGCCTGAAACTACAATGGCTAACAGTTAGCACATTAGATACCCACATACGAGGCAGAAGCCACAAAACCCGACAACACTATCAATTTCATGCAGATAATAAACAAGTTAAAAAGTTTTAAGTTGCGATCTTACCGTATCTGACATGTTTCTCTTCTGTGTGTTATGAAAAATACACTGACAATAGATGTAGCGATAGCTTTGACCGTTAGCTTGATGTTGTGAGAATTCGACATAAACCGGCAATGACGCAATTCAATAATTTCAAAATAAAGACACTTCTATTGATGATTCTTTTGAAAATAAAAGCCTTCCTCGGGTGAAATACAATGCTGTACGAAGTCTAGCTTTAAAAAAAGAAGGACGGACTAATAAAATGTATTGATGCTTTCTAAGTGTCAATAACTATTCTTCCAAATGACTTTTGTGGTATACATGTCTTGCATAATGGAATTAAAAATCATTAACACACGCACACTTTTGTTGAATTTGTAACCAATTATAATTTCCCTTCCACCTAAAACATTAAGGAAAATCTTAATGTTTGTAAGACTACTCCTCGTTTGAAAATTCACATGTAAATGCGTCCTGCAAATGGGATAATTGCTGTGGTATTGTCAGTGCCTATGCGAATTAGGATTACATTATCCATTCTGTATTGTGTTTAAAAATGTCCTTGTTATTAAACCATTAAACAATGTAATAAAACTTAAAAAGCCAAGGCATGATGTGCTACAGATACTAATTTAAATCTGCCAGTGAACTTATCCAGGTTTGGCTATCGGAAGGTTGAATCATGTCAACTGTATTTCTTTTCGTCGGTTAGAAACGTTTACCTATCTGACCTGTTCAGGAATAATCTCACATGTGGTAGTTGGCTGCCGTCCTTTTGAAGTTTAGTTGTGGAGACGCATTTATTTCATTGTACTTAGGAAATATACTTGACACACATTTTATCTATTTATTTTTTCTACTTATTATTACTGACAGGTTTCAATCGTGATCCAGGAAACCAATAGAGTCTCTGACATCACTAGTGTTTTTGTTGGACTCTTGCAATAAGGTTGGAGGTTAAGACCTGTCAAGTAAGCCGAAATGAAAATACACACTTCCGGTTAGTAACTGTCAACATAACATGTGACACTGGAAACTAAAGTAGATTCATATGGGAGATGTTTTATTTTGTCGGCATAATTCCTCCACTTCCTGTATTCATTTGTGCACCGCCCGCCAGCTTCACGCAGCACTAGGGCAATAGCGAGCGAAGCTACCCGTCAACCGGGGTGTAAAGTGCAACAATATGAAATCGCTCGAGTAATTTGGCTTTTTTTATTTCCTCGCAGATAAGGGGACACTCTTTTGGGGAAACCAGTATATTGTCATTTTTCTGCTCGAGAACATCTAGCGGGCTAAACTGACAGCCGTTCGGGCCTCGTCGTCGTGGCCCAGCAGGACTCGAGTGAAGTTGGGAGCGGACTGCCAAACTTCTGCTTCCTCCAGCGGCTCTCCGCAGGGCCCGGGGCTCCTGTCACCGGCCCTGTGGATGAGGAAGTGAGTACACCGCTACCCAGCCCCAAGGTACGTTACTAAAGATGAGACTGTTTTGTTCGAACCTGCCATGTGTTCGTTTAATTGCTGCTTATTGCGCTCGTGCAGTACCGGAGAGATTTGATTAGAGGTGCTAACCTTAGCATTAGCTTAGCGTGTCAACTTCCCTGGCCTGACAGCTGGCCCTACACGGAACCCTCGGCTAACGTTAGCCACTTGGCTTCCGTTATCAGCTATACGTCTGCAACCAGCCGTTTTTGGATATTATTCAAGATCCTATATTATTAGTTACACATATTTGTGTAGCTTGGCTCGTACTGCCATGTCGGCTAGCAATAGTTGTGGTCAGTTGTAGCTTGCGGCGCTGCTCCGCTAACGCTGGCACGTTAATTTCAAGGCATTTATCTCCTAAATGAGGTCATAATGTGTCAGTGTTGATGTTAGCGTCGACTCTGCGATGAGCAGTGACACTGGACAGCCAGCTAGCTCGTTCATCGCTAGCTCATGTGCAGACATACAGCGTCGGTGTAAAGCTCGTGTAGACGGTTCAGCCCACTCTCGCCACTGCGATGGAGTAGCCTGATTTTACGTCAGCTGCAGATAGTGATCAATCAGGGGATAATTAGCGATGATCAGAGACTGTCCAGTCAGCTCCTCATCAGCTGAGGACATCTTGACTGTTAAGACTGAGTGCACTCAGAAGACCTGTGTGCTGTGTTGAATGGTTCACATTAAAGTTAAATACTTGACATAAATATTATGACAACTAGTGATTTTTCAAAACAAATACTGGAGGTAATATTCATTCAGAACTATTCCAGTGTAACGTTAGCAATGGGTTTAACCTACTCCAACTGTGTTTGAACCTAAAGCCATCAGTCTGCTTTTCTGTCCAGTGTCACGGAATCTGAAACTTAAACCATAAGCTCATGTCAAACACACAGCCTGAGCAATATTCATTAAACTGTCTGACCTTAACACTGAAGTTTATTCCTGCAGTTTCAGTGTAAAAGCACCCACACCTTCAAAGAGCTCTCAGCAGCCAGTGGCTCATTGGAGAGGTTTCCTTGTTCAGATACATGAACATTTTCTACACATTGTGTTTGTGATGTGTGCAGTTTAAAGTAAAAAAAAAAACAAACACTTTCCACCTTCATAAACTGATCCATTGTTTCTTTTTTTATTTTTTCAATTTTGTGTCTACGGAGCCTAAATGTTGTTGTTTTTTCTGTATGAATTACTTATAGATAGTAAACCAGTCATCTGTAGGTCTTCACATAAGCAAGTCAACAACAGCAACTATTAATCTGCTACAGTATATGCTGTAGGACAAGGTATGGGATTTATAAAGGACACAGCACCTGTTCTTTGCAAATTAACAATTAATGGACTTTTATTCTCTCAATTTTCTAATGAATATCAAATTAGGCATTTTGTAGCTATAACTGATGAATGCAGAGCATTGGCATCAGTACTACAAACAATTTGAGTAATAAGGTAGTAATTAGTGAAGATTCTTTCTTCTGTTCATTTTCTTTCATTTCCTCCATTGTGCAAGTCACTTTAAGGACACCGAGTAGATATGCACATTTATTTTATTAAAGTTGATATTAAAAGTTTCCTGGCTCCGTCATTGTTCTCAGATCTGCTGGTGAATAAGAAGCTTCAGGTGCAAACTTGTGTCCAGGTGAGCACCAAGAGTTATGTAGTGTTGTGGCTGTTTACAGGAGGAAGGAGTCCTTTGATGGGAGAATCCTCTTTCCTGGCCTCCTGGGTCAACTGCCGTGCCATAATGATGGGTATGCATTTTTAATTTTGTTACACTGTCTTTTGTCAAACCTGCATCACTGGAATGTTCTTCTTTTCCTCCCTCAGCAATGTTTGTTTGGCATCTTTGCATTACAGTAATGTCTTGTGCTCACAAATCATGTTTACATAGATGTTGGTGTAATATACTTCTTTCAGTTGAGCTGTAAGTCATTCAATTGTATATTTAACATTTTTAGATTAATTCTGTGTGTTTTTGTTAATTAACAATAATGTTTTCCCAGTTTTGCTGAGTGAATTTATCTTTTTCATTCTTTAGTTTTATCAATAAAATGTGTTAATTAAATAGAAATTTTATCTCTCAGATGAACAGGAGGCACTGAACTCGATTATGCAGGACTTGGCTGAACTGCACCGCTCCAGCCGTCCTGCCACGTTCCTGTCAGACCTGGGGAAGCCCAAAGCCTCCTCACCCAAGAACCAGGTAATTACCCTGTCAGAAGGACGCAAAATAGGCTAAAGTGCCAGTGAATTTTAAGACACAAAAAGCCTTTTTCTTGTACAAAATGATTCTCTTTTAATTTCACATTTGACGTCAGTTATTCAGGTCTATTTATTTATTTATTTACTGTTTCACAGTAAAGTTTTTCCAGGAAAGCGAGGGCATTTAATGTGAAATTGATTAAATATTGCAGGGCACTAAAATAAAAAAGACAAAGGGCCCAGTTGAGTTATCAGGAGACTTATAATACTTAAGGGGTTGTTTTTAATTTTAGAAAACTGTTTCTGTTATAAAGCATGAACAGATCCCAACATTATTCCTACAAAAAAACCCAAATAATTATAAATCTGATCAACACTGAAACAAGTCTTGTAAAAAACAGTTTTTTAACGTCTGTGCTCTGTGTGTAATCCTCCCTGTCTCTAACAGAACGATGTCAGAGTGAAGTTCGAGTTCAAGGGGGAGAAGAGGTGAGACTGGGACCAGTTCTTGACTTTAACAGTTCAGACCTGTAGGTGTGTCCTCTTGATCACTGACCTCTCTTCCTCTCCTGTGTAGGATCTTACAGTTCCCTCGACCTGTTAAGCTGGAAGACCTGAGGTCAAAAGCAAAAGTGGCTTTCGGTCAGATGATGGACCTTCACTACACCAACAATGAGGTACGATGACAAAAGACTAAACATTGCACATTTGTAATACTCAGTTGCCAAGTTTGCCAATGTTGTCTCTCGTTTTTGTAGTTGGTGATTCCTCTGACCACTCAGGACGACCTAGATAAGGCCGTGGAGCTGCTGGATCGCAGCGTTCACATGAAGAGCCTTAAGATCCTCCTGGTGCTGCAGATGTCCTCTCAGGTCAGCAGCTCCCACCTTCTTCCAAACTTCAGGCAAAAGTCCCAAAATTGACTTTAATCACAGAGCCACATGTATGTATGTGATTTTGTACATTGGGTTTAAAGTGTTAATAGCCTGTTTTGTTTCTCTGTGCCTCCAGAACTCTTCTTCCAATATGGACCTGCTGCCATCGCACGAGGAGCTGGACAACACAGGATTTAGGGTTGCAGACAAGAAAAGTATGCTGGCTTTGATAGGTTAGTGATGTGTCCTGCTCTGAAACAGTGGAACTACAACATGCTGGTACAGTCAGTTGTGTCATTTACACAAGCTCATCCAATAGACATCAACATTTCTATTTAATCCCAACTACGCTCAGGTTCCCATTCAACAGACCGCAGCTCTCCTCCTCCGGGATACATTCCTGACGTTCTTCAGCAGGTGGCGAGGAACGGCTCGTTCACCAGTATCAACAGTGAGGGCGAGTTCATTCCTGAGAGCATGGACCAGGTATTAATGACAGTGATGACGATGTCCTGCCAACATCAAGCGCCCATGGGTTAACTTTTCCTCCGCTTCATTTTTCCCTCTAAAGGTGGTTCTGTTTAGACATAGCTTAGCACAAATGGCCCTTTTTCACCATAGGGATCAGGACCCTTAGAGAAACTCAGTTCCTCTAATTCAATCTCCTAATTAGGGTTAGGAGTTAATTAACTATTAACTAATTACTAATTAACTATATCTTCCCATGCTGTGACTCCAGGACTTTAAGATGAAAGTTTCAGGAAGTGCCAGGAACACTGAGATAGAAATGGGTCTGGACTTAGTTTCGTGTGAATACCTGTGGGCTGAGTTTGCGTTTTGTCTTCAGATGCTGGACCCACTGTCCATGAGCAGTCCGGAGAACTCTGCGTCTGGAAGTTGTCCCTCTTTAGACAGCCCACTGGACAGGTCAGAACCTCACAACAATCCAAAAACCTCAGATACTAGGCCTGCTCCTGTATTTTCGTTTTGCTCTTTATAAATAATTCCCGACCAAAGTCATTTAACATCAAATGTCTGCAGATGACTTGTCATTAGAAACTAAGCTGCAGATAATGAAATAACTCTAGTTGGTGTCTTCATACAGCGACTACCCTAAATCCAGGATGCCCAGAGCGCAGAGCTACCCTGACAACCATCAGGACTTTCCAGGTAAATAAGTGTGGGTGTTTGCCGCTGTGACTCTGTGGGAACAAATGCTTCAGCTGTAGAAAGAACTTTATTACAAACAAAAGACATTATTGGCTGTGGAAAAAAGAAAAGGTTAATCGAAAAGTAGGAATTATAAATAAGATGACCTTACATAAACATGCTGATGCTGCTGTAAAAAAGCTAAATTAAATTCCCTCCCTGTCTGTGTTCTGCTGCACGATGTCAACGTCTCTTTTTGCTCTAATCATACATTAAGGTGTTATTGGTTCTTCACTGTCCTCTTTGTTACTCCTCAGAGTACGACATCCCAGTGTTCGAGAAGTCAGGGAAAGGAGGAACATATCCTCGGCGATACGGCATTCCCTTTGGCCTTCAGGATTACAGTGATGGTGGGTAACAATCACAGATACATTAGTTTCTCTGCACTACAGCTGTAAGACTCGGACTAAATTGTTGTTGATTGTTGACTTTGGATGCGTCTGCTCGGCAGGGAGGAAGACCTTCCCTCGGGCCCGGCGAACCCAGGTTCACGGTTTCCGCTCACCAGTCAGCTTTAGCCCCACGGAGCAGTCGCCAAGCACCAGCAGCGGCAGCAGCGTCTTCACCCCCGACCTGGAGGAGGCACCAGGTCCTGCCAGGCGTCCAAGGAGGGGCAGCGACATTGAACCCAACCCCAATCCCACTACTGCTCCAACCCTGTCCGTCATGGATATCAGTCCACCCAGCCGCTGTGAGTCCTGATTGGATCTTGTAATAAATGAATGCACATCTGATTTATTTGCCAATGGTTTAATTGTTCCTGATGTTTTTCAGCTCCACGTGCTCCCACCAACTGGAGGTTGGGGAAGCTTCTGGGTCAGGGAGCCTTTGGTCGGGTTTTCCTTTGCTATGATGCTGATACTGGACGGGAACTGGCAGTAAAACAGGTTCAGTTTGACCCGGAGAGTCCCGAGACCAGCAAGGTAAGAGTCTGTTCAGGTAGCCTGCTGCCTCTGGTTTACAGTGTATGAACAGCACAGCAGTAAAATGGACTCTTTGTGGTGATTTCTTGACTGGTTTAGGAGGTGAGCGCATTGGAGTGTGAAATCCAGCTTCTGAAAAACTTGTGCCACGAGCGCATTGTCCAGTATTACGGCTGTCTGCGAGACACAATGGAGCGAACGCTCTCCATTTTCATGGAGTACATGCCTGGTGTGAGTGCTCCCCAACACAGTTGTTTTTTCTGCAAACTTTTGCAAATTAATGTAATTTCTAATTCATTTTATTAATTTATTATTTTCACATAAAACAGACATAAATCTTTGACACAGTGAAGTCAAACAGAGACTTTGAGATGATGATGATGATGATGATGATGATAATATTTGACAGTAAACGGGTCATGTGAAGCACAAACATGTTCCTTTCTTTTGCTCTTCAGGGGTCTATAAAGGACCAGCTGAAGTCGTATGGAGCACTGACGGAAAACGTGACCCGCCGCTACACCCGGCAGATCCTGGAGGGGGTTTCCTACCTGCACAGCAACATGATTGTCCACAGGGACATCAAAGGTGAGGAAGGGAGCACTGTTCAGTCTTTCATCTGTTCTTTGCTTTAGCTCCAAACACGGATTAAAAAGTTATATTTCCTCTTAAGGAGCAAACATCCTGCGTGACTCTGTGGGGAACGTGAAGCTTGGAGACTTTGGAGCCAGCCGACGGCTGCAGACCATCTGCCTGTCAGGAACCGGCATTAAATCAGTGACTGGCACCCCCTACTGGATGAGCCCGGAAGTGATCAGTGGAGAGGGCTATGGCAGGAAAGCTGACATCTGGTGAGACGAGTTCTGGCTCATAGATTTACCCAGAGAAGACACCTCATCTAATTAAAGCCACTCTTAATATAGTATGAAAACTAATTAAAATTGCACTTGGCCACAACCAGACTTTTCTAAACATATCTCACAGGCTATCATCTCACACTCTAATAATAATTTCACTCATAAAAAAAGGGTCCTCTTTACCAGCCACTGAGTTTCCTTATTGGTGCATTCATGCTCCCATCAACTTTTCTGTGCCCTGTCCTGTACGTATGCAAAGGTTTTAGATGAGCCTTCCAGTCTGGTACTGGTCAGCCATCGGGCAGCAGAACTCTGTAACTAACGTATGCTGTCACTTTCAGGAGTGTTGGCTGCACGGTGGTTGAGATGCTGACTCAGCGACCTCCGTGGGCAGAGTTTGAGGCCATGGCAGCCATATTTAAGATCGCCACCCAGCCCACGAACCCGGTTCTCCCGGCCCACGTGTCGGACCACTGTCGAGAGTTCCTCAAACGGATCTTTGTAGAGACCAAGCAGCGACCATCTGCGGACGAGCTGCTGAGGCACATCTTTGTACATTAACCCCTTTCCCTCATCCTATAACCCCTGCCTGCCTGCGGAGCTGCCAGATATGGCCTTACCTGACGGCGCATCCCTGCCTCTGCTCTATGCTGAAACCATGTTGGACCATGAGGAACTGGCTAGGACAAGGTGGAGCGTATAGGCGGTGTGCGCCTGCTCCTGTTGTCTCTGATTGTATGAGACCCCCACCGAGGACATAAGATTGATTTTGTTTTCTCCTCAAGTTGCACCTTATTTGTTGGAAAGGGAGGCATCGAGCACTTCCTCCTCAGCTCTTTAAAATCTCTTTTTTTTTATGTTTGTACGGTTCCTCTCTTCACACGTGTTGTGTGGTGTCACTGTTATGGACCTACAGGAAATGATGCCTGACTCTGAAAAGCCCCTGCCCTTGCAACCCCAACTTTGCTGACCCGACCCCAGAATGTAGTCTCCTGCCAAACCCACAGCGACGGTGATGACCCGGGCTCGCTGCTATAGATAAAACTAAATCCCTGATTGAACAGTTTCCACCCACCTGCTGCCGTCTTAGTTCTGATCTGGTGTCAGATGAAATGTTCTGTCTGTACTGTCCCTCTTCATTTTCCCCGTCTTTGCCTTTCCTTCTTCTAAATGCAGTGAACGAGTGGGTTTGTGGATGATCTGTCGCTCTCAGTCTTAGCTGCCTTCGCACCGTCAGCCCGGATCCAGCTGATCCCAGTTCAGCTCAGTTAAAACCCGTTTCTGCCTTTTCTGGAATTCCTGGTCTTGCGCAGGGATTGTCTCTGATCCCACCTTAGCTCATTTTGTTTGCCTGCTCTACCTGCCTTCTCTGCTGGTCACCAAATATCCCTCACACTGAAGAACCTGCAGTGCTGGTTCAGATCAGACAGCATCCATATGATTTTCTCTCCAAATGCACTTTTTTTCTCCTCCCCTTCTCACAGTGGTCTGTGCAGTCGGAGGTGGGTTCTCCTTAAGGATGCCACAGTTGTTTTAGTTGCTCACATTCTGGCAGTTTGCTACAATGAATGAGAAGAAGATTTCCTGTCAAATCCTGGAACCGAATGGACGGACTCAGAGATCCACTCAGGAAGCTGAGGGGTGGATCTCAATAAATACTTTGACGTACTTTCTGTAATGGTACCAGAATTTTAAAATTTTTAGCAGTGAGGAGCTATGTCTCTACCAACACATTTATTGAAAGCCATGTGTCCAACTCACCAAAATCCGATTTGATTCAGGAAGAATCTGCAGTGGAATCTTCTGATACTCTGCGAGGATTTTACCTGGAGCCAGTGTATGTGAGAATGCAAATGTCAGAGTGAGACAATCCGGAGATTAACGGGGCTTAGCCCCCAGTACAAAGTTCAGATTATGTGGACGAGCCTGTGCGTGGAGCACCACCCCGAATTGTCAGGAGGATTGATAGCAAGCAAAAGCGCCTTTCTATCAGGCGACTCCCACGGTGTCAGATTTTTGTGTTTCTTTTTATCAATGGCTTTGATCTACTGCAATAAAAACACAGTTTTCTGCAGTACAATTCCTCGGTGATGTTGTGCATCCGGTACCAGGCACCACGCCTCACTGATATGAAGTGGAGTTTCTCTTGAGATCTGACCCGCTGTGTGTTACATGTGTGAAATGTCAAGTTCATTTATGAAAGAGCCTTAAGTAAGGAAGGACAAGAATGTGACCCGTGGTCAGAACTGAGATTTAACACCCAATCCTGTCATGAGACCATGTGACTTCTTAATGCAGAAAGCAGGACGGGAGCATTTGAAGAGTGACGATTATGTGGTGTCGTCCCTTTGTCAGTGGTTTGATTTCAGACTAAACAAACGTAACGATTTCTTTGTCCCACTCGCTGCTTATCACTTACCCAGCAGTTGACGTTTATGCTTCACTGCTGCCCTCTAGCGCCTCGTCAGAGCACTTCTTACTGACTGTCACACATCTGGTCTTATGTTGTTGTTCTCGCACTTACATGCACTCGTCTAGACCAGACTCACAGGGTCTCACATTAACTCGTCACTTTAGTGGATCCATACACACTCCGTTCTTAGAGTGATCTCTCCTCCCGGACCTGGTTTGTTGAATATAGCTGAAACGGAGAGGATGTTCTCATAGCTTCAGACGTGTGCAGCGTTACGCTGTAAACTCATGGCAAACACTGCACAGCAGGTGTTCAGTGATCTTGACTAGAACTGATCTCTGTCAGCAGCTAGTTGCCTGAAGGTTCCAGCTGAGTAGTTATGTGTGTGCTTAATACTCACAGTAACAGAAGTAATTCAGTACATTTTATACTTGGGGTCATGTATAATACCTGAATCTACTTGGTCCTGTTCATAATTAGAGACCTAAATAATCATTATTACTTGCAGCTGGATCCACAGTGATTTACAGCTCTGCTCTTGAAACGGATGAATTATCTGGAAAATGTCACAACTTAAAACTACTTAAAAGTGAAATAATCTGTCTTGTTGTTTGCGTGTGTGAATTAGTGTCTGCTGGACTGTACATGTCAATCTGCGTGGAGAAATACTGATATTTCCCTCCCTTCAGTGTTTAAACCTGGGTTTACAGCCACTCCTGGTTTAGTTTCTTCAGGCTTTTTGGACATTATGAGACAAAGAGCAGACTTATTGTCACTCAGCCTTGAAACCACATGATTTAGTTTTCGAGACTTAGTGGACATCAGTGTGTAGCCTTCGAGCTTTGATCTCTGCACGTTTGCAGACTTGTCTTGTAGTCTAACTCCACTGTGTTTGTTTGTTCCTATGTAGTAGCAGTGTGTCATGATTACTTGCCGGTATGAGATTTAATAGCAGTTGAAAAATATTCCGTTCCCAATGCTGTGTTCGGGGTGTGCTTCAGTACACAGTCATGGTTTGGTACGTTTCTGGTACTCGTCAGTAACCACGTTACTGATTCCACAAGTTGATTTGATGCGAACCTTGAATGCTCTGCTTTGGTACAGTAAGACCTTGTGCTTGTGGAGGAGAACGTTCATTTAGAGCAGCTGTACCTCAGGACATTGAGCTGGTTGTCGGGTTGGTGGTTTGAGCCACGGTTCCAAATGTTCACATCAGAGCATCTTTGAGCAAGATGCTCGACCCAAAGTTGGCAGCTGAACCTTCATCAGCATGTTCTGAATTTGCTTAAAGTATCAATAAATTAAGACAAAAATGGTGGAAAATATTATGTTGTATTTCCACACAGTAACCTCTAGGTGTCACTAAACACTGATCACTCCTTTACCAACAGGTGCAAAGCTGTTTTCTGCTCATCAGGCTGTTCCTGATCCAACTAGATAACGATTCTGTGTCACGAATCAGTATTTTCTCTGAAGGTACTTTGTAGTTCTGTGATGCATCACTTCACACCGGTACTTGTTGTCAAAAGATAGAAATTACAGTAGAGAATCGGGAGTCAGCCACGATACCGCACGCACTTGATTTGAATTTGATGCGGCTCACAATAAACTGGTCGGGCACAGGTGGAGATTGTGTGAATGCTGTCGGCCCTGGTGAACTACCATGATGCACTATCAATTACTCACGATGCTTCTTCGCGATTCCTTGTCAGTTGTTTCTCAGGCTGCTCAGTTCAGTTATCCTTTCTTTGCACATTTTAAATACAGTTTTTTATTTTTTTATTTTTACAAGTGTGTTTTCTGTGTGTTGTTAGTGATGACCTGTCATGAATGTAATGTGTAATTTTTACCCTCAAATGGCCTCGTTCACCACAGTGGATTAACTCTTTGGTACCAGTATTTGTCACCTGCAAACGCCAAGATGCACCTGTAGTTCTCTCTCTAGTGTCTAAAGCCACTGCTGCCACTCGTGTGTGTGTGTGTGTGTGTGTGTGTGTGTGTGTGTGTGTGTGTGAGTGAGTGAGTGGTTTGTATGCGTGAGTTTATAAATGTGCATTTACTGCAATTTGTGCTCATAGGACACTGCTCCTGAAACGCCTTGAGCATTCTGACTGTAAGGGGTGAGAGCATTAAAATAGTAATGAAAATACAATTTTAAAAAATTCTGTACAAATGTATAAAATGAAAATGTATCTTTTTTTTTCTTTTTTTTTTTAAGAAAAGTAAACTTATATCCCACATGTTTGGTTTCTGTGTATTGTAAAAGAAGCCATGTTTATAATTCTAATTGGTTTGTGACCAATACGCCTGTTTATATCAGATCTGTATATCAGTGGTACGCATAATTTTTTAATATATTTTTTATTTTACTTTTTTTTAAAATGCGAGATTTAATGCATGGTTGGTCCTTAGAGACGCAGCAGTGTCCTTGAATGGGTGCTGTTTTTTGGCAGAATTCTGGAGTATTGCGACAGCTCTGTGTTCATAATTACAATTATGACAATGTTGAAACAATAAAACATATTTATTTGAAATCTATTGTGTAATATGTTTTTGTGGTTTTGGTCAGAATGTTGAAAATTAATTAGTTTGTAATTACAAAGTTACCATTCACAACCCAACTATATTAAACACAACTATAAATCTATAATTAAGTATATAAAGTCATGAAAATTAAATGTCTAGTTACACTGATGGTAAAATAGAAAATAGTAAAACTTTTGTTAATTTTGTAACGTCAATAGCAAACACTTCCGGTGAAGACCTTCACAATAAAACCGACCAGACTGGAAATAAATTCATGTAGCTCTTATTGTCGTGTTATTGTGCATTAGCGCCTATTTTAAACATAAACTCGATGTAAACCTGATTCTGGACCTCCTTTAACGGCCGTGATAGTGTATCTAGACACACTGAAGCGAAGAGCGACTAAATGTTTGCGATGAATGGCTTTCTGTCCTGTGTCAAAACAAGTGGATGAAGTATCCAAAGATGGCGGCCCGTTCACGTTAATGAAGACCCAACCTGAAAACGCGCGCATATGAGTCAAGGTGTTGCTAATTAAATCAAGTTTAAATCGTGTAATATGCCTTACAAATGAAATGAAATTCCGAGGTGGATATTGATTTAACAATAGCACAATTTGAAAAATTAGTTTATAAAACTTATTTATTTATTTATTTACTTTTTTAAGTTTTTTGTCCAGCTCAAACTTATTGTGGATCTGCTGTAATCCTCTGTGTTATGCGGAATTCGTTCCTTCTGTGATGAGAAATTCATCACAATATATAATTAGTTTCTTATTTGCTCATGAGCCTCAGATCATCAGCAAAAATAGCTGTTTATCACGTCATTAATGTCAGCATCACATCCTACATTATTATTAATATTTTACATGTCTTTTCACTCTGTAGTTTACCATATGGGTTTGAAATGATGCCAAGTAGAAGGCCTCTCCTAACACTCCCACAATGCAATGCTCCCAGTTTCAGAAATGAGAAAATTACCTCCGCTCGCCTCCATCAGCTGGTAATGATGACGTCAGAGGGCAGCGGGGAGCAAGACTGACGGAACTTGCGAGGGCACAGTTGATGAGGAGTGGAGAAGTACGCATCAAACTAAAGCATGGCGTGTCCTGCTAAGGCCCGCATCCTCCGCTTCACCCCGCTTTTCTCTCGGGCGGTACCGGGGCTCCGAGCCGGAGCCTCCGCGGCTGTGTGTCTCAAGAGGAACGTGAACGTTCAGGCAACGACTGAGGCGAGGAGGCTGAAGAGCAAGGATGAGCTGCCGGGGCCCAGCTTTTCGACCACCATGTACTGGTTGTTTGTCAAAGGCTATGCGGAGAAGGGACACTTGATGCAGGTACAGCACAGCAAACTCTGAGTCCCTGTAGTGAAAAGTGCGCAAACGATGTTCTGACCTACAGTAAAATGTTGTTTTGTGAGAACAGCAAACGCCTTTGACGGACTGTTAACAGTTTGTGGGTTTGCAGACGAAATACATCAACAATTAAATGGAAAAGATGTGTATTTAAAGAGTTTCTGCAGTATATTTAGTTTTAACTAGTTTTAAATGAAATTAATTTGTAGATTGGATCCAGTCATTGTTTTTGTTTGTTTGCTTTTTACCCCATAAATTCCAAGTCAGAATAACATGAATCTGGCAACTGTTGTCAGTGTTTACATGACTCAAAACTTGGAGTAAAACCAAACAATGTAGTAACAAGTAAATAAATAAGGAAATTGTTCAGACAGGTCCAACATATTTTCTTTTCTTTTACGTGTAACGGTATATAATATTTAAGATTATTGCTGAAATATTTTCACTGTCAACAGTATTTTAATGTTGTACGTGCAACTGACTGAAGTTGATAAGATCATTTTATACAGTTAGGAAGTTTGATTTATTTATTTATATAAATGAATGATGATGTAAGCTGATTCTGTGGGACTGTAACAGTATGAAATGCTCAGGGTTCTCAGGAGCTGTACAAGACTCTCAAAACCTGTGAAAATGGGACTTTAAATTCCCAATTTTCACTTCAATGTCACACGCTTTCCTAGGGTCTACAGAAGAGTCTGTACGGGCCCATCTGGCGCTCCAGATTTGGCCCATTTGACGTCATCAACGTGGCATCTTCAGAGCTCATAGCTCAGGTGATCCAACAGGAGGGCCGCTACCCGGTCCGATCCGAACTGCCGCACTGGAAGGAGTACAGAGACCTGAGAGGACAGGCTTACGGCCTGCACGTAGAGTGAGTGGAGACGGACCATATCATTTGTATGAAGCGTCACAAATTATTTCATCAAGCAGAAAGTTTCTTCCTTCCGTCTGAAAAACAACTGGAAAGACGATGTCACTTGAGTAATAATAAAACGTTTATACGATTGTAAAGTGTTGGTAGTCAAGATAAAACAGTTGAAGTTATTGAAGAAGTTCCTTCCTCCAATTTGAAAACCTATAGGACAGGACCAGAGTGGTACCGGATCCGCAGCGCCCTGAACCCCAAGATGCTGAAGATGAGGGAGGTGTTTGCCTACGCCCCTGTCATTAACCAGGTGGTTGGAGATCTGCTACAGCGCGTTGAGCTCCTCCGCAGTCGCAATGAGGACCAGGCCACAGTGTCAGACCTCGCGGCTGAGCTCTATAAGTTCGGCTTTGAGGGTAAGGTGTGCAGTCAAACCCGCAGTGTGAGGACAGAGGAATTTTGACTCCCCTGAATTTTCCCCCCTGCAGGTATCTCCTCCATCTTGTTTGAGACCCGGCTGGGCTGCCTGCAGGAGGAGATTCCCAAAGACACACTGCACTTCATTGCCGCTGTAAACAACATGCTGACGCTGTCAGACATGGTGATTCTTTTCCCACGCTGGAGCCGCAGCATCCTGCCTTACTGGAAGCGCTTTGTTCAGTCTTGGGATGACCTGTATAACGTAGGTAGGCAGCACAGGAAATGACGCAGGTGGAAAATCCACACGGTTTGCCGCTAATATTTCGCATGTAATTTCAAATGAGTGAAATCGTATGATTTCTGCAGCCGTTTTTTTTTTTTTTTTTTTCCACTTGTGTGTTTGCAGCCAAAAACCTCATAGACAGGAGAATGACTGAAATCGAGGCCCAGGTGAGTCGCGGTGAGCCGGCGGAGGGCATGTACCTGACTTACCTGCTGTCCACCGACAAGCTGAGCAGAGCTGAGGTCTACACCAGTGTGACTGAGCTGCTGCTGGGGGGAGTGGACACGGTGAGGAGGGGGGCATTTGTACTGCTTAACAGTTTATTAGGAACACGGTGAGGATACAGATGGAAAATGTTGGACACTGGTATTGTTTTCAATTCCATTTATGAACTTTAACTCATCTGGGAAATGAGATTTTCCCCTCCCTCTGTCCAGAGCCAATCATTTCTCTTTTGCACTGTAATCTATAATCATTGAAATGTGTTGTTTGCCTGTGGGAGATGGATATGGATTTACAGCTTTGGAGGAACTTTTCTCTACTTTCTTCCTCTGAACTGTAGTTTTTTTCTGTCACAATCAACAAAGGAGTTAAGTGTTGCATGAAGTTGTTTTCCAACTTTGCATGGTTCTTCTCAGCCCATTCATCCTGACCTGGCTTAACCCAGTATTGTATTGTTCACATGCATGAATGCAGAGTATTTTTTCAGTTTAAAGAGGGTGAGGGACGAACTCCAGAGCACGTCTGAGCTCTGACAGTTTTTTGGACCTATAGAGAAATGTAAACTCTCAAACAGGGTAAAGATATTTTTATGTTGCCCTCCAGAGCAAACGGGGACTAGGACTTGCTGGACCATTCAAAAGTTTGAAAACACACTTTCTCAGTTTGTTGCTTTCTGTATTGTAGATCAAATTACAAAACTATGCGATAATCCACCTGAAAGTTTTTAGTTTAATGCAGCGAAATCATTGTTTTGCTTTGATACAATGACCATAAACTCGTGATATAAAGCACATTCACTGACAATTCTCAGATTCAGATTTTTCAGGTGTCTGTAGCAGATCAGAGTCTCTTAGACAGGAATGTTAAGAGATGTAATGGCCACGAAAAAACAATCCTCCTCCAGTTTTATCTGTCAGTACGTGTTTGTGAGGAGAGAAAAGACGTGGGAATCAAAACGTACAGCGTTACGCACACAGATGGTTTTGTTGCACGTACAGCAGAACAGGATCCTGACTGGCTGCATTCCCAGGTGAGGCTCAGGCTTGTTGGTCCTGTTTTAGCAGGGAGGGAGGTGCTAATGGAATCTGCAGATCTGTATCGTTTGGGCCGTAATGTGAGCCGAGTTTTAAATCCCCATGAAAGCACAGTAGAGTCTTTGGTGAGCAGAAGTTATTTAGGGTCACGAGGTCAGTTTGAAGCCAAAGTTTCAAAGGTCACTTTTTCTGATTCTTGTCTTTCTGCTGTCTTCTCCTTCCTGGTGTCAGACATCCAACACCTTGTCGTGGACATTGTACCATTTGGCGCGGGACCCAAGAGTCCAGGATCGACTGTATAAAGAGGTGAACTCTGTGTGTCCGGACAAACGGGAACCGACCACAGACGACCTTAGGCAAATGCCCTACCTGAAGGCCGTCCTAAAGGAAATATTACGGTGAGTTGACCTCTTGGGCAGAGACCCCCACCACCGGTGGCACCTAATGTGCTTAAGTTAAATTGTGTTGTTTGTACAAGTTCCCAGACATTGTGTCCGTGTCTGCACAGGTTTAAACAGCAGGGTGTTCAGGTTATCTGAGGTCAGACAACGGACATAAACAGTTACAGCATGTGACGCCAGCACTTGAAGCAGTGAAGAAATATGTAGGTTCCATTGGCCTGACTCATAGACGCAGTCATCGTGTTTGTAGGTTTGTACTCGTAGGTGGGATTGGGTGAAAGGCATCCACAGCGTGGCATGTTTGGAATGATTCCTAGCTGCCGCTTCACTCCAGGTTTTGTCACACAGGTGCTTTTCTGTTGGGACTTTAACGCTTTCTTTTATTCTGCCTGTCCTTTTTCCTTTTTTGCCTTTTTGTGGGCTTGAAACCAGAGTCCGCTCCAAAGCCAACACTCGACAGGTTTGCAGATGATAAAATGAGAACAAATTGTGTGAGAGCGTTCAGTTTTTCTAAGATCCTCCCAAGAAACAGGAAGTAAAGTGAGTCTGCTCTACTTCTAGAACATTGTGCCATGTACCACTAAGGATACTGATCATTATCAGTGAATCACTTTAATTCTGAGGAAGTCAAACCTGCTGATTAACGTGAGATCTGAACACTGAGCCTGGATGAGAAGTGCAACTGTCAGGTTTGTTTACAGCTGAAGCTGCTGCACTCGTGCACAAACCAAATGTTTTTGCAGAAACACGTTGACTGGAAAACTTGATTTTGTTTTTCTGTCGACTCAGTGCAGCCACGTCTCAGTTGAGTTGCTGAAACTGTCACATGGCGTCTTAAACCACAGCTCATACTGTGGTTACTGCTCCTTCCTATTTATCACACAGCTGCAGAGCACAGTGTTCCTCTATTTCCACGCTGACTGAATCCATTTCAACCTTTCAACGCGGTGTAACCACCACCCGTCTCTGCTCTGTGATGAACCTCTCCACAGTGAAAAAGCAGCTTAATTTCGCCTTTGTTTTTATTTTGGTTTAAACAGAAACTTCTAAAATTAGGACTGTCCCAGTGGTCCCTCCCCCTCCCCCGCTTGTTTTCCACCTACCCTCCGCTGAGTCAGGTGTGTTCAGTGCACCAGAAGCTGAGATGGATGCTAATTAGCTTCCTCTCCAATCTAAGACGGTAACTTCAAGTTTCTTAGGGATTGAATGCACCTGATCCAGGTAATCAGCAGTAGGAAGATGGGTCACTACCTTCAGATTCAGTAGCAATTGTTATTGTTTTTGTTTTAAATAATATCTTTATTTATGTAATTAAAGGAAATTAATTTACCTAAAGTTGAATTTAGTTAAATCTGTTTATTATTTCAAATTGTTTTATTTTGATTTGATTTTTGTCATTTTAAATTTAAATTCTGTAGTGAACGTTTTATTTGTATTTAATGTTCCTTTATTTGCCTTTTTCCTGTTATCGTTTCTTCAAATGCACTTAGAATTGATTTTATTTTATTTTATCATTGTACAATCCCAGAGGAGCAGGTACAAATATAGAAATTTCATGGAAAACATGGAGTCCAGAGAACAAAGTCTTGGTTCACACAGCTTATCTACTGTCTGCTATTACTGTGTGTTCAGTGTCATGTAAACACGATGGCCAAACTGTGTGGACAGCTGAAGCTTCCCCCAAGCTGCTGCCACAAGGTCAGAAGTTGCCTTTCTAATGTCAGTGGTGGGAGAAGTACTCGCATCACATATTTACTCAAGTAGCGGCAACATTACGCAAACACTTTTTGTCTTTGTGCAATGTGGACAACTCATTGGGGGTTTTTGTGCCTGATTTAACATCTTTACTTGTTCTGTGTTTTTGCCCAACATGGACTGTAATGGTTTAGTTTTGTTTCACATCCGTCTCCCTGGCGACACGTTGACAATTTGTTTTTCATGGTAATACATGTGTGATGGCCCATAAAACCACGTGATGCTATTAATTGGTAGATGCACTTAAAGCAAAGTACTCGTGTTGCAAATCCTCCTAAAATAAGTTTTTATCTTATACTGTGTTTTTCCTACACATGACACATATGTACCTGAGAACGCCTGAGAGTTTAACCTGTAGTTCTACCTCATAATAAAATTCAACCCGCAGAAGGAGTACTTTTAATATACCTGATAATACTACAGTATATTTACTGTATTTCTGCACTTAAACAAAGCTATGATTGTCTTTGTCTCCTGCAGTTTGTATCCTGTGGTGCCAGGAAACGGACGATTTGTCTCTGAGAACGAGGTCATCGTGGACGACTACTGGTTCCCAAAGAAGGTAGGAGAGTGTGACTGGACACAGGACGTGACTAGTGTAACTCACAAACCTCGTCTTCCTGTTCTGTCGCCCACAGACTCTGTTCCATCTGTGTCACTACACCGTCTGCCACGATGAGGCAGAGTTCGTCCACCCCGAGCGCTTCCTCCCAGAGCGCTGGCTGCGTGTGGAAGAGGCCGGCAGCAGCTGCAGGAGACCGGCGCCCGGCGCCTACCAGCACCACCCGTACAGCTACATCCCGTTTGGTGTCGGGGTGCGAGCCTGCGTGGGGAAGAGGGTGGCGGAGCTCGAGATGTACTTAGCTCTGTCCAGAGTGAGTTTGAAGAGTCTCCTGTTGTCTGGCAGGTTCCTCTTCTGAAGTCCGGCTGTCTGTACATGAATGTGTGGAGAATAAATGGCATCGCTTTCTGTCTCCCTGCAGCTGATGCAGCACTACCAGGTCCAGCCTGAGCACGGTGCCCCCACCGTGGAGCCTAAAACTCGGATCCTGCTCATCCCTGGGAAACCCATCAACCTGCGCTTCCTGCCCAGAGCCTGAGCAGGTGGAAGCCGGGCAGACGTTCAGTTTCCACCTGTGTCCAACTGCATCTTAAAATGTCAGTGAAGGACTGAAAACACCCCGTCCTCCATCAGCATTGATGCTGTAGCAGACCAGTGAAGTGTCAGTGTAAACATCAGAGGCTATAATCATTTTACTATTCTGATGGATATTAATGTGTAACCCAAATATAATCTTGCTATGCACTTACTCCTTTGGATGCAGTTTTCTAAATATAAAACTGGAACACTCTATAAAAACTTTAAAATAAGTTGAGAATTGCCTTTTGCACAGAAATAAATGTATATTTTACCATGATTGCTTTGTCCCCTGTCGTCCTCGCAGCACGTAGCTCTGTTTGAACTCTCACCTGCTGGAGTTTTCCCCAAAACCCACAGAGATAAACGTGATGTCTTTATGTTGACCGATTAGCAAAACGCCGGATGAAACTGTCTCCCTCTGCTGGAGACTTGGGAGCAGTGGGGGAGGAGACGCTCTGAGCTTTTACTGAAGGATGATCAGCAGTGTGCAGAACCTTTAGCATTCAGAATGTTACTTACAAGAAATTCAGGGACATGTTACACCACTTAAATAAATTTGTGTTTCCGTAACAAAAACCCGAACTTTACTGCTTTAAATACTTTTTAATTTGAGAACCTACTTTCCTGCGGTTGAATTGATCATGTCTGCATTCATTGATGTCAAATTCGATTCAAGTCATGGTCACTTCAGCTGGTTGGGTACAGAATGTTAAGTCCCCTCAACACAAGAGACAGCGTTACAGGAGCTGCTGCAAACAGGAGGAGAAAAGGAGCCATTTCCATTGGATCATAATTACTGGAGTCTGTCCTGCACAGTTTCAGCTGTTTGCTGGTGGACAATGTGAAACAAATCAAATGGCACCGCAGCATCAGGACACATGACAGGTTTGTTGGGTTTATTCACACATCAGACAGAAACAACCACAGATCTTGTAAGTGGCTCAAATTAACTCTGGGCCAACAATCACTTGTTTTTTTTTTTTTGTTTTTTTTTTGGTTTAGTGCACAAACCCCCCAAACATGATAAATGTTTGTTGTGTGGGTAAAGTTCAGGGTCTCCACGAGCAGGTGTGACTGACAGGTAAGAGCGCAGATCACAAGGCCGACACAGCAACATGACTTTGAAAGAGAAAAAACGTCACTTCCGGTGGTTCTGCTGTTCGGTGGCTTGACGCTCCTAGTTCACTGTGCGTCAGGACGTCGAGCTGCTGCCACAGAGCTGCAAAAAGTGTCCCCTGCACGTGACTTTATGTTGTTCACAGGTAGGGACACGTGGGGATTGTTCCCGGCTCGGTGTGTGTGGGGAGCACCATGGTAACAGCAGAGCCCCACATCACTCCATCATCATCATCATCATCATCATCGTCGTCGTCAAAGTCCTCATTGTCATCAGCGAATGTGATGAAGCTTTGAGTTCGGACTCGTCATTTTTTGCAGCGTAGGCCGCCTCCATCCTCCGCCGCTGCGCGTAACGCGAGACGCTCAATATCCTCCATCCATCCAGACCAGAACCCAGAGGATCCGGCTGCCTGTTTTACCTTTGCACACATTGAATCCGCATTAAATTCGGGTTAGGTTTAAATTGTTAGCTCCTTGTATGTCGTTCCTGGATGGAGGATTGCTGAGGTCGGGATCCGCCGCCCCGCTGGCTGCCCAGGACACACTCCGGGCTCCGGAGGACAGCGATGAATATGCTCGGTGTTTGGGGAGTAGGAGCCTCATTCTGGCGTCATGTGAACGCGGACCAGGCGCGTCAACTTGTCGGGCATGATGATGGTGGTGAGTGGCGGATTAACGCGCACGGTGCGCCGCTTTTGTGTCGGACACACACACATACACACACCTGCTGTCAAACATCACGGGCCCGATGGGTTTGGTAGAAAACCACCAAAACACGAAGCTGGGCGTGTTTAAAGGGATAAATGAGGTTAAACAGAGGTGATGGAAGCCGAGGATGCTGATGTCTGACCCGGATGAACGGGTCGATCATCCAGAGTCAACTGATTGTCATTATGGGATGGATGGATGATGAGTCCAGCAGAGGCGCTGGTGGAGTCTCTCCTCAGGGCCCATGCAGGAGTTTCAAGCTGAAAACCAGTTTTATGCTGTGGTTGAGTTTAGGTTTAGTTAGTACGATCAATAAGTCACTTCTAGGACTTTTGTGGCAGTAACTAAGCTGATGTGCACACAGATGTGCAGAACCCCCCCGAAAGTATGGGGAAGGCACCACGTCCTGTTTTCAGGGTCCAGCAGTGATGAGAGGTGCTCACGCTAATTGGCGTCAGACAGTGAGCTGACTGCTGCAGACGGACAGATGTTTGCTGAGCGGGTCAGAGCTGGTGGTTGGACAGAGGACAGGTGATAATGTCCTGGCGGTAAATGCTTGACTTGTGGATGTTTGAAGCGACGCTGACTAGTCAGCTGCTCGTGTTGCTTCTGTCTTCAGTGTTTTCCTGACTTCACACCTTCAAAAAAGGAACCAGCTGCTGTTTAAATGTAGCAGCAGTGTGGATCCACAGCTCTGGTTCCGGCTCCATGGGAACAAACTGCGTGGGGAGGAGGACGACGGTTACGTAAGACAGACAAACAGATGTCATGTCTGAGGACACCTGCGGGGAAGCTGGTAAATGGTCGCTTATATTGCGCTTTTATCCAAAGCGCTTCACAGTGTTGCTTCTCCTTCTCACACACACACACACACACACACACACACACACACACACACACACACACACACACACCCCGATGGTGGTGGTGACTGCCATGCAAGGTGCTCACCAGACCCACCGCGGCCAACCTGGGGTTCGGTGTCTTGCCCAAGGACACGTTGACAAGGGACCGGGAATCGAACCACTGGACCTGTACCAACGAGGGGAAAAACAACCACTTCAGACGTTGCAGATTAGTTTGAATGTGTAGCTTCACGATACAGTCTAAAACTCCTCCACCTTTCTTTAAAATGATCTCTCAGTATTTATGTTGACACCCTGTGTGAGGTGCAGTTAAAAAAATAAAAGCCTTTTTAAATGTTGTTTTCCAGCTTTAATAGAAAAAAGATTGTAAAATGACAAACTATGATAAAACATAGAAATATATGTAAACATGGGGGTTTGAAGACTAATCTTTGAGTCCTGAAGAGCTAATTTTGCCTTTTAACACTTATTTCAGTGCTGAATTTCACAATAAGGGTCCTGTTCCTGTTGTGTTCAGGCTGGGTGTTTCAGCGAGGTTCCTCCAGGAAGAAAGGTTTTTGTAATTTTCAACCTTTAGACTTTAGGATTCTTCAGATAAGCTTGGACCCTAAAAGCTGAACAGACCAGGCTGATAGGAAAATGAAGCTGATCGAAGCCTGTAACAAAGGTGAACCATCATCTTCTCTGCTCGCTCTCCAACAACAGCTCCATCACGCAAAGGTGGAGGCGGGTGTCCAACGTGACGAGCTGTTAACGAGGGACCTGCTGAGCTCCTGAATGTGACAGTGACGTTGTAGAGCAGGCGTCGTGAGGAGAGATCTGCGTTGCTGCAGGGTGGGACAGGTCCCTGCTGTCAAATGTTTTGTCCTCTTGTCGTCTGTATGTGTTGGACCAAGAGCAAGTGCAAACTGTGAATTGGTCCGGCTGGACTCTCTCCTAACAAAGAGCAAACATTCAAACTCTTTAACTTTGTCAATAAAAATTCAACCCTGGAATGAAGACAAGTCCATCAGTTGACATTTAGGACATTTATTAAGCACAAAGGCCAAAGTTTGTCTTGTTTTTCTCTGTGATTATGATCTGTCTCCATCTCTTGGAGCTTTGAGACGTTTACAGACCAAAATAGTTCGTCTGGCGGCATATGTTTCCTCTCAGCAGTCTGTCAGGCTAAAAACAGCCTGACGAGGACGAAAATCTCAGTCTCCTCTTCCTCATCTTCCTCATCCTCCCCAGTGATTCTCCACGTTCAGGCCAATCAGAGGAAGCGACATGTGTCCAGTTCACTCTCAGCCTTATGTAACCTGCTCGCTGAGCCTCTGAGGAGGTGTGCGGAGGTGTGAGGACGCCTCGGCCTCTCGCCGCTCGGGTCTCACCCTCGCAGAGTCGTGCCGGTGTTGGTGGGTGAGAGAACCAGTCACGTAATGATGTAAAAAAAGACACAAGTGAGTCATCTGTTCCAGCGAACAGGCTTTGCACTGGTCCACGGCTTCAGTCAAACATTTGCTCTAATGTCACTTAGAAAGTTGGACGCCGTGTCCCCAGGCCGACGTAGACCTGAAGCTTCTTCTCACCCTGGGGACAAGCGGTGAGACCAACAGACAGAAACATGACTCATAATTAGTGTTTCACTGATAATCTGATAAACTGTGGCGTTTTAAAGGGAGAAAAACTAAAGGAACCCTTTGGAATATTGTCCTGTGTCCTGGGCTGCAGCTGGTGGACAGACTCCCTGACTTCATCCTGGATTACACCTGATTAGAACATGGGAATTCGAGCCAATCCAGGTCCTGGATCGTGATTCTCTTTTCACTTCTATTACGTTGGAATAAAGCCTGCTTTGGTTTTCAGATCTGTCCTCTTGTGTCCTGCCGTGTCTCGTCCTCGTCCATCAGACCTGTGTTTCTGTCTGAGCGACACGTGATGACCCACTTGCCCTGATCCTGCACATGGACACGTTTCCACGGCCCGTATTGATCGACATGTGCACATGTGGCAGCAGGCCGGACAATTGACTCCAACCTGTCTCTGTCTCTGTCCCGGAAGCTGCCACGTAAAGCGGTGACACACTCGTTGTTCCGCTGCGAGCTGCGGGACGCGTCACAAGCAGGCTGTGTTCTGGCTGCTCTCCCAGCAGCCTGTTACCTCGGACAGAGAGCTTTATTCTGCCAGTGCTGAGACACGCTGAGGACGGAAGAGACGCTCTGGACATGCTGCAGCCTCGGATCAGGCCTGTGACGGCCGGAGAAGCTGACTGATCTCAGGTCAGCACGTCTTTAAGGATGGGAACTGTGCTCCCTGTCTTTTCTCAGTTTGAGCTTGATTTAAAAAGTGATCGAGTCCTTTCAGACGGTTTTAGACTTGGAGACGTGAACGTGAACTTATGAATGAGTTTTCTGTGTTGCACCTGTTCTCAGACGCTTCGAGCACATTTTTCCGAGCTTGTTGGAATCACAGGGGTCGTTGCCAAAGCTGAGGTGCAGTGAGTGATGCATCATGGGGCCGTTACATAACACAGAGTGGGACTGATGCTTTCTGCCTTTGAGTCTCTTTCAATCCTCCTCTTTTTGTCCTTCCTCTTAACTCTTTCACCACCTGCTGCTCGTGTTGCTTGTGTGGCCGACAGAGGGACAGAGGGTCAAATCTGAACTCAAGTTTTTTTTACTTCGGCCTGGAGATTTTTGAGTTTCGCTCATTATGGAAACGTTTCAGTTCAGGTACCGAATGTAACCATGAGCCGATTTACGTAACAGCTAAAGTAAAGTTTTTTTTAAAGTATTTGTATTATCTGACGGCTTGAGAGAATCACTGTGTTGTATGTTTGAAAGTCAACCTGCAGCTGCTGCATCTTGTTTTCAAAGGTTTGTAGTACAATTACTCTTAAAGTGAGTTTTCTGTTTTTCATCACACCCCCTTCGTCTTTACACTGTTTACTTCTTTTCTGTAGTCTTCCGATTTTTGTCCATCTTAGTCCCCATCGCTCTGGGTCTGTCCCCCCACAGGAAGTTGGGAACACGTGTTCCTGGCACCAGTGGAGGCCCAGGAACAGTCACGGCAGCAGCTGCGTTGTCATTGCATCAGTCCTCTGCAGCTCCGCCACCGAACGTTAGGCGTCAGTCACCACGGTGACACACGCCGTCCCGTTGTTTCATGTCGGTGACACAGTGACACACACTTGTTGCACATCTCATGATTCTTTTTAAAATGTTGCTCACTTGTTATTGTCAGTTTCAGTTTCTCGTATTCGCTGAGTGTAGTTAATGAGTTTAAAACACTTTTCTAATATTGAAAACCTGCTTTTGTTCTTTCTACCTTCCAGGCACGTAAACACATTCAATTCCTAGCTTTTAGGAGACGTTCAACAAAACGCACAAAAATACCACATGTTTGAGGAGATTCAGTCCATCAGAGCAACATGAGAAACCCTGTTAATACTGTTATCAAATGTTAGTTTCACTGATATCTGTATTAAATTTCAATCTACAAACTGCAGAAAATCACTCAGCTTGCGTCACATGGCAGCAAACCCGTGATCATTTCTCCAGAGCGTGTGTCGTTCGTCAGGGAGGTTTAGGACGTCATAGCTTTATGTGGTGTTTCCCGAAGACCAATTGCAAAGTTATTAACTCGACTGTCGACTTATTCTAATGGTATTAAAACTGTTTTTTTTTCTCTGACAAATCTGAAATTACATATTTTTACACCTACATTTCTAAACCAGCAACAGAAGGAATTAAAAACCTGCACCACTGAGACGAATGTTCACCTACTAAACAAATAAACCAAAATCAAATTAATCAAACTATTTATGTACTTCAAGCTGAAAAATGCCTCCAGATGACATCACGTGGGGGAACCTTCAGTTCAGTTGATGCCTTCTTGTTGGTTACACTATGGAGTTTGTAATCATGGTCAACCTGCTTTTCAAGAGCTCCTCCAGATGACATCATCTCTACTCCAAATGATGAAAAACCCTTCTGGGTGATGTCAGCTGGAGGAGTATTTCAGCTAAAAGCAGAGAAATATTTGAATATGAGCAAGTTAGAGGGAAGTTTAAAAGGATCCATGTACATTTACACTGTAAACTAAAGCCATAGAAAGCAAGTTTAATACCCTCAGTAAAAGAAAGGAGACCAGCGTGGTACAGATTTCATGAGTCACAGGTTATGAAACCTTCACAGAACTGCGCTCCAACTGAAGTCAGTCCCGAGTGTGATCAGAATCCATCGAGTTGACAAAGACGGTGACACGTAGAGAACTGAAAGACAACGGTCTTTTTCCTGACATGTGGACGTGTGATGAAGTAGTGAGAGACGCTTTGGAAAAGCTTCTTTTGTACGACTGCAGGGAAAAACTCTTTAGGATGCAGAGTGAATCGTGGCTGTGCTCTGTGAGACGTGAGCACAGTTTTTAAGTAAGGCCTCCAGCTTTGGCCTGTTTGAATGTGAACAGGGACACAAATGTTGTACTTATGGCCTGTGTGCAGCTTCACTCTGAGTGTACTGGGACTTAAATACTGTGAACGTGCTGGTGCAGAATGTGATGTGATGTCTGCATCGCTGCTGGCAAAAATGCTAAGACGGAGCAAGTAGAAAAGTTGGACTCAAGATTTACACACAATAAGCCTAATGTCCGTGTGCAAAAGTACTGCAAACGCCAAGTTATACTCTCAGCATCCGTGTGTCTGTTACAGTCGGGATGGACTCTCTGCAGATGTGTTCATGGAGCCTTCAGCACACGTCTGGTTTGTGTTTCGCTGCTGTCAATCGCATCCTTCAGCTGGAACTTGTCGCTCATGAATGTTCAGCGCTCCATCGTTTGCTCAGGCAGTCAATGATCTGAGCTGTGGTGTCCACATGGATGCAGCACGTGCACAGCGGCCTGTGTGTTAATAGCCACAGTTTTCCTTATTCATGAGGTGGTTTCGTCTGAGTTCTGAGCGATGATGTCAGAGCTGGAAACGGCTGAACATCTGGGACAGTTTTAACCAGGTTAAACCACAACTTTTAGTGGGTTTTAGTGCAAACGCTGATCAATGTGCTGCTACCACACTACATGAATTTCATGATATCACAGGCTGATAGGCTCAGACTCTGTCCTCCAGTGTCTTCTTATTGTTGGGACCTTTTAAGGTTCCTGTTTCTTGTCTTGTGGAGCAGGAAGTTACTAGCTTTAATGTGGCTGAAGTAACAAAAGCTTAATAAGAAACTGAATGTTTCAGAATGAAGATCAGACTCTGGTCCCTGATCCTGGTGTTGGGATGTTGTATTTATCTGTGAGAGGAGGGTTTCTGTAGACACACACACACACACACACACACATTCAGAGGGGAACAGACCAGCCCATTGATTGGCTTTCGTGCTGTTGCTATGGGAGTTTAAGCTGCTCCTCCATTGGTCTGACTCTGGACCAGAGCCGAGCGCCGGCTGCCTGTCAGCATCCCGCCGTTGTCATGGCAACAAGCAGGGAGGAGGAGAGCGCTGTTGTTGTTGTTGTTGTTGTTGTTTCTGAATTGGACAGTAGAAGATGAAACAAAGGATGATCTGTCTGCAAACCTGGAAGCTGCATCCTCCTAATCCTCTCACAGATGATCATTATGACTGTGACATGTTTGGATAAAAATGTAGAAAGTCTGTGTGACTGTGTGTGTGTGTGTGTGTTCACTGCACATTTCATTCTCTTCCCTCTGACTGTGCCTCAAACTCCAACACCTGAATCAGCTATTTGTGCTTAAGGATTCTGCTGTTGTGTTGTGATGTGAGCAGTGATGACAGGAGATAAGTGCAGTCAAAAAACATAATGATTTCACTTCCTCCTCTCACTGTTACGTCATAATGTGTAAATAAAGACGTCTCCAGTTTTTTTGAGTTTTAAAACTATGAACAAGAAAACATTTTCTCTCTTTATGGACTGGACTCACCTCACCACTGGCCTTTTTTTAAACCACCTTCCCTGCAGGAAAGTGAGACTGACGTCATGTTTACCTGCTGCGCTCTGCCTGTGTGACTTCACCGCAAACATGGCTGTGTTTATGTGAGGACGGTACTCAGGAGGACGGAGGATGTTGACATGGAGAGGGACGAGTCCAGATGGTGGTTTAGGCAACACTGTTTCAGAACAGAAAGTTGACACCAGAGAAAATCTAGAGGTCAAATGTCAAGCTCAGAGCAGCAGCAGAAGGAATTAGGATTTTTCCTTGTACCCTGTTGAATTCATTTTTATCCGCTCCTTCAGGACTCGACCCCAGGGGGACGTAATTAATTACTGAGGGAAGAACGTGGTGGAGTGGCATCTAGGTCAGCTGCGGAAAGAGGAGAAGACATGGGGCAATGCAAAAGGCAAGGAAGGATGTAGGTAACAAAGAAAGAGCGGGAAGGAGAAGAGGTAGTGGGAATACTCACCATGGTGGCCTCTGGTGGCTGGCTGTGTCGGTGACACGGCGCGCTGCAGATTTCTAAGCTATTTTATTAATGGGCTATCGGTTTGGATCAGGGTGGTGCAGCACTTTTAACCCGTAGGTTACACACTAAGGTTACAGTTCAGACATGTTTCCTCCTTCATCTTCTCCCTTCATAAAGTGTTAATCCTCCTCTCTCTCCTTTCTTCTGTTCCCAGGTGAAGCTGTGCAGCTGGCCGGTGCTCCATAACCTCCCCGGTCCCTCTCCACCTACCTAATCACCGCTCATCCTCGCCCTCCTTCTTCTCCTCCAGTTCGTCATGGCGACCACGCTGGAGACTCTTCTTGCTCAGCCGGACCAGGAGCTGGGCCCCGAGCGGCTGAATGGCTGCGAGCACACCGGCAGCCCCTACAAGGTGGTTCCCTCCGTCGTCTGCTCCATGTGCTGCCTCTTCGGCATCATTTACTGCTTCTTCGGTGAGTGGAATTGCAAAAGTTTGACCCCCTCACAGATCAGGGCATCAGAATTTTATGTCTTTAACGTTTCACTCATCTCCTGCAGGCTATCGCTGCTTCAAAGCGGTGATGTTCCTGACCGGCCTGATGTTTGGGTCCGTCGTCATCTTCATGCTCTGCTACAAGGAGCGCGTGCTGGACACCCAGCTGAGCGTGGAGGCCTCGGTGGGTATCGGCCTGGGCATCGGCACACTCTGTGGCCTGGTCACCATGCTGGTTCGCAGCGTGGGCCTCTTCATGGTGGGGCTGCTGCTGGGCCTGCTGGTAGCCGTTGCCACCCTAGTGGGCATGGAGGAGCTTTCCAACAGCCCGCCACGCTCTGTCTGGGTGCCTCTGGGCGTGCTGCTTGGCCTGGGCATGCTGTTCGCAGTGCTCACCCTGCAGTGGCAGCGCCTCTTCACCACGCTGTCCACGGCGATGTTTGGTGCAGCCGTCATCGCCGTGGCATTGGACTACTTTGTGGAGCTCTTCGCCCTCGTGCTCTACATGTACGAGCGAATGAAGGCGGCTCCTGCCAAGCCGGTGTGCTGGCTGACATGGGTGGTGCTCGGAGTGTGGCCCGCCCTCACGCTGCTGGGTGTGGTGGTGCAGTGGAAGGTGACCGCTGGGGGATACTCCCACACCAAGGGTGAGTAATTCTGTGTGTCTTAAACCACCGCGGTGTAACATTTACATTTGCGTGGACTGAAAAAAATGCCTCTGTCCCCCACAGTGATCATTAGCCGGCAGCAGAGGAGGATGCAGGTGATGCGGATTCGTCAGCGAGACGACCGGTACCGCAACAAGAAGAAGAAGAAGCAGCACGTCTCCTCTCACCATCACCACCAGGCCAAGCAGCTCCACCCAGAGCCCGCCTACCGCCGCAAACCCAACCCCATCCGCCGCTACGACACCGACGTCCTCTCGCCGGTGAGACACAGTTTTGGGTTGGGTCACATTTCTGTTCCCATTTGCTGCCACAACCATTACAGTGTCTGTTCTACTTTCGATTAATAGATTCCTGCAGAATTATTCAGATTTTACTTAATATCTGTCTCTTTCACGTCCAGAGCTACATCCAGAGTTTTCGAGACCGGCAGGTGCAGGCGCAGCCCTTCCCGGGCCGGCTGGTTGGTGGTCCCCACGCCGTGGTGGACATGGGCTACGACTGCAGCTCCACAACACCCCTCACTGCAGCAGCAGGACCTTCACTGCGGGTCTGATGTGTCCCTCACCTCCCAGAGAACTGAACACAGCACTCAACCAGAAGTCACTACCCCACCTGGGCGTCCTCACGTCTTTGCTACAACAAACCACCACTGGGTTTAAACACAGTTTGGGTTTATTCACACCCCACGATAAGGGCTGGATTTACCCACAATGCAAACACGTTTAGCCCTTTATAAATTCTAAAGCTACTGTCTCCTGGTGGCTCAATGCTGGAGCAACCGATATGGTGCAGAGGCTCCTTTAGCCTCTTTTCACTGTCTTTCAGTAGATACTAATGCATGCATGCACCTACACTACCTGTATGTCACCATCTCAAGTCAAACCAGATCAGGGATCGGAGTTTCAGCCTCAGGTTCTTACACAGGCATCGTATGAAAAATCCGGCGTCCATCAGTTATTTCTACAGCTGACGTGGTTTTTCAGCCGATGCTGCAGAAGCAACAAGTTCCTCGGCCTGTAGGCCTTTTAAAGTCCAACAAGGATCATCTACAAAAAGGGAAGTAAGGGCCCTAATGCAAACCGGGATTTTTAATTTGCTCTCTGTGCCATGTGGACTACAGACGTCCTCCTTTAAATGGGGACAGACGTGTTTAAAGGGTGGAAGCCCTTTGTCACCTTTGGTGCTTGACGCTTCTCTACTTGAAGCGTCAAACTGCTCTCTGGAGGCTGGGAATCGGTTTAAACGGGTGCCTTGCCCCTGCTTGGACTGTACCATTTAGAATCAGGGGGGTTACTGGCAGATCTCCCATCGATGGCTCATCTTTGCATTAAATGTGATCACAGAGGGATGTTTGGGAGGGACGGGGGTGTGATTGAGCTACAACAAGCAGAGTAAAAAACACGGCAGTTGGCCGCACAGATGCTTGGATCTACGAGGAGGACTCGCTTTTAGAAAGCCATATTTACCCTGACACCTCTGTCACGTTTCAGACGTGAGGAATCACTGCAGAACAAACTACTGCTGCACTTTGTATCATTGGCCATAACCACCATTTGCTGCGGCAGAGCAGACGTAAAAAAATCAATGTTTGTCTTTTCACAGACGTCTCCCCCTCCAGGAGTTTGTAATGTTGCTAACGGTTAATGCATGTTCTAACAAGCTCAGTCAGAGCGGAGCTACATCTCACAAAGCTCACCTCCTTGTTCTTCGTTGTTAGCATGCAAACACTTAAACATGCAGAGCAGCTCAACCCACAGACATCACAAGATGTTTCACCCAGATTTACTGCAGCTGCTGAAAGAGCCTCTTTAGTTTCTATTGAATTATACAAAAAATGCAACTAGTGTTTACAATTTCTTCTGGCTCCTGCACTTGATAACATGGCAACATCTGCCATGAAATCAGAGATTTTAGCCTGCAACAGCCCCCCCAAAAAGCCACCAGACTCCTGGAGGGACTGAGATCTCTATCTGTGTACATTTGGTACAGACTGATAACATAGAGGCCGCACTGCCCTCATCATACATCATATCTCAAGACAATCGACACTTTTTATCATGGTAGTTTTCCGTTGTGTGTGTGCGAGGGGCGGATTATTTTCCTTAACCAAGTTGTGAAAAACCAAATTTTCCTCTTAGTTCAGACGTGTTTTACTCCTTCCATCATCGTTCCTCTTTAGTTTTGCCAGAATCAGAGCAGTGTAGGAACAGACTGAGGTGTCGGTGTAAATAAGGCTCAGAGAGTGTGACCGACTGTGGACCAGGGGACAGACCGTCCTGTGCTCAGACCGACGTCTCCTCCCGTCACGCGCATTGATTTTCTTTACTCGGGACGATGAAACATGTTGTTGACAAATGTGAAAATGTAAATTCTTTGTTACTGTCTTTAGATTTTTAAATGAAAATGAATCAGACGTGTGTGTTTGGGAGGGGGGGGATGTACTGTACCTTTTTACTCGTCTAAATGCATGATCTCAGCCCACCATCCTCCTTTGTACATAAAACACAGCACCGACTAACTTGTTCTTCTTCTTTTTACCATTTTGTCTTTTACTTTGGGCTGCTTCCCTTTCTTAGCTGACACATATTTATTTGCTGATGTATTTATCCCTCTGTAGAGGAGGAGGTGTCGCCTCCCTGTAAGCCAGTAACTCCATGCTTTTTGTTTGGAATCGAACCCTCTGACTAATAAAGTGTGTGTTCCTACGGGCCTGTGCACGATCCATGTGTGTGACTCGTCTTTAACCACAGACTCAAACTTTACTTTTATTAGCAGATTTTATTTTCAAAGCCACAAAGATTTCGGCCCCCTCCTCTCTCTGTATCACCTCCAGACTCTTTTTAATCTCCTCCATTTTCTCCTTTTATCTCTCCTCTGCATTCCTGTGTTGATAAGCACAAACACACACACACACACACACTTCACTTCGTCCTCAAACTGCTCCTGATGGGACAAAACACTCCAACGTTGCCGTGTGTGGAAGCAGAGCCGTATTGCAAGAAGAAAAACCACTGTTGCTGCAGTTTTCTGTGTACATTCCTGCACCATGCATGAGATGCAGAAGCAGTGTGAGCGACACCAGCATAATGTTTCTGACTGTTAGAAAAAAACTACCATCTAGAGAAACACTGTGAAAAGATGCAGGTGTGTTGAATCCAGCTGACAATAAATAAGTTAACGAAACCTGCATTGGCTTTCAAACAACAACAGCACAGGCCGTAATTTGCAAAGTGTCCGCATTTCATTTTATTAACATCTTTATTTGTTTGTGTCTTCGTCCGTCCCGCTCAGAGCGAGACAGATGTTCTGCGTCTTCGTCTTACATGATGTCCTGCTGGTGCTGCGTGGACTCGCTGACGACCTGCAGAGCGAAGCCACAACAGACGTCAGACAGCGTGTGTGGTAATGGTGCTCGTGTAGATCACTGGGGTCAAAGGTCGCGAGGGCTAAATGAGCTTCAACACTCGTCATTGTGGCTTCTGCTCATTTAAATTCCAGTTAGTCCATTTATGTCTATTTTAGGTCATTTTCTGTATTTGATGAACTGATTTATTTGTGGTAATTTTTCATTTAATTCGAGGTCAGTTTGAATAGTATCATGTGTTTGTGTGAGTAGCTATAAATTGTGGCTCTTTGTAGTTGTTTGGGCTTATTTCTGCTTCATCTCTTCATTTTGTGAAGAGTTAGAAAACCCTCCAAACTGAGCATTTTGGTTTTCAAACTACAAAGACAAACACTCACTTCAAGGACGTGGTAGGACTGTTTTCGATGAGGACAGATTTTCCACAATGATGATGTGAGCTCATTATTTTAGGGTCAGAATTATAACAAAAGGCTTCGAATGCCACTTTTTCCCTCGACTTTACTTTGAAAAGTATAGATTTTTTAATGTGTGTGTGTGTGTGCTGTACCTCTCCATCGCGGGTCTCGATGGTCTTGATGAGAACAGTTTTCTTTGAATGCAGCTCAGAGGCCCGTTGATGATGCTCAGGACTGGTCTCTGTTTCAACACATGGACAAAATGTGAATCATCATCATCATCATCATCATCATCATCATCATCATCATCACTATTAAACCATCCTTTCATTCTTTTATTTATTATTTAGATTCACTTGTAGCATAAATACAATTTTCTCCTGCAGCATCCTCGTATTTATATCTCATATCAGATTCTTTAATCATGCTCTATTGCTAAAACTGCTGCTGAAAAGCCTAAACTGAAAACTACACTCTCCAGAGCTTGTTCTGGCTGGAGACGTATGTCCTCTAGTGGTGAGGTCACGTAACAGTGCTCCTACCTCGGAAGCTCAGAGTGGAGAAGCTCTGCACAGGCAGAGTGATCCTGCAGAGAAAACATGAGAGTGAGCAGACTGTGTTTCATCTGATGAATCCACTCACACATCACGTTGCATCTTCAAACTAGTTCTACAAAAACACTTGGTCCACACAATCAGTCAGTGAACTATTGTGTGTGTGATGACTAACTAACAGACATGTCATTGCTTCAGACATCACCTGCTCTCCTCGCCTTCCAGCAGCTTCCTGTAGGTGGCGATCTCCACATCCAGTGCCATCTTCACATTGAGTAGGTCCTGGTACTCGCGGAGGTGTCGGGCCATCTCGTCCTTCATGTTGGCGATCTCGGCCTCCAGCCTGGCAATAGTCTCCTGGAAGCCGCCGGCCTCGCGCCCATGACGGTCCTCCATGTCCCTCATCTGCCTCATCAGGGACTCATTCTGGATTGGTCAGAGAGAAGAAGAGTGTGAGCTGATCGGGGGCTCGGGCAGGACGCAGGCGAGCTGTTAATGAATGCGTGTGACGTACGGTCCCTTTAAGCGAGTCGATCTCGCAGGTGTAAGCCTGGATCTGGTGTCTGAACTCCATGGTCTCCTGTCGGGCCTGCTTCAGGGCCTCGTTGTTCTTATTCACAGCCTGGTTCAGGTCAGACACCTGGAAAGTCAAAGGTCAAAGGTCAGGTTTCACTATCTGCTGTTGCTACAGCTGTGGTTCGTCTGATCCCTCAGCTTGTCTCACCTTGGACTTGTACCAATCCTCAGCCTCGGAGATGTTCTTGGCGGCGATGCCTTCGTACTGGGCTCTGATGTCTCTCAGCGCCGCCGTCAGGTCTGGCTTGGACATGTCCATCTGGATTTGGACCTGAGTTTCCTGCATCTGGGTCTGCAGCTCACGGATCTCCTGCAGGAGGAGGGGGCAGAGGTCACCAAGTGTTAACAACAACCAGCAGGTAGTTACAGAGAATTACTTCAAATTCAAAACATTTGCTCCTTTTCTGCAGAAGCAGAGTCGCCAAGATATTTATAGGTGCAGCTTTTTTTAAATCTTCAACTACACAGAAAAAGGAAGAGGAGGAGAGAACCTCTTCGTGGATCTTCTTCAGGAAGGCGATCTCCTCCTGCAGCGTCTCAATGCGTCTTTCCAGGTCCAGACGGGCCAGAGTGGCAGCGTCCACATCCTGCAGCAGTTTGAGAAATCAGGTTTCTAGTCTGTGTCAGTTTGCAGAAGTTGCCTCTAAAACTCAGTGTAAAGTGGAGATGTTGATGTTTAATGTTTCCACTTTAACACCACAAACTCATGCACGCTCTTCTCAGTTTGTGTGTGTGCAGACATAAGTGTAACTCAGCTCAGGATCTGAAGACTTTCTCCTCCCTGTGCGTTAGCAGTTATGTGCTGTTGAGGACTCACCGCTCTGAAAGCAGCCAGGTTGTTTTCGGCTTCTTCCTTCTGGAGAATCTCCTCCTGGAGTCTGGAGAGGGAGGAGAAAGGTCGCGAGTGAATTAGTAACAAATTATTAAGTGAATTACAGGAAGCTTCCATGGAGCCATAAAAGCACAGGTTGATCCACTGTTAGCGATATTAGCCCCCAGTGAATCCTGCTCTGATCAGGGAACATGTAGACCTTCATTCACCTAAAGCTCAAATGTTGAGTGTGACCCTGTGAGTGGATGCTTGGTGTTTGTACTGAGCCAGGAAAAGTCAACTTCTGCACAAAAACCCTGCAGCACTGAGACCATAGAAGCTCGGTTTGTATTTGCAGCGAGTGGAAACTCACTTAAAGGAGCTTTCAGAGGGCGCTGTCCTCTGTCCACGTCTTTATTATGAAACTGGCACAGGAAATGTAAACCACACACACCGGGAGAAAGGACAGATCATTAGAAGCTTCTTTGCTCTCCTTTTATAGAAGAGCACAGTGTAAACATGCAGCATGTGTGTGTGTGTGTCTATCTTTGGTCAGACTCATGCAGCAACATTAGTCATCTATCAGTTTTATAGTCAAATCAAGCAGAGAATATACCAGGAAACAGACACTGAAAATATCTCAGCCAGAGATGCTAATAGATGGATTTTAAAAATTATCAAAAAAAGACACAAAACAACCACAAAGAGACAGAAAGTGGAGTCTTGGTGACACCGCTGATGCAGCTTGTCCCAAAACAGTACAAAACAAGCAAAGGACCTCTAATGGGTTTTTTAAGATGCCACTTATGCAAAAAGTCTTAAAAGTTCCCTTAAGGAGACACAAAATGTCCTTAATAAGACACAAAATAGCGGCAAAGAGGCACAAAATGACCTTGTAGGACAAATAAATTCCTTTAAAGACAAAAACAGTATTTAAAGAGATGCAAAATGTCTTTAAGGAGACACAGAAAGCATTTAAAGGGACACAAAATGTCCTTAAAAGGACACAAAATGAGCTTATAGGATAAAAGAAGATGAGAGAAGCAAAATGTCCTTAGGGAAACAAAAAAAAGCCTTTAGAGGGACATAAAATACCCTTTAAAAAGACACTAAATGTCCTTAAGGACATGTAAAGTGCCAAGCACACAACCACAGGGTAATAGACAACAAAGCAGCACAAAGAGGAGGGTCTGTGCTCCATGTCTTCATGTGTGTCTGTATGGTTTAGGTGGACTGAAGCTGGTGGACAGTGGAGGCGTCGTTCCAGAGTTAAAGCTGCTTTAAATAAAGTCGTCCTCCCACCACTTCAACAATGACTCATCCTGCACCTTTTTGTTCTTCCGATGCAAAAATGATTTGTATGTCTCTGTGAGAATGTGGACAAGTTGAGACAGACCTGTGAAAAACCCTTCACCACCGCCCCCACACACACACAGCCCAAAGACCAAAAGGGACACATTTGTTTGTCTGTCAGCTTCTGTCTCTGCTTGTTTCACGTCCCCTTGCAGTCGGTTTGTGTCCTCATAGGGCTCATTTATCATCTCTGCACATCACAGGTGGTTTGTCAGATGTCAAAAACAACACGTCATTGTCCTTTAAAAACTGAGGCTTAACTGGAGTTACAACCTGTAACCACAACAAACAGCAGACAGCAGCTGTCACACACACACTCACACACACACTCACACCTCTTTCCGTCCTCTTAAAATCACAAATTTCTTTTCTGTTTTATATATATACATATATATGTATATATGTCTTCTTAAAGAGACACACACCCTCTAGCCCCGCCCACCTCAGTTTGAGCTTGTCCAGGTCGTCAACCAGGTTGTCCCGCTCCACCTCGATGCGCGACCTCTGATTGGTCAGGATGTCCACCTGCCTCCTCAGCTCGCTCATCTCCTCCTCGTACAGGTCAGCGATGCGCGTGGGTTCGCGGCCACGCAGCCGCTCCACCTCTACGGACAACGCCTGGTTCTGCTGCTCCAGGAAGCGGACCTTCTCGATGTAGCTGGCAAAGCGGTCATTGAGGTGCTGCAGCTCGGCCTTCTCATTGGTCCGTGTGGTCAGGAACTCCTGATTGAGGGCGTCGGCCAGGCTGAAGTCCAGTGTCTCGCCCATGCCGCCGTAGGAGCGGGCAACAGAGGCCCGCGACGTGGCCAATGGCCGGCCGTAGTAGCTGGAGGAGACGCGGTAGGCCGGCGCCGAGCTGGTCCGGGTCACCTCGTACACCCTGGAGGTGTGATGGCCTCCGCCGACGCCACCGTGGCCCAACAGCGACCGGTTCAGGGAGGGTGAGGCGTAGGTGCCCTGGCCGAAGGTGCGGCGGTAGGAGGAGGCAGTTTGGGCAGAGGAGCTGTAGGAGGCCATATTGGAGCAGATGAAGAGCCTGGTGAGGGTGGCAGCAGACAGGAGCACTGAGGGAGAAGCTGCTGCCCCAGGCTATTTGTACTTACCCCTCCTCCCTGTGAACTGCCCCCTGTGTCTGACTCTCCCTGTTTGTCTGCTCTCCTCGTCTGGTTTTGTCTCAATGTCCTCCATTCTTTTACCCCTTCACTCTTTGTCCCTGTGTCTCTGTCTCTCTCTCTCTAAATACAACAACATGTGTTTGTGTCTTTTATGACCTGTTGTAGAAGCAAAAACTGATGCTGCTTTAAATCCAACCTAACTCAGAACTAACCAACAACCCAACTTCCTCCTGGTTTCTCGTATGTCTGTTTGTGTGTCCCAGTAAACTGATTCGCATGAAACAACGTGAACAAACACAGGACGCTGGTTCGGAAGCAAAATGTTGACATGTTGATGTAAAATGACCTCCACCAGTGTGGAACGGATCACAAAGCTGTTTCTGAGGCTCTGACACTCCTCAGGTCCACAGTTAGAGACACTTTCTACAAATGGAGAAGACTTGGAGCTAAAGTGACAGACCTTCTAAAATTTGTAAAAGAGCACGAAGGTGACGCATCCAAGAAGTCACTAAAGATCCAAAAGAACATCCAAGGACCTGCAGCATCTCTCACCTCCCCGTGGAACAGCGACACAGGAGAACATCGAAGCTCGTCTAGAAGATCCTTAGAACTTTCAGGACAATTGGACCACCTTGAACTCCTGAATCCTGAAGGAGAACCAGGTGGCGGAACAAGACATAAACATAACAATCCCAAACATGTTGGTGTAACCGACTGATCTTCACTCCTCTCTTATGTTTCTAATCATAAACTCAGCACAGATCCACTGAAACCTGCAGCTGAGTCCTGCACAGACTGCACAGGAAGCCAGAAAACTGCACAGGAAGCCAGAAAACTGCACAGGAAGCCAGAAAACCGCATAAGAAGCCAGAAAACTGCACAAGAAGCCAGAAAACTGCACAAGAAGCCAGAAAACCGCACGAGAAGCCAGAAAACTGCACAGGAAGCCAGAAAACCGCACGAGAAGCCAGAAAACTGCACAGGAAGCCATCACACACACTGACAGCAGTTTTTCCTCAGGTTAAGATTTGCATTCATTACAGGTTTAATTGATGTGTGACAAACGATGTGAAGGATGTTTTACACATTGCTTGTTTGCACAGGCAACTGAAGGATTTAGAGTCCTGTGGGACTACAGGACACAGAACAGAACACTGATCACCACATGATCACAAATTTATAATTGTTTAGTTCGGAGGACTTGTTGAATCACACTCACAGTTTCATGAGAAAATCCTCCTCCAGTGATCTCAGGTCGTAACAATGTGAGGACAGCAGCTCTCAGGACATCGTCCTCACATGGTGTGACGTTGATGACATGGGGGGGGGGGGCTGTGGGGCTGTGACCAACCTGCCTTAAAAAGGAAAAGTATCCTAAGGGACCCAGAGGGAGAGAGAGACCACATTCCCAGACTAGTTGGGCCATTAGCGGAGACTTCATTACAGCTGTGTGACAAATGTATGTGTGATGATTGATGGTGAAAATGTGTTTAACCGGAGGGAAACACACACACTGACCGATGAGATGGAAGCGCTGTGAGAGGATCACATCCGAGAAGATTGAAGCCACGTCAGCTCGTGATATCAGACTTTGTCCCGCAAGTTGTGGCCTTTATACGGTTTATAAACCGGGATCGGTTCTGAATGTCAAGTGTGTGTCAGACCACATGTGATGAACATGAGGACTCCTGACTCCTTCATGGGGGAGGATTTAGTGCAGGACTCTGAATGTGTGCTTTCTTTCCTCTGGACTCCTTCAGCAACAGCAGGGACAATGTGAGGTGACAGCTGCAGTAAACATCTCTTCATCCTTTTCTGACCCTCCTCCTCCTCCTCCCCTCAGGGGTCCAGGACTATATAAGGCCGGTTCCCCTTGTGATGCGGGGGGTGGGGGGGTGGGGGGTAGTTTGAGCTCATCACTCCACTCTGAGGATTTAATGTTAACACTGCATCATTAAAGATTGTTTGGTGCAACTGTTCATTTGTTGCTTGATGTGTGTGTGTGTGTGTGTGTGTGTGTGTGTGTGTGTGTCTGTGTATGTGTGTATTCCTGTGTATGAGAGAAAAGCGTGGTGAGCTAGGGGGTTGTTACGGTGAACTAAGAAATGAGAAATCCATAGAAATGCCATTTATGAACGCTCGTCTCGTCACTCTAAATACTGCCACCACCAATAACACTAACAATATGATGATGGTGGTAAAAACAGGGACAGACGATATAACAGGGATCCTTTATTATATTTTATAAAACTTTTAATGAAAATGTTTGCAAACCAAATATTGTATTATTATTATTAAGAGACAAAAAAGGCAAAATTAATCGAAATTAATACAAAGGGACAAAAACCATTAGAAAAAACAAAACACAAAATGGATTTATAGAGACATAAACAAAAGAACAAATAACAAAAAAGAGAACAAAGTCTAAATGGGATAAATGTTCAAATTGACACAAAATGGGTCTATAGAGATATATAAAAGCTAATTTCTACATATATATATATAAATATATATATATATATATATAAATTAAGACAAAAATGAATCTAAAAGGCAATAATTAAAAAGAAACACATAATGACTGTAAATGCATTCTGATCATAAACATTTCCGTCATAATCTACAATATACCAGAAGTTAAATAAATGTTTGTAAATTAACGATAAAAATACACACACACACACACACACGCACGCACACACACACAGACACGAGGAAGCTGTAATGCTCCGCCTGACCGCTGAGAGACGTTGGCGCTGTGGCTAAAACAGCCTCCTGCTTCTTCTTCTGCGTCATCTGCTGCTGCTGATCCTCCTGCTCCTGTCTGTCCTGTTTTACTGCGGCTGAGTTCAGAGTTCCGAGTTCGAAAGTCCGCGGTTAGAAATAAATGCAGGTAAGAGCCATAAAATAGATTATTGTCTCTCTGGTTCGTCATCGCGAACGGCTTTGACTTTGCTCAGTTGAGGAAGAAGAAGAACCAGAAAGCTCCAGTTGTCCCTCACAGTTGTTAGCTAGCACAGGTTTTTACATTTGAATGTAATAGTAAATAATTTGTGACTTTATAATCAATTTTATCTTGTGAATTACTGGTTTGTGGCTTTTTAATTGTAGGTTTACGGTGAGTAAGAATGAAAACTAGAATGCTGCGATTAGTGTCCGAAGTTGGAACATGGGGTAGTTATATTTCTGACATTTCTCGCCTGTTCTTCTCCCAGTCGTTGATCATGAACAGCTCCAAAGAGGCCGTGCGTTCAGCTGCCAGAGAGTTCTTGCAGTTTGTCAACAGAGGAGTGTCTCCGTATCACGGTAAAGTCTGAAAAACTTTTTCATATTCAGATATTTGCACTTGCACAGGTTCCTGCACAGACCCAGCACGTCAACACTGCCCATTCAAATTGTGCACTTGTTTAAATATTGAATATTCGAAATATTTTTGATATGTACTTCAAGATGCTCAATAGTTTTCTGGTTTTTGTTCTGCTGACAGCATCTCATACATACAGAAATTCCCATGATTTCTCGATTAGCAGTTAAAATAGGGTATCAGGGAAAGAGCACCAGAGAACACAGAGATAAGTGTGAAGAAAGACTTTGAGCTCAAGATAAGATGAATGTCAGATTTCATCACACCTCTGCTTGTGCTCTAGAGAACAAATGAGAATAATAATTTGTGTTCTACATATGGTGTTTACATCTCTCTTCACCTCAGTCTTTCAGTTTTATTATTGAAAAACGATACAGACTAATGGAACTTTCTCCAGCTTAGAGGAAAAAGTCCCTCTGGCTTTTAACAAAGCCCATTAACTGTCAGTGCCATAGTGAACCGAGTGGTTGTTCTCTCCATCCCTGCAGTGGTTGAAGAATGCAGAAAACGTCTGTTGGAGGCTGGATTCATTGAGCTGAAGGAGACGGAGCAGTGGGACATCAAACCAGCCAGCAAGGTCAGTTAGGATCGTGAAGTAAACATAATCTTCATTACACAGGCTTTTTCTCTTATTGCACACAAATGAAGCTGAGTAGGAACTTTATATGGTGAATTTAAGGTTCGATTACGTAAATGGTCAAATCTCAGGAATGGTTTTTTTTGGGGGTGGGGTCTGAAATGTGTGATTTGTGTGGAAGAATAGTGGAAGAATTGTTGTGTGTTAAGGATTCTGGGGATATGTCTGACCTAAACACTGGTGTGCTGTGTTGGAAACACGCTGTTTAAAGGGATAAATGAGGATCTCAGCCTCTTTGAAATGTTGTAATATTTTCTGCAGTACTTTGTGACCAGGAACTTCTCCAGCCTCATTGCCTTTGCCGTGGGTGGATGCTACCTGCCAGGGAACGGCTTCTCCATGATTGGAGCTCACACTGACAGCCCGTGCCTGAGGGTGAGAGCCTGCCCACCTCCACCTGTCAAGCAACACCTGCCTTTTTTTGCATTCTGACATCTCACATACACACACAGAACATAATGAGGATGTGAGATCCTCTGCAGCTACAGCCCCAATGGTGCTGCATCATCGTCATCATCAGTTGTCTAAAGCTGCGGAAGCCGACATGTTGCAACACGTTGCTGGTGTTTCTGCCTCAGCTTTGGTTGGTGCAGTAGACTTACATGCCCGCGTCTGCTGGGAAACACTCACATCGTGATGCTGAATAAATTAATTTGAGCTATTTTAACAAACATATTTGACTTTCAACATTGATCCACTGAAGCACAGGAGGAAGGTGCACTTTCTAAAGTTGTTTCAAAGGTTATTAACTGTGTGTATTTTTAGGTGAAGCCGAGGTCAAAGAGGACAAAGCAGGGCTGTGTGCAGGTTGGGGTGGAGTGCTACGGTGGAGGCATCTGGAACACCTGGTTTGACCGTGATCTGACCATCGCGGGCCGCGTCATGGTTAAGGTACCTGTGTTATTGTTACTGTCATGACTAGTCACAGTTTCACTTGTTAGCTGCTGACTCTGCAGCGTGTTCACAGCTTTTGTTTTCTTAAACAGAAAGGTTGGCAGGTATCGGATGAAAACAGGATGTAGAAAAGCAGAAATGGAATTTGCTGACTCTCACAGTGGATTCACATTAATGTTTCCTCGGATGATTCATGTCCTCCTCAGTCTCTGTGTTGTTGTTGTTGTTGTCGTCGTCTTGCAGATTAAGGACCAGCTGGTCCACAGGCTGGTCCACGTGCCCCGCCCTCTGCTCAGAATCCCTCACCTGGCCATCCACCTGCAGCGTGACATCAACGACTCATTCGGTCCCAACAAGGAGAACCACCTGTGAGCATCTACACACAAGTGTCACATAAAACCCACTGCAGCCGCTCTGCGAATACAACTTATAGCATGTTCATTAAAAGCAGGGAAACGTGGAAAAAAGACAAAAAAAAAAACGATCACTGGATAGAGCAGTGTATTATAGATGAAATCTGGAATCACTTTATTTTCTCACTCTAGCCACAAATGTTTCTTGCACAAAGGTTGTTTTCAGCTTGTTGTCTTTGTCACATCGTTTCTGAAGTATATCAGTTTGGGAAATGTTGCCTCAGTTTGACTGTGGGGGTTTGTGTCCCAGTGTTCCCATCATTGCCACTGTCGTCCAGGAGGAGCTGGAGACGGGCTGCGTGTCCACCGGCGCTGACGCTGCATCTGCTGCCACTACGGTAAAAGCAACAGACAAAAGTGAATTTCCCGACAAGGTCCTTATGTGAAATATGTGACTGCTGCCTCGTGTTCTGGGATGAAGCACAGTGGCCCAGTTTCTGTCAGATGGAACAGAACACAATATTCCAAAGCTGCGGTTTCCTAAAGTCTGCAGAAAAAGAAAGTAACTGACAAGCAACACAAATGTGAAGCAAAGAAATGCATCTAGTGATTAGTGAGGGATACGTTGTTCCTCGACACGGCCAATAATGCCTGAATGAAGATACTGAACACGTGGGTCAACACGACCTCATGCACATATTTCAGCCACAGAGCTGCAAAGACGGGTCGTTGTTCCACATCATTTACCCTTATTAACAATGATGAGACGCCAACATGTGCCGTGTCTTCGTTCCTCAGGCAGAGAAACACCACCCAGCGCTGGTGAAGCTGCTGTGCTCGGAGCTCGGCGTGCAGCCCGAAGCTCTGCTGGACTTTGAGCTGTGTTTGGCTGACACTCAGCCTGCGGTGAGTCTGCACGAAAGTCACGTGGAATAATCCAGTTTAACAGCCGGAGCTGCAGTGGTCACAGACATGCTTCAGCTTTCATTCACATTTCATTTGGTCACATTGGTTAAGTCGGCATTTAGCAGGACAGTGACTGCTTAGTATCTGGACCATATGAGCAGCGTATGAATCGGTTGATGCTAAAAATAACAGTTTCTCCTCTTTCATTTTATTTTCCTTTCTGCAGGCGTTGGGGGGGGTGTATGAGGAGTTCATTTACTCCCCTCGTCTGGACAACTTGCACAGCTGCTACTGCGCCCTGCAGGTCAGACTCCCAGCCCCCACATCCAGAAATCAAACATCAAAACCAGGAGCTTTTAATATCGCAGAGACTGCGTAGCTTTTGTGGTTTATCTCAGAGAGACGTCTGGTCTTGACGGTTAACTGACTCAGTTCTTTTCTTCTCTCTGTCAGGGTCTGATGGAGTCGTGTTCTGAAGACTCTCTGTCCAAAGATCCCAACATCCGCATGATCACTCTGTACGACAATGAAGAAGTGAGAGCTGGTTAACTGAACCTTTCAGACCATGAACTGAGAGAAACTTGTCTGATGTTTGGTATCGAAAGTGGTGAATCATTCAGTTTATTTATCCGGTTCCAGCTTTTACAATAAGAGGATTTGCTGCTTTTCTCTCTTTCACTTACATAATTTGTAAACTCAACATCTTTGAGTTTTGGATAATTGAAGACATTTGATGACATCAGCTGGAACATTTTGTAAATTAACCTACAACTGGAAAGCATCAAAGCTTCCGTGACATTTCTCGTTGTGTCCTGCAGGTGGGGTCAGAGAGCGCTCAGGGGGCTCAGTCCAACCTGACGGAGCTCATCCTCAGCCGCCTCGCTGCCTCCCCCTCCAACCTCACGGCCTTCCAGCAGGCGGCGCCGCTCTCCTTCATGATCAGCGCTGACATGGCGCACGCTGTTCACCCCAATTACCAGTTAGTGTCAGCTCAGACGCACAACACCTGCTGCCACAGCGACAGTAAACATACAGTTACCAGCCTTAAAAATAAGAAAGTGGCTTCACTGGTTTCACTATCGGATCACACAGTGATAAAAAAGAGACAGGAATTTTGAGAGTAATCACACGAAATGCTGCTTTCAACAATTCAGAAAGCAGAAATTGTAAAGTAACACAACGAACATCACTGAATTTGTAAATGTTTCTCACTTTGTCCTCAGAGAGAAGCATGAAGAGAACCACCGGCCAGCTTTCCACAAGGTGAGTATTTCTCACAAACCACTGTCCAGCTGTGTGACACATGTTGTGTGAAGTCTGGGGGAATCTGATGTGGCTTCTCTTCCAGGGGCCAGTGATTAAATTCAACAGCAATCAGCGCTACGCCACCACGGCCATTACCGCCTCCGTGGTCAGAGAGGTGGCAAGCAGGGTCAGCGTGCCTCTGCAGGTACTCAGAGAGTGTGTGTGTGTGTGTGTGTGTGTGTGTGTGTGTGTGTGTGTGAGAGAGAGACAGTGTGTGATCAGGGCTGGATTGTTTGTAGACGGAGGCTCTTCTCATGTCTCTGTGGAGCAGATCTCCTAGCAACAAGCTCCAGGACAACAGAGAGGGGGAAGAAGAGAATCTGTGTGGAATAAAGACACAAGGACAGAAAGAGAGGAGCTTGTTGACAGCAGTAATCAGGAAAGATGAGATCAGATATTGCAGGGAACACGTGGAAATATCAGGAAGTTTTCAACAACAAGAGAAATGATGAAATAATTACTCGCATAAAGCGAAGCCTCCATTTTAAATCCTCTCTGTGTGACCTTTGACCTCTCTCCCTCTGGCAGGATGTGATGGTGAGGAACGACAGCCCGTGCGGCTCAACCATCGGACCCATCCTGGCCGCCCGCCTCGGCATCCCTGTGGTGGACATCGGGGCTCCGCAACTCTCCATGCACTCCATCAGGGAGATGTGCTGCACCTCAAGCATTCTGCAGAGCACCACCCTGTTCAAGGTAACCCCTGTCTGGAAAACAAACGCACCTGTTGTTGTCTCAGTTCTACAGTCATGGTACATGTCTGGAATAATAGTAAAAGAGAGAGAAGGTGTTGATACCCACAGCAGCTGGTGATTTGCTGCAGAGCTGCTCTACGTGCAGAAATTCTCTGGTTCCAGCTGCTGACACTGGAGTATTTGTTTCTTTCACATGCTTCATGTTACTATTCTCTCTCTCTCTCACACACACACACACACACACGTGTCTACGAGACTATATGGTGTTTGTCACATTGTCAGTATTGGACACTTTGGGTGGACTGATTCCGAGTCTCATGCTACAGCTGCTTGATTCCCAGAAGCTCCAGTGTTGCTCTGAATGTGTCACCAACCTTCAGCGTCCACAGAGTAACAGAGCAAACCTGGACGTCATGAAAATCTGTCAACATTAATTCAGCTTTGACGCCAAGAGACCCGAAAAACCGATGTGCAAAGGAAGAGAATAAGACAACACAAACAGCTCTGACTGCAGCACTAAGTGTCTGTGGCAGCAGGAGCTAATACAGTTTGAACTTGAATGTGCTGTTGCAGTTACTCCAACCTAAATCTTCATGTTTCAAAAGCTGGAACTGTTATTTATCATGAAAAAAAATCCTTTATCATTTATGCATTTTAGCTTTAATAGTTTCAGCAGTTAATGTTTGTATGTTTACTGCTGAAAAATGCAGTGAAGTGTTTCCCTCTGAAACGTAGTAGAACATGTAATTCAGTAAATATACTCTTTTAAACTGAGCCCACTTCCTGTCTGCTTCCTGTCGCAGGGGTTTTTCGAGTTGTTCCCCTCAGTGAGGAGCTCGCTGGTCGTCGACTAGAACCACACAGCATCTCTGTGACAGTGACGATGCCCCTCATCTGAACATGCTGCAATCATAACACAAGCACTTCCTCATCTTTCTTATGAACTGAAATTGTATAGAGAAAAATAAAATACTGAAAAAAGTCCAGTGTCTCCTCTGTCTGAGTCTGTGCTGCTGCTGCTGCTGCTGCTGCCTTTTCATTTCAGCACCTTAAGCAAAGCAGTGAGGGGCCACATGTGCAGCTCTGCCCAGAGTCTCTCAGCTTTCTGGCAGAGGGAGGTGGACTTGAACCATGTCACGATGCAGCAAGGAGGAGAACGCTTCCACACTGCAAGAAGTGTCTGATTCCCACAGTGGTGTCGTCGTGGACAGAGACGCCCGGAAACTACCCGCTGCGCAGTGTTGTGCTCGTGTCTATGTCCTGTCACGTGGATAAATCATGAAGCTGTCGGCGATGAACTGCAAGATGCAAATAAATGCAAAGTTCTAGTCACAGACTTGAATATGGATCTGAGAATGTTTTAAGTCAGTGGTTCTTGAAATAACTGAGCTTTGAGGGAAGAACTACTGCATTGTTATGTATTAGCATTAAAATGTCAAGGAGCCAAAAAGCAAAAACACGCATTTATACACAATAGTACATATAGTATTGGATTGTATTAGTGGTACTGTGGCAGGATACTGTGTAGTGGTTGTGAAGTTGTTTGGAAACGTGCCCGGTTTGATTAGTGTCACTTAGAAAGTAATCAGATTACATTTACTCAGCTGTAGTTACTTTACTCTTCGCTCCTTCATCTCACAGCTGGAGTTACTCAAAGCAAAGTGATGACGACAGCTTTCTGCATTTGCTCCGTTCACTTCTTGCAGTGTCGCCTCCTGCTGCCTGTTTTCCACCCGCCCACCCTTCATCTCTCCCTCACTCTTCCTCCCTCCGTCACCCTCTCTCTCCCTTTCTGTCTCTCTCTCACGCACACACACGCACGTCTCCTCCACTCTCCGTGCAGCAGCAGCAGCAGCAACAGCGTTTCCTCCTCACAGATGGAGACCTGCTGCTAGACGCACGGCAGCGGCGGCTCTACTCTCCAGTCCTCCTCCGTCCTCCTCCGTCTTCTCCTGTCCTCTCCCACCTCGGCCCCGGTGGATGTCGGATGTACCATGAGGTCTCCGCGGCTCTGGGCGGCTCTGTGCCTCCTCCTCACCGCCTCCTGCCGACTCTGCGTGGCCGCCCGACACGGTAAGACCCCCCCAGATGGACACACTTCCCTGTGGTGAAGTCGCTGCGTCCAGGCGGCGCGTAAATCACGACTTCCCGGATGTCAGGTCCCAGTTGCGGTTCTCTAACAGTGACTGTAACTTGTTTCCGTCTTCACAACATGTCCTGAGGAAGCTGCAGTTTGATTGAGATAGTTTGGTGGATTTCTCTGAAATCTCGCCCGTTTCCTCCATCTGTGGTGTAAAGTCGCGCGTTGAAGCTTAATAACGGGGAAGCTGTGATACTTTTCCTGTGAACCAAACCAGCAGTGACTTGGACACAAACTCAGCTCTGTGTTCATTTTCCTGCTCTGCGCCGTTTGTCCGCCTCTCGTCTGTTGACACCGGTGCCAAATTGCGTCACTGACGCAAACGCTGTCGGGGGTAGGGTCCGTCTGAATGAATCGATGAATCATTGACACACATCTTCAGGTTCTGAGTCAGTGGTAGATTTAAAATATGAGAGTAGACCAGTGCTGTGACTTAGTAAATGAAGTTCACTAAGAAGGATCATAGGAAAGATGTCTTTCGACTAAAAAACATGACACTGTGCTGAGTCCACTGAGCAGGTCCACTGGCCACAGGCCCAGTGTCCTGAATACAGTGAAAATGTCTTGTTTCTATGATTCCACATGGACAGAAAACAAACACCATGGTAAAGACGTGCAAAACAACTGGTAGGAGACACTGACCGATGAGCAAGAGCTTCAGTTACCAAATAATCATACAGACATGTCAATTGGCCTTTGCCTGTCTGTGCCAAGTTCTGCCGATCAGTCCACGTCCCCCGCCGGTCCCTGTTAGCAAGGACGACCCACAGGAACGTGAAGCATTAGGCATGGACACTTCTGGATACACAATGTTTGATTTTAGCAGGTTAAAGTGCAGCTACTTTGCCATTTTCATCTTTCTGGAGATAAAAAGGCAGAAATGTCAGTGACGCTCCTCTCGACAGATACAAAACACAGCAGCATGAATGATGATGAACAAGGACACGTGTGGTGCAGGAGGTTGTCAGTGTAATGCTGGCTTCCTGTCGCGGCTGAATTATGTAGAGAAGAAGAAGACGTAGAAAATGGACCAAAAACAGCTAATTACAGGGTCATTTGAGTCATTTTTGACCTCATGGACTTGTTCATGCTCAAACGTTCCTTGTCCCCTCTCGGACAGAGACAACATCTCAGATTAGGTGGAATTGGGATCTGTGATTGATTTGCTTTGCAAAAAAATTGAATTCAGGATTCGCGGGGATGGATGGAGCCCGAGGCGTCTGCGGGAAGTGAGTCTTAGTTATTGTTTGAACGTCACAGAGCTCAGTAATAAGATGCAAAATGACCATAAAGTGATTTCTTTTTAAACGACAGAACAGATTATTCATCCATGAGAAATAGTTTTTTTCTCTTTGTGTTTGTATCGACCTACTAATCTAATGACAATACTAGTGAAAGTACAGTACTCATGACAGAAAATGTATTGTAAAGCAAAACAGGAAGAACAACACTTTAAATTCTCTGTAAGTGCATCACAGTTTTATAAAGGGACACTGTTGCTGCGGCAGCACAGGTGAAATGTGAGCAAAGCAACATTATTGGACATTGTGTTCACAGTCATGACTCAGACCCGAGCCCTCGGCTCTGTGTGCACACAGTAATTACTCTGACTTCCTGCCTCCTCCACGGTTCAAATGCAGTGCAGAGCTTCAGCACCACGGACAGCGAACGTTGCACTGATCCTGTAAACACGGTTCAGTTCGATTCCCCTGGGAGGTTTGTTATCTGCTCTTATTAAACCCGCTGCCCTTTAATGTAAGTCCAGTTTCATAATGAAATGTTAAAGAGGCAACAACAGGAACACGATCAGCCGAGCTTCAACATACACAGTATTCCCACCTGGGAGATTGGGAGCCAGTCTAAAGAGACCAGGATTATGTTCCTGGTGAGTTCAACGACATTCATTCATTCTGAAACACCAGAAACTAGTCAAACCCTTCTCATGCTGCCTTTGATCATTAAAAGAGATGTACAACAGGATACTATCTACTATCAAACGGAACACTTTGTGATGTTCCTAAAGAGTCTCGTTACGTTGGTCTGTGGAGTTGACAGAGGCAGCGTTGGCATAATGACTCATAACTGATAATGGTAAACGATAAGATGTGGACAATTACGGCTGCAGCTGCAAGCATGAAAGCATGAAAGCATGAAAGCATACGTTAAGCCTGGTTCCCGACCTCATTTTAAAAGCCACATTTGAGCCATTCAGACGAAGTGAGCTAGTGCAGCACGGGTGGACTGTGGACTGGGCCTATTGTGGCATCACTCCTCGTTTCTCTTAGTCTCACAGTCGCAGAGCTCAGCTGAAAAAGCTACGTGACAACTGTCAATAGACAAAAGATGATCAGTGTCTGTGAGAATTTACCAAAAAGACAAACGAAATGACCACAAACAGTTGGGAAACAATGTCAGTGAGAAAAAATACATCCAAATCCAGACCTACACATCGGGGGCTTCAGGGGATTTAATCCATTTTGCCCTGGGGGTCTGTGTTTATTGCTCCGTCCATGCAGCTCAGTCCAGTTGAGCAGCTACATGTGGATTTCAGATTAACACGAGTCTCGTCAATGGGTCTGATTTGTATAAAGTGATTCAGCTTTGTCAGTTAGAATCTCAAACTGGTGATGCAATAAGACGTAATATGAACCAAATCTAATCAGTTTCCTGAAATTTAAAGCAACATAATGCAGGGCTGATATTCACTGTGATGGATGACGTGTCTGCAGGTCTCCAGAGTCGGCTTATTGATTTTCATTTCAGATGGAAATAATCAGAATCCCAGGTCTGTCTGGAACAGGGCTGTGGTTAAGAAGAGCACGGATGTTTGGGGTCTGCTGTGAGAGACGCCACAGAGACAGAGACAGAAATGATCACAGCCGCATGAAAAATGACAAAAATGACTGACAACAAAAGCTAAATTACACTTGAGAAATAGAGACTGGTGCTGGTGAAACAGGCACTAAGTGACCACAGACAGACAAAGGATGAACAAAAAACTGCCAAAGAGCAAACGAGATCACAGAATTACAGAAAATAGACAGAAATGACCACAAACCATTGAAATGACAAAGAGAAGAAAACTAAATGACCGTGTCTCAGGCTGAGGGGCCTGTCCACCGGTTTTCTCGTGGACTCTTCGTGGTTCTAAAGTGAAAAGTTAAAAGGTGAACTGAGCTGAGGAGGGTTGTGACCTCGCTGCCTCTGCTGCCGCTCAGACCACGACCACGCAGGTCTTATCCTGCTCTGCTCGGGTCGACTCATCCCACCTCAAATATCATCCGTCAGCCTGCGGAGCTGCAGAGCAGAGACACGCTCACATGCAGCAGCTGATGTCAGTTTCTAACTGGACCGTGAGTGAGTCTGATTATTTCCTACAGAATAAAACACATTTCAAGTGAAAACTGCAGCGTTTGTATAAGCTGAATGTTGGCTCGCGCACGCACACACACACACACACACACACACACACACACACACACACAAAGTAATGTTCTCTGGATGTCCCTTCTTCACGAAACACTAAGTCCACCCCCGTACTTTCATCTACCATGAAATTATGGTTTGAATCATCATGTTCACCCTCAATGAGAGATCTTCATTCTGTTACTGCTCATGCTGAAACAACAGGTCCACAGGGATCCTCCTCCTCCTCCTCCTCCTCCTCCTCCTCCTCTTCATCATCACCCCCGAGGTTAAGGTTTGGTTTAGTTTCAGTCCTGAGCACAACAGAACCCTTTCTGTTTAGTTTCAGCTGCACAGGGAAGTTCTGGAGGAGTTTCCCCTGAGAATCACAAAGACTTGGCATCAGCCTGGAGCCGCCTCCGAGTCGCCTTCCTGGTTTCTCTGCTACGGTTGTGGATTAATCACAAAGCTGTATGAGCTCCTGCTGATGGGGAATCCCTGCACAAATCTCCCTCTGACTGTGTTGGGTCTGTTTGTTAGCGGAGCTTTAAGCTTTGAAACGCGAGTAACATCTGCCGAGCAGGAAGATTTGTTTTCCACACAGCGCTGCTTTCTGTCATTTTCATGCCTTTAAGTGTAAAGTACGGTGACAACATGTGGCACTGAAGCAGCTGGTCGCTCACTGGAGAATCGACGGCACTGAAACTCCTGCTGCCCTCTAGGCCCGTGTCTCTGTTGGAAGAGAAATGTAATGTGTCTTGTTTGAAAGTCCACACAAATTACCAAACTATTACGAATGTAAACTCAAAATAACCTTTGTTTGACTGTAACTGGGCACTAAATGGTTGATAGGGAACGAAAATAACTAAAAAGACACAGAACAGTTCACAGAGAAACAAAGAAATGACCATAAATTGTCACATGATGATAAACTTTGTCATGGACAGACAAGAGACAAAAAAAGGAGAAGTGAGTCAAAGTAGAGATGAATAACAACCAAAAACAGGCCAGAAAAAGACCCGGAAAGGGTGGAAGAGGTTCACTGGTATAACAGCTGTCCATGACACGATGGGTGACACTGAGGGACAAACTCCTGTCCTCAGGCTCAGAGCTTCTAAAAACGGCCTAGTTGGAGAGAGAGAGAGAAGAGTCGGGGGGGGGGGCAGATTAGTCATCGTGTGTAGTGTGGACAAAGGGATGGACGGATGGACAGAGACTCTCTGCCTTCTATATTTAGCCGTGTCTCAGACTCCCCGGTCAGCGTGGCTGCACAGGCCCAGTGATGGTGTTCACATCAGCAGCATCACTCACTTCATTACAGGACACACGTCCCTGGACAAAGTTGGACTGCAGCAACATAAATACGTGTCTAACCGAGTCTTAGTGCCCTGTCACACACCTGCTGCCAGACCACTACGGTCCAACACGAGACACGGAGTCTGACAAACACCGCACGAAGTCCAAAGACACACCCGACGTGATCCCGCTCGAGAGTCGCCAGTGACGTCGCTAATCTGCTAATTCATATCTGCTCGTTATTCCATTATGGGCCATTATAGACCCGGTCCTGTCTGGGCCTGCGGGGACTTCCGAGGCCGACTGAGCCGATCCCCTGAAGTCAGACCAGTTCCAGTCTTCGTGTTGACGACACGACAGAGGCAGCGGGTGTGTCGGTGCGGGCTGTTATCTCAGGTGTAAATGCACGAGGAGCTGTGTGTTTTCTCCACACCTGATTCCGTGTGTGACGTAATAACTTCACCTGCTGCTGCTCTCACTTGTTTTAACTGCTGCTTGTGCTTTTTCAGGCTGCGTGTTTGAGAAGAAGCTTTGCCCCAGAGATCAGCTGTGCAGCGATGGTGAGTGTCTCACTTTCCTGGGGGCAGCTGCTACTGACCCCTCAACAACAACTAGTAGTTTAATCTTGTTCAAATGTGTGCAAGTCAGAGTGAATCACTGCTCAGAACTAATGTGAACAGAAAGGAAAGTCAAACATTTTGACACTAATACACAGAAATTCTATAAAATTACATAAAGAATAAGGTGGATATGAAACACATACGTTATTATATATGATAGTACATAGACATTTGTAGACCAGTGCACACTTACATGTACAATACAAAACAGGCTACAAAATGTACCGTATGCAGATAATTACTGCACGTATTATTAGTCTTTATCTCTATTTATGACTATTTGAAGTTATGAACTGCAGTTATTATTTCATGGCTACTACTAGTATAAAAGTGTGTATTTGTAATCTATTAAATACAACAAATATGATTTTATGAAAATCCATTTCACCATCACCTTTGTGCATTGTGCTTTTAGAAATCCTAAGCTAAAAACCACAGTAGACCCAACGGCCGTCACCCTGGAGGGGACACAGTAACAAGCAGCGACCGTCCAAAAAAGGACAAAAGACAAAATATAAGTGTTAATGTATATTTTGTTTATTATAGAGCTACAGAAAGACAAATGCAAAAACAAGAAAAAACAACTGGAGCTTGTGTCCTTTTTTTGCTGTGGACACTCTTTCCCCAGATTGAAGCTCATTTTTACGGTACCCTGAACGCAGCGTGCTTCAGGAAGCAGTGATGTGTCGTGGCTGCGCATCTATGATCCTCAGCGGCTTTCCTGCTTCTTCCACGCCTGTTCAAATGGGAAGCACGTGCACGTGTGTCAACGTGCACGCCCGATGGAGGCGGCTGCATTATTGATGTGCGGTGTTTCTCCCTTTCCACCCGACAATGTTTTGTTCCCAGTCACTAGAGACATGAACACAACACGAGAGGCTTTCAGAGAGGGTTTGATGAAATGCAAGAACGCGTGAGAGCAGGTTTCAGGCTGCATCACACAAACCCATCTGCCGTCTGTGCTCACTTTAATGTCTGCAATCCTCTCATTTTCATTTAAGAGAACTTCAGTTTCTATTGTAAAAAGCTGATACATTTCAGCGTGAAGCTTTGAAGTGTGTGTGTGTGTGTGTGTGTGTGTGAGATTCATCACAGCAGCAAAGTGATGGGAAGAAAGAGGCAGCGATGAACTGACAGGAAGAAAAGGATGAAAGAGCGAGAGTGAAACGTAAACAAGGGCTCCCTCCGTCAGCCAGCCTCAGCCAATCACAGCCTGATCTGTTCGTCTCTATGACAACAGTGACATCACTTTCCTGACGACGGCATGTCTCCCTTCTGTGTGTGTGTGTTTGATAAGAGACCGAGCTGATGACTCACCACTGCTCACACACACTCACACACACACACGCAGAGTGTTTCATTAACTGCATTTGCAGGCTTGTCCACATGTTTGTGCTCATGTTTAGTGTGTAAACGTGCTGTGCACACGTGTGTGTGTGTGCATGTTGTAAAACTGCATCAACATGCGTGTGGGCTGTGACTTATTGTGTGGGTTTGTCGGTAGTTGCTTCAGAGAGTGTTGTTGGCAGATTCTTCCTCTGCCACTGACTTGAATTCCATAGAAAAATCCATCGATTTTCACGCACTGTTTATAGCACCACCGCGCACACACATCAATTTTGTGCACACACACACTTCAAAGCTTAGTGTGGGTTCGGTGGAAAACACACTGAAATGCAGTCGTCACATCTGCTGACTTTAAAGGCCGTTTGGTTAAATAGCTCACAGGCGTCTTCAGACATCATTTTCACTGCAGTCTGGAAAGAGTTTATTTTACTCAAATATTCAGATTGTCATTCCACAAAAAGCACAGATTCAGGCTTAGAATACTTACGAATGTACTAAAGACTGTAAAGTTTACATAGAACAGTGAAGTATTCTGCTGCTCACAGATCACTGGTCTTCATTTCATGGGTTTGACTTCAGACCAAGTTAGAAACAGAAGTACTGAACTTTTTGTCTCCTCCCGTGCAGACGGTTTGTTTGGACAGTGCCAGGCTCCTCACCAGGAGCCTGTCCAGTACCAGGTGTCCATACCTGTCCTCCACAAGCTGCAGGAAGTCCTCAAAGACCTGATGGTGCAAGGTGAGGCTCATTCACACGCGAGGCTTTAAATTCACAGAGTCAGGTTAAAACCGCTGTTTCTGTGTCTCTGCGGCTGCTCAGGTCTGACATGGAGGGACGACGTCACTCAGGCCATTATCAGTCGAGAGCTGAGTCACGTTCCCACTGTTGTCTCCAGCTCTAAGCTGCACGAGAGGTCCCTCAAACAGTAAGAAAACACAGCCAGCGTCTCTCAGCAGGAAGCGTCATCTTTATCTCAATGACTCTTTTATTTCCAGGTCGTCCAGGCTTTCAGGACCCAGTGAGCAGAGGGTTCAGGGGTCAGAGGATCTGGCGGACCCTGACATGATGCAGCAGTATGTGGACTACATGATTCTCGACCCCTCTCGATCCTCCGTACACATGCAGACGCCCCTGTTAGACCCATACACCTACCGCCAGGTGGGCAAAATATACACAAATATAATAAATAAATGAAATAAATCGAAGGACGTTGGATTGAACGCTGAGATTTGGATCAGGTGAATAAAAATAAACATTTGATTAGAGCTCAAAGAGATCAGGTGATATCAGGTGGACACAAACACTATTGCAAATCTTTGCTGGTAGAAATTTTTGGTTCCTTGCTGTAATTGGTTGTTTTTTTCTTTTATGTGGGACTATTGTCATTTACGAGGTGACATTTTATGATCATCTTCTGAAATTGCATCAGATTGGCTTCACAGTTAGAAAGCAGGTCTGTAGCAGCAAAAGAGACATATATTTCCTTTAGGTGATGGAGACCAAAGGCAGGTCTACAAGAGAGGGACTAAAGGACAGATGGACACAAACTCTGCTCCAAATAAATGATGACGTTGCTCTGTAGCTGCTGAATGTTTGGAAGGATGTTTTTCTCTGTGTTTGTAGCTTTTTTTGATTCTGTCCCCTTGTGGCAAAAAATGCACATGTGGTTTCTGCAGCGTCAGTACGGCTATCAGGAGGAGGAGGAGCGATCTCTCAACTCCCTGGATAATAATCCAGCTTTCCCGCACCTCGCCACCTCCTCTCGCTCCAGAGGAAACTCACTGGACCGAGACCGGCAGATTCTCCAGGACCTGGTGTCCTTTTACCTCACCTCCCCTTCCTCCTCTTCCTCCTCGTCCTCTTCCTCACCTGTGCAGTCCCTCTCCCGCCACAGAGGGGCTTCGGGATTCCCTTCGTCTTCTTCCTTCTTCCCGGAGCTGGACTTCCCTCTGGACTATGGGGAGGACTACGTTTCCCAGATGTCCCAGCTCAGCAAGCAGCAGCAACAAGAGCAGGCGGAGAAGAAGCCGCAGAAGGAGTATGATGCCCTATCAGGCCTGGATGGTGAGACGACTCTCAAAACCATAAAGATAACTAATGTATCTATGTTTGACTTCTTAAACGTATTCAGTCAGTTTATGACTTTGTTGTTGAAGGAAAATTCAATTCAATTAGTGCCAAGCACCAATATCACCCATTGCTTTGTTATTGTGAGCTGATATGTATGTAACAGGTGTTTTACCTGAACTCTTCCCTCGTCCGTTTTCTCCGCGGTTTGTAGAGCGCTCTCTGCAGAGACTGGCTCTGCTGCTCGACTACTACGGCCTCGATGTCAAGGATCTGTCCCCCGAGCAGAAAGACAACCTGCCGGCCGCTCTGAAGCAGCTGCAGCTGGAGAGCTCGTATGCCCACAAGCAAACCAAAGGTCGGTCCTGTGGAAGCGCTTTTCACTGTACCAACGAACCCCACGAGTTCACCAGTCACTGGACTGAGGTCATTAAAAGTGCAGAGCCGTGAGGGATTATGATCCTTTACCAGGCCGAACTGTAACGCACTCTCGTGGATGTGGACATTTTTAGGCACAAGCCCCAAAGAAATTAGTCTGTGTGACAAACAAATGTTCAAACACATTTTTATGTCACTGTTCTGTTTTTTATTCAGTTGTTCCAGTAACTTCTGAAGACTTTCAGCCATTTTTCTTGTTTAATTTCAAAAAGACCCGACAATTGTGTGGCATTAAACAGATTTAATGCAACGTGAAAGTCTTCTAAAAACAAACAAGTGTAAAAATATAAGATAGAAATTTACTCAATCAAAAAGAAGTCGTGTGTAAAAATGCATCTATGTAAATTTCTGACACTGCATTCAGGCTGCTGCTTTTACCAAAGTGAAATACTGCTCAAATACTAATAATATACTAATACGTTTTAGATAATAATGAGTTTGTTTGTTTGCGTGTTTACAATCCAGATGGATATGGAAACAACGCTGGCAAAGGAAAGAAGGTGAGTCTGCAACTTTCCTTTAACTTCAGTTTTACATAAATTATGTTGAAATTTCAATAAAAAGTAAATTGTCCAACACACAGGGCTTCAACTTAACTTCAAATGAATGTAATGCAGTGAAAAGTGTTTTTATCTTTTCTGCAGTGGAGTAAAAGTATAAAGAAGCAGAAATAAACAATACTTCAGTACTTCAGGAAACGCACTTTTCCACAGATGACAGAGAGTTCAATGGCCTATAAAGTGGTGCCCCCCCCGGCTCCAGCCACCACCATCAAGGCCCCCAAACCAGAAGGAGGCCAGAAAGAGACGCCCACCACCGTAACGTCCAAAGTGGACAAACTGGGAAAGAAGGAACCACAGACAGAGACAGAAGAATTTGGCTACATCGTCACCAACCAGAGGTACAGTGTGTATGTGTGTGTGTGTGTGTGTGTGTGTGTGCATCTGCTCATGTCTCTGTGTTTGTATGAATGTGTGTGTGTGTGTGTGTGTGTTTTGTCGCTGCAGCCCCCTCAGTCTGAACGATGGGGTGCACCTGTTGGAGCTGCTGTCAGAGAGAATCGGCCTCTCCACCGGCTTCTTCATCAACATCAGGTAGGACCAGGTTGTCGTAAACCCACAACTGAACAAGTCCCCATCCTGGATCCTCCTTATGTGAGATCTGATCCACTGGGTGGTGGAGCCGCAGAGCGTGCTGCTCCTCCTTCCTCCTGCTTTCAACTGCAAAAGGCCGTCGTCGTCTCCCTCACCTCCTGTTTTTTGTGTTTTCTCCTCTGCAGCGTTGTCGGACCTGCAATCACCTTCAGGATCAAACCCAACTCCAAGAACCTGACGGCAGGAGAGGTGGCAGACAAAGCCGGTAGACGATTTCTCCCAATTACAACAGAAAGCATTCAGATCCTTTACTTTACTAGAGAACAAGCTGCATTTAACTCGTGTTTTGCTGTTCAGTTGCAGAGAAGAACTTTCTGGAGACTGAGATGGGCCTAAAGGTGCTGCAGAGCGGAGTTGGAGAGGTGGGGATGAGTGCAGGGGTGCTGGGTGTATTGGGGAAAATGTTTTTTAGAGATTCCCCCATTGGGACAAATAGAAATGAGGCCCCTCCCTTTGTCCTTCTGCCACAGAGGAATGATGGGAAGGCTTTGCCCCTGGCGACCAGAGTCCAGCCCAACTCCCGCTGGGTGTTTGCCACGCTGGTGGCCATGGCCTGCATCGGGGGCATCCTGGTGGCGGCAATGACCATCGCCTGTCTGCGTCATCACGCCCACCGGCTGGCAGCGAAGAAGCTGGGTCTGGGACCGGAGGGAGGCAGCTTCACCCACCAGGAGTACCAGGTGAGTTGTTTTTCCTTTTGCCTCGCTTCATTGGTCATTTTGAGTTTTTCGTTTTAGATAAAAGTATGTTGGAGAAATTTTTATAAGGAGATAAAATGTAGGTCTGAACATTTAAAGAACAATATAAAAGCTCTGTAGCTGGAGTTTTAAGATAAAACCCTTCAAATGTTTTTAAAGTATCAAATCCACAAACTAGATAAAAGACGGTGTAACAACTTGATGCATGCATAACTGGCTCACCAGGACCTGTGTCGCCAGCACATGGCCTCCAAAGGTGCCTTCGGGCGCCTAGAAGCCGCAGCCCTGGGCGCCGTGGGAGGAGCAAGCGGAGGAGGAGGAGGAGGACCGGGTGGAGGCGTAGCGGGTGCCGGTGTCGGTGGAGGGGCAGGAGCAGCGGGAGGTGCCGACTCGAGGGTGAGCAGCGTGTCTTCCCAGTTCAGCGACGGGGCCCAGCCCAGTCCCAGCTCCCACAGTAGCACCCCGTCATGGTGCGAGGAGCCGGCCCAGACCAACATGGACATCTCCACCGGTCACATGATCCTGGTCAGTATTGCATTAATCAAGACTTTAGGTAAAAGACGTAATCATAACAATATGACCTGTGTCTGTGAAGGCCTACATGGAGGACCACCTGAGGAACAAAGACCGCCTGATGAAGGAGTGGGAGGCTCTGTGCTCCTACCAGGCCGAGCCCAGCGCCGTCTCTGTGGCCCAGAGCGACACCAATGCAAAGAAGAACCGCTGCCCGGACTCTGTTCCCTGTGAGTCCCAACAAAGTTTTTAAGCTCGGATTTAATATTTCAGCCATGGATGTTTCGGGTTAAATGTGACTGTTGTCCTTCAGATGATCACTCGAGGGTGAAGCTGAAGGCCGAGGTTAACCCTTCACGATCCGACTACATCAACGCCAGCACCATAGTAAGTCCCCTCCACCCAGAATCGGTTTTCCCTGGTTCCTGTTCTGGCGCCCTGTAACCTTGCACTCCACCTCCCCGCAGATTGAGCATGACCCCCGGATGCCAGCCTACATTGCCACGCAGGGCCCCCTGTCACACACCATCTCTGACTTCTGGCAGGTCAGTGAGATGTGAAAGAATTTCCTACAGTTTGTCTTTGTCTTCAAAAATAAAAATCAGCCTTACTACCAGTGCTGATACACTGTGTACAGAAGTATACAAACTATATAGTCCAGTAAAAGTGTAAGTATTGGCCTAAAACAAAACCAGTACAACACCTCAAATATTTTACCCAGGTAAATGTACTAAGCAGATTATCTACATACTTAAAGTACAAAAGTATAGAAAGAACAGTCCATAGTTAATCATATGTTGTATATACAGAGAATTTGCTCTAAAGGGGCCTTTTCAACTTTTAATACTCTTATTATACATGGTTCTGGTGGGACTGACATAAATAAACTGACAACTGCATGAAAATGTATTAATTAAAACCTACAACAGCAAAGTCACATGTAATATTTCCCTTCTCCGTTTATCTACATCAGATAAAAAATTGTCCTGTACAAATCAGTCAGTACACCTGGATCCCCCCTCTTTATAAATCAAGTTGGATTCTTCCACTTCCTGTTTGCCAGGTTCTTCCCCTTATAGCTAACAAGAGCTGGAGCACATGGAGCAAACATTTGGTAACTGCTGCTGAAACCGTCAATAAATGTGTTTGGTTTTGAGCGTTTAATGTGTAATTGGATGTGTAATTTCTTTTAGTGTTAACATGTCAGTTAAGCCAAAAACAGATTATTTCATCTGCTAAGCCTAGTTAGCATAGCATAGCATAGCTAATGCCTCCAGAACTGAAAACAAGGCAGTTAGAAAAAGTGGTTCTAAAACTGTTCAAGCTCTTTTATGTCTTAACTTTCAGCCTTAATGGAACCACAGTTTGAAGCCACAAGTTACACCAAACTAAAAAAGAGATTCAGAAGTTACTGCAGTTTACAGATTTTGTGATCTACATTTTTTAACCCTCCTTAGTTATAAAAAATAAATAATGCGGACACAGGCAGTACTGACCTAAACAATAACGAATTGAAATTGAGAAAATACTCGTGTTGAACAAGAGCTTGGGCCTCTGTGGACTCTGGATCAGTGACCACGTTAAAGAGAACAAAGCTCTGAGAAAGAGTCGCCTACATAGCATGAAAGCACTTTACACTGCTTCACACTCACACCAATGAGGGAGCTGCTATGCAGCCAACACACACCAGGAGCATCAGTGTGGGTTCAATGTCTTGCTCAAAGACACTTCAACATGTGACGGGAGAAGCCGGGATTGAACCAACAACCTTGGATGACCACTCTACCTCCTGAACCACAGTCACCCCAGCTCCGTAACAAAGAGTTCAGGAGGCTGGAGAACTGCTTGGAAACCCAGATGATAAGGGTTCAACTCGTATGAGTCTCAGGAAATGTTAAAGTCCAACAAAATAAAGATTGAACCTGCTCATCACAGCTGATAGAGTTACTGCTTTATAAGTTTGGCAAATATACTAAAACACCATACAACAATAATATCTTAAGGTGTATTAAGGTGTGCGATCTTACGCTAGTACTATATGTAGTATAGTTACTATATTAAATAACTAGTAGTTAGTGTCTGTGTTATATGGTCATAACACATGTAATAAAAGCCATGTAATGAGATGTGAAAATATTTAAAAAGTATCCTACACGACTTTTTGCATCTCATTACCGCCTTTCTCATGTCTGTTATTAGAACATTACAACATGTTATTAGCGTGTAATATCAAGCATGTAATGAGATGCAAAAATAGTTAGAAAGTAATCTACATAATCCCACATGACTTTTCACATCTCATTACACATTGGATATTACAGTCTAATAACAGCGTAATAACACGTTAAGGCGTTATAACAGGCGTGTAATGAGATGCGAAAAGTTACTTTGAATTTGTTCGCATCTCATTACACGCTTGATATTACACGCTAATAACAGCGTAATAACAGTATAATGACAGTGTAATAACATGTGTCATTAAGTCGTTATAACAGGCGTGTAATGAGATGCAAAAAGTTACTTAAGCTTTGTAGCATTACTTTGAATTTGTTCGCATCTCATTACAAGCTTGATATTGCACGCTAATAATAGTGTAATAATAGTGTAATAACACGTGTCATTAAGGCGTAATAACAGGCGTGTAATGAGATGCGAAAAGTTACCTAGGTTATTTAGTTATATTATTACTTTGACTTGTTTCGCATCTCATTACACGCCTGTTATTACGCCTTAATGACACGTGTTATTACACTTTTATGAACTTGTAATAGCAGGCCTGTAATGAGATGCGAACCAAGTCAAATTAATACTAAATAACTTTTCGCATCTCATTACACATCTGTTATTACAACATAATATTAAAATGCGTAATAACAGGACTTTGGACTTTAAAAGTCTTTGAAGGTTTGATCCCACCATCACTGAGATTCCCAACAGTCCTCAAACAGACTGAGCTGTTTGGTTTGACACTTTACTTTTATTTCTCAGAGCTTATGAATATTAGCTTTGGACACTGGACTCCAAAAGTCTCATAAGGATTGATCCCACTGCCCGCAACATTCCAAGTAGTCCTCTAACAGTGTGAGCTACTTAGTTTGACACTTATTTTTTCTTTCTCAGTGCTTTTCAAATTTGACTTTGGACACTGGATGTCAAAAGTGTCATAAGGCTTGATCCCACCAACATAACAAATAATGCTCTAACATGAAATTTAAAATAGCCATCTTCATCCTTTGTTCCTATTTGTGTTTTATTGCTCACAACTAAGGACAACACAGAAAATGATGGGACGCAGGAGATTTGAACACACTGGGAATCTCAGTGTCTAGAACTAACCAGCCTCACAGCCACTGAGCTATTGAGTGGGCTGACAACACACTGTTTTGTTGCTACTTTTATCTACAAGATTTTTGACCCTCTGACACAGACCATACAATACTAACGAGTTTCAACAAAGTTAGAGTCCAGAAACTCTCTGTGTGAAGAGAACTCATCCACAACAGTTTTTGCTAGACTTGGCAAAGTCATTTCTTCATGAAGGACTGAGATACAGTTTTTTTAAACTTTATCTCAAACATAAACCCAGTTTTATACTCAACTCTATTAGTAGAGAACCACACTTAGGCTACAATCAAACACATTTATTGATGTTTCCAAAGCTTAGCTCCATGTGAAGCGCCTGAGTAGCAAACAGGAAGTGGAAGATTCCAACTGGATTTTTAGAATGGGTGACTTGGACCATACTAAGTCTTGTGTCTCATTTTTTTAAAGTTACATAAAGTGACTTTATCCACCTAAAACGGCTAAAATAGCTCATGAACCATATGTTTAGAAAGTCCGTAATTAATCCTGGAGTTGTGGTGTTGTTTTCCCTAGTTTCTAAAGGAAATCAATACAGTTATTATCCAAATAAAAAACTCCTATCATCAGTAAAAACATATGTGGTTGCCCCGGAAACCCTCTGTTGTGTAGATGGTGTGGGAGAACGGCTGCACTGTGATCGTGATGATGACGGCTCTGGTGGAGGATGGAGAGAAACAGTGTGACCGCTACTGGCCCGATGAAGGCTCGTCTCTGTACCACATCTATGAGGTGAGACCCGAGTGTGTGCGTCCGACACCACCTGGGGGGTTAGACTGCAGGTGGGGGCGACTGAGTCCTTTTGTGTTTGTCCGTCCCTCAGGTAAACTTGGTGTCGGAGCACATCTGGTGTAACGACTTCCTGGTAAGAAGTTTCTACCTGAAGAATGTGCAGACCCAGGAGACCAGGACCCTCACTCAGTTCCACTTCCTCAGCTGGCCGGCTCAGGGCATCCCCAACTCCACGCGCCCTCTGCTGGATTTCCGCAGGTACTGCTGCTAAATGTGACCCATCCACAGCCCTGATAACACTGATACTGAGCAGCATTTCTCACCTCCATCCTCCTCCCCCTCCTCCCCCCTGCCTCCCCTGTGGGATGGAGGTCAACGGGGCCTTTCGTTTTATTGTGAACATACCTGTCTGTGTCATTCTTGTGGTTTGCAGCTAGTAGTCTGGGTCCAGTTGCATAGTCACAATAATGATCATGGACTGATATGGCTGCAGCAGCAGGAGGTCCATTGCCGAACCCCCCCCCCCCCCCCCCCTTTTTTTTACCCCATCTATTTATCTATGCATCTCTATAATATACCTGATGAAGGTTAAGTAACAGTGTCTTTCACCTTTTTCTCCTCAGGAAGGTGAATAAGTGTTACCGAGGACGTTCCTGCCCCATCATTGTGCACTGCAGGTAAATCACAGATCGTAAACCTGCTCTTTAAGTTCAGTATAGTGAACAAGCAAAGAAAAAGGAAGAGGCAGCAAACAGGAAACGGCATGTAGTTTGTGCCGATCATTCTAGTGGTTTATCGTGACATGCATGAGTTTTCCATCAGTTAAGGCCTCAAGTTTAACTTAAATAGTATTTTATAAGCTTTGTTGTTGTTCCCATAGCGACGGTACGGGTCGGACTGGGACTTACATCCTGATTGACATGGTTCTGAATCGTATGGCTAAAGGTGCGTGTTTATAATAAATAAAGGTCAAAGATTATCAAGTGTAATTTGCATCACTGACGGATTTGTCCCGTCTCCTGGCATCTGTGTGTTTTCTGCAGGTGTGAAAGAGATCGACATCGCTGCAACACTGGAGCACGTCCGGGACCAGAGGCCTGGGATGGTGCGCACCAAGGTTTGTTCTCTCTTGTTGTTCTCACGGACCTGAAGCTCAGGGAGCCGATCCCATTGATGTTTCTCTGAGCTTTGTCAGTATGTTCATTCTGACATTTATCTTCGCTGATCGCTGATATTTTATTTAAGCTTTTATCTCCAAAATTGAAACTAAATCCTCCCTGAAGAAAGCAACAATAATAAAAGCAGGTGTCGACACTTTTGTCTCAGAACAGTGAACCTGTTTCTGTTCCACAGGACCAGTTTGAGTTCGCTCTGACGGCCGTGGCAGAGGAGGTCAACGCCATCCTCAAAGCTCTGCCCCAGTGAAACCAATGCAACCAGTACACACTCCCCCCACCCACTCCACCTGTTCTCTCTGTGATGATGATGATGATTGTTGTGATGAAGAATGACGCTGTGCTTCTCTTTCTCAAAACCTAAAGGTGATTTCACATAAAATCAACAAAAAAATACATGGAGTAAGACGTGATGTGTTCAGGGACGTGTTGCATTCACTGCTAGTCTGAATGAAAATAAATGAGCTGCATGTCCCCTCAGACTAAACACTAATATGTCCACACGCTCTGGAGTCCAAGTTCATTTTCATTACACTAATTTTCACTGACAATAACTCAAACGCTTGTTAAGGGCAGTTAGAGCCAATGAAAATGGTGAGAAAAAGCTTGTGGTTTAATAAAAGCCTTAATGGATATTAAGAGTAAGTAGCAGACAATAGGAACAACTTGGGGTCCAGTGTCTTGCCCTGACTGGGAGTTGAACCACTGACCCTGTGGTGTGTGGTCAACTGCGCTACCAACTGAGCTACAACTGCCCATTTTTTTATTGAAAGCACCTTTACACTCTTCATATAAAATCATCAAACTGAAAAGTTTTTTCTTTTGACTAACTGATGAACTGGCTCTTTGCAGCTCTGACATTTTTTAAAATATTTTTAACTGGCTGATCAATTTACTTTCACCACACCCACTTGGAGAACATGTTCTGATTTGAGTAGATGTCACATGAAAACATCCTTAACATTAGTAAACCTTCAGAAATTAAATTATGTCACGTGCTTAATATTTTCACCTGGACTCCAGAGTTTCTTAAAAGCTGCTCTTTGCTCGTTTAACCTGAAAACTCCTCTTTCCCACTGTGAACGAAGCTCTGCTACCCTCAGTTTGAACCAGCTCAATGCAGAACTCACACGTGTCCTGGTCGCGTTTGGTTTTGGGCTCGGTAAGGAAGCTAAACTATTTTTCAAAGTGTGTTTAAGTGCATGGAAAGGTTCCAGAAAGAGGGATTAAGAACATTTAGTGTTTTTAACTGTGGTTACGTTGATGAGATCAGCCTGTAGCTTCTCTGCAGAAAACACCTCCACCTCCTGTTTGTGAAGTCATTGGATGTGTTGTCGTTACCTCCTGCAAGTCAGAAAATGAAATAAAAAAAAAAAGCTATTCTATGAAAAGGTTTTGTATCCGTGATATTTTAAATAAATATTTTGTGTTAAAGTGCTGCAAACATACATGTGACTCTTACAGCTGCTTTGACTGGGTTCTTTTACATTTATACTCTTATAGCTTCAAATACAGTTACCTGCAAACACAATTTCCTCCCACATACAGTTACACACACACGGGATGTCACAACTCTTTACTTATCACACTAATTTCTTAAAGTAAATATGTCCCTTTATATTGCGTATGTGACGCAAATGTGTTCTTCCTGTTAAAAGAAAAAGAGTTAAACTCTTGAAAATGTAATTCTCATGAAGTTTCCCCACAGTAACAGACCATAATAAGCCAAACCAGGATGTGTGGCAACAACCTCAATGCTGCTCTCTGAACTCCAGTAAACACAGGACAACCAACAACTTTCAATTCTTTATTTTCAGAACAAAATGACAGGAATTACATGCAGCTTGCTGGAATGTGCAGAACTTAATTGAGTCCAGCGACTATTTGGTGTCTGGATTTTCTTTTTGGGACTATTGGAGCCGCATGATGCTGCAGATGTTACTAGTACTCCTCGCCTTCATCCTCATCCCCAACGCTATCAGTGCCCACCTCTTCATAATCCTTCTCCAGGGCAGCCATGTCCTCCCTGGCCTCTGAGAACTCTCCCTCCTCCATCCCCTCTCCGACGTACCAGTGCACGAAGGCCCTCTTGGCGTACATCAGGTCGAACTTGTGGTCGAGTCGAGCCCAGGCTTCTGCGATGGCTGTGGTGTTACTCAGCATGCACACGGCCCTCTGCACCTTGGCCAGGTCTCCACCGGGGACCACAGTGGGAGGCTGGTAGTTGATGCCCACCTTGAAGCCTGTGGGACACCAGTCCACAAACTGGATGGTCCGCTTTGTCTTAATGGTGGCAATGGCAGAGTTGACGTCTTTGGGCACCACGTCTCCACGGTACAGGAGGCAGCAGGCCATGTACTTTCCGTGGCGGGGGTCACATTTCACCATCTGATTGGCTGGCTCAAAGCAGGCGTTCGTGATGTCAGCCACGGAGAGCTGCTCATGATAGGCCTTCTCTGCCGAGATAACCGGGGCGTAGGTGGCTAGAGGGAAGTGGATACGAGGGTAGGGCACCAGGTTGGTCTGGAACTCTGTCAGGTCCACATTCAAGGCACCGTCAAAGCGGAGCGAGGCGGTGATGGAGGAGACGATCTGTCCAATCAGCCTGTTGAGGTTGGTGTAAGTGGGGCGCTCGATGTCCAGGTTCCTGCGGCAGATGTCATAGATGGCCTCGTTGTCCACCATGAAGGCGCAGTCAGAGTGCTCCAGGGTTGTGTGGGTGGTCAGGATGGAGTTGTAGGGCTCCACCACAGCTGTGGACACCTGGGGGGCTGGGTAAACAGCAAACTCCAGTTTGGACTTCTTGCCATAGTCGACAGAGAGACGCTCCATCAGCAGAGAGGTGAAGCCAGAGCCGGTTCCCCCTCCAAAGGAGTGGAAGATGAGGAAACCCTGGAGTCCTGTGCACTGGTCGGCCTGCAGGAAAAAGTTTAAAAATGTCAAGTCACATGGCTCAACACTGCTGCGACTCAAACGTGTTTGGAGAAGTTGAACTCACCAGTTTACGAGTCCTGTCTAGGACCAGGTCGATGATCTCTTTGCCAACTGTGTAGTGACCTCGAGCATAGTTGTTGGCAGCATCTTCCTTTCCAGTGATCAGCTGTTCAGGGTGGAAGAGCTGACGATAGATTCCCGTTCGGACCTCATCTGACAACGAGAAAACAGCGATGCGTCACTTCACCAATTCAAAGCAATGAACTAATGCAGTTAAACTACAACAGCTGATTTATTCCAACACATTAATGAAAGCATCTCTTTTTACCATCAGGTACTTCCTGTATTGATCTTACACTTTCTCAAGTACTCAAGATATTCACATAAGTAGAGCAAACAAAACTCAAACTGGCAACACTGATGTTAGATTAAATTATCCAGAGGAGAGCAGTCACTAATCAGGCTCTACTTTGTTTGGTTTGGTAAAGTCTTTAATACCCAAAAGTAGTTAAAACCACAGCACCTGAATATTGATCTTACCAATGACTGTTGGCTCCAAGTCCACGAAGACGGCTCTGGGAACATGTTTACCAGCTCCAGTTTCACTGAAGAAGGTGTTGAAGGAGTCGTCTCCCCCTCCGATGGTCTTGTCACTGGGCATCTGACCATCAGGCTGGATGCCGTGCTCCAGGCAGTACAGCTCCCAGCATGCATTGCCCATCTGGGCACCGGCCTGGCCGACGTGCATTGAAATACATTCACGCTGTAGGAGGAGACAAACTTTGGTTAGCGGGAAAACCATCAACACGAAAGCATCAAGTGAGACATCTGTGCAGGTGTCTGCCACGGCCATTTGTACAGCTCTTCCTCTGACCCAGATCAAACTGATGTGGCCTGGTTTCATAAACGGTAACAGCTACAGCAGTTCAAGAAAATGGGACTCGTCTTTCAGAGGGCTCATCGTCAAGCAGTAAGCCAACTTGCACCAGGGTCAGTCTATACAAGGCCTCTATTCCAAGAGTGTTTCATTTCACCACTGAATTTACCTGCTTTGTAAAAAAAAACCTCAAAGCTGCATTTGGTACGAATACTTTTCCCTATGGTTTGTTTTAGTCATGACTTTGTTCGGAAAAAAAGGGGGGGGGGGGGGGGGGGACCGTCCCCTTATGTAGCTTACACATTACAAGCTCCGACATGTGGAAATGCTACATTTATTTAGGCGGGAACACTTGGCCCCCGCCTCAGGTGATCCTTCCTGTAGGCCGCATGACGCAGGCGCACCGGGTCACATGGTAGTTTGCTGCAGACCTTTGCCATTCTGCGCGTCCCCGACGGCAAAACCACCACCCTACAGGGAGGCGTTTAAAGAAAGCGGAAAGAAGCGGTCCTACCCTGCCCCCACCCGCCGACAGACGGCCTAGTTCGGTGCAACTCTGACGGACAGGGCGTTATCTGATGGCGCCTTTAAATCTTTCACTTTCAGTCGACGCACTTCCAGGTTCCACACACTCCCCCAAAAAACGAGTGAAGCGGGTTTTCGCTGCATCAAATTTTACAAACAAAATTGGACAAGTTCGACGTTTTTTTGTTTGTTTTTTGTTTCGTTTTTCTTTCCAGACTGTTTTTCATTGAAACTGCGCCAGTAGTTTGGCCTGGTTCCACGGCACGCGGGACGTGACGCAGACACGCGGGGCAATAATCGACAACGAATTGAAGATCATTCAAACGAATAAAGATGATCGTTTTACTTTAAGCATATACTGTGCAAACGGCGATGGTTTGGTTTTTTTAATTGTAAGACGCCATTTTAAACCAGTAAATCCGCCCTTTGTGTACAAGTAGGAGCTGCTCGGCCTATAAAAACGGTTCATTAACCAGCATTAATGTGCCTGTCGTAATAAAGTTCGCCTTTTAGACCCGCGCGCTTTAATTTCCGCGCATTCCCAATCGAACACTCACCATTTTGAGTTCTTTTTCTTTCCTTCTGGCCGACGTCTAAGAATCGGTTGCTGAAGGCAGTTCTGATGGGCGGACGTGGCGCTGGGGCTTTTTATCAGTTTGCCGGGGGGGGCGGACCAAAGCGTGCGTTCGAATTTCCTCTCGGCGGGAAGGAACGTTGGGCGGTGCGGCATTCTCGTTCAGCCCGAAATATTCCGACTCCGGGAGTTTCGCTTCCTAATCTGTTCATATTTACATGTACGTGTCGGCTTTTAAAAAGAGTCTGTCATGTTTCACCGCCACCTCTGTTGGCGGAAGGACTGGATATTTATCTGCAGCTGTTACTTCAAGTTAGTTCGAGTACATGGGCTTATTGACAATTATTGACATTTCGTCAGCACTTTATATACCACAATTATTCCAACATACGTCGCATACAGTTAATGCGTATTTTACTTTATTTGTCATTTCATTAAAAATGTATTTTGCTTTATCGTAGGTCTATTTTCAGAAACACACTTCTCACTTCATAGGGCACTCTCACACCTCGTGTGACGCACCTGAACGCATCATGACCCCAATGTAAACACATAGTGGCCCCACTGGGCTACAGCGACGCGTTTGTATTCATTTATTTTAATCCTAAATTATGACTAAATTGAGCTACCCTCTATAAAATAACTTAACCAACACATTTGTGGTAAACACTAAAAGCAAATAAAATTGTAATTTCACAATCGTTCAAAAACATGGTGTATCATTTGCTGATCCTTTACTAGGAAATGTAGGCAAAACTAGTGTTTTATTCATAGTGAGTTCTATAAGTAAATCCTAACACCATTAGGAATCTAGTCATAATCCTTCTGTGTTTTTGTTATTTAAGGTACTAGGCTGTAGGAGCTTATCAAGGAGGCAACAGGAGTTAGTGAAGCATGAGCAGTGAGGTGTTGTGTCAGTGGTTATCAGATACCAAAAACACCACCAGTGGAAGCATGTATTGGTTTATTGTTTCAAGAGAAAGACAAGTACAGTGGGAAAGATGATATAGGATGATAGACACTGAATTCCTCTTGGGTTCTAAACAATTACATGAATGTTGTAAATGATTCAGGCCTTGTCATGTAAACAGATATCTATATGTATTTGTCAGGTGTGATCAGAAACTTCTCTTATCTAAAACATCTGTTTATTAGCCATACAGTAATCAAACGGAGCTCTGTTGGCTAGAAAGACAATTAAAGAGACTTCGGCACCTTTAAAGACAGCATGAATTTAAATAATTAATATATAAATAATATATAATTAATATTCCTCCCCCTCTTCCTCTCCTTCATCCCCGATGCTATCGGTGCCCACCTCTTCATAATCCTTCTCCAGGGCAGCCATGTCCTCCCTGGCCTCTGAGAACTCTCCCTCCTCCATCCCCTCTCCGACGTACCAGTGCACGAAGGCCCTCTTGGCGTACATCAGGTCGAACTTGTGGTCGAGTCGAGCCCAGGCTTCTGCGATGGCTGTGGTGTTACTCAGCATGCACACGGCCCTCTGCACCTTGGCCAGGTCTCCACCGGGGACCACAGTGGGAGGCTGGTAGTTGATGCCCACCTTGAAGCCTGTGGGACACCAGTCCACAAACTGGATGGTCCGCTTTGTCTTAATGGTGGCAATGGCAGAGTTGACGTCTTTGGGCACCACGTCTCCACGGAATAGCAGGCAGCAGGCCATGTACTTACCGTGGCGGGGGTCACATTTCACCATCTGATTGGCTGGCTCAAAGCAGGCGTTTGTGATCTCTGCCACTGACAACTGCTCATGATAGGCCTTCTCTGCTGAGATAACTGGGGCGTAGGTGGCTAGAGGGAAGTGGATACGAGGGTAGGGCACCAGGTTGGTCTGGAACTCTGTCAGGTCCACATTCAAGGCACCGTCAAAGCGGAGCGAGGCGGTGATGGAGGAGACGATCTGTCCAATCAGCCTGTTGAGGTTGGTGTAAGTGGGGCGCTCGATGTCCAGGTTCCTGCGGCAGATGTCATAGATGGCCTCGTTGTCCACCATGAAGGCGCAGTCAGAGTGCTCCAGGGTTGTGTGGGTGGTCAGGATGGAGTTGTAGGGCTCCACCACAGCTGTGGACACCTGGGGGGCTGGATAGATGGCAAACTCCAGTTTGGACTTCTTGCCATAGTCGACAGAGAGACGCTCCATCAGCAGAGAGGTGAAGCCAGAGCCGGTTCCCCCTCCAAAGGAGTGGAAGATGAGGAAACCCTGGAGTCCTGTGCACTGGTCGGCCTGCAGTAACGTAATTAATCACCACACTGTGATTCATGACGCCTGATAGAGAGTATTAAGTAATTATAGACAAACTCACCAGTTTACGGGTCCTGTCAAGAACCAGGTCGATGATCTCTTTGCCAATGGTGTAGTGACCTCGAGCATAGTTGTTGGCAGCATCTTCCTTTCCAGTGATCAGCTGCTCGGGATGGAAGAGCTGACGATAGGTTCCTGTTCGGATCTCATCTGTAATCAGATGATAACAGATGATAAGTTTTTTAAATGCAGTTGAACCTTTTTAAACAAATGATCATATGAATACACTGATCTTACCAATGACTGTTGGCTCCAAGTCCACGAAGACGGCTCTGGGAACATGTTTACCAGCTCCAGTTTCACTGAAGAAGGTGTTGAAGGAGTCGTCTCCCCCTCCGATGGTCTTGTCACTGGGCATCTGACCATCTGGCTGGATGCCGTGCTCCAGGCAGTATAGCTCCCAGCATGCATTGCCTATCTGGGCACCGGCCTGGCCGACGTGGACAGAGATGCACTCACGCTGCAAAAACAAGTGGCACAAATGACAAGATCTTCTTGCACAGCTTTTTAAAAATAAAATCACATTTGAGTTTAAAGTTACTATAGGACTGGCTTGATATGACAAATTAAAAAACAAAATAGTGTCCCCAGAAACAAATGTATTTCAGCCATCTTTAAAAGTTTGCTTAAAAATAATGAAGGTCATGAGTTAAAGCGAGCGGCACAGCGTAGTTCTCTTAAAGCAGAGTCACTTGATGCTACACATAGCAACTGAGACAAGCTAGAGCATCCCACCATTCTGTATGTTCAAAATATGTTACATGAATCCTTTCAACAAACCAAAGACTGTGTTAACAGTCATGACCAAACACGGACCTGTTGTTACAACATAATATGCTAACTGCCAGTGTCTCTCTTCTCTTGTCAGGAAACATAAACTCAAAGTAGTCCTCACCATGTTTTCACCTGTGGAAGCAGTCCCTCGTTCACCTGAGATGAGTGGCTGGGGATATTGTGTGAGGTATGAATGAGTAGCGCTTTATAGTGCAGCATCACTAGGCAACAGCAACGGTGTTGTGGTAACTGGAGAAGCAAACAGCAGCCCCTTTAATGAAAGATAAGGAGGAAGAGTCCAAAAAAGAAAATGCACTGGTATGTTCCCCTGCAGAGATCTAAGAAACGCTGGTTGCTAAGCAATGACCTCAGCTTGTGTGAAACACGAGATGAAGCTGTTTGCTGTTTTGCAGATTTACATATAATGCATGTTAGATGTTGCTTTGCAACGCAGGGTTCAATTAGTAAATGGGTAGGGGTTCAAACACATGCCAAGACAGGATCCAAAACATTATTTTCCCCTGATCGACACTATTCACTTACCAAGAAAAAAGGTTGTGTACATAAAAAACATACAGTATTAATGATGCACTGCTCAAATTATATTTTGGCCTTGTTAACATGACACATTTGGAGCCTCTGTTTTATAATCATGCAAAGAAGTGAAAGCTGATACCTCTCGCAGTGACCTCAATAGGCTTTTGTTACAGATCACCATCGCATCAACACTTTGGTCAAGATTCATTTGCAATGCAAAGACAGTAGCGGTGCCCAGAGACAACATTAGAGCACACTTCTCTCACAGGTAGGTGACACCTGAGATCAATGGTTGTTTTCCAGCAGGTTGCAGCGCAACAGTGCCCCTTCAGCTTGACTCAGTTGAAAGTCTGCAGCACCCAAAGCAGGAGATTAGCAAAGGATTATGACTTCTCCTGAGGAATTACCCCTAAGATACTGGAAAAAAACTCCTGAAGACATAAGAGTCACTGCCAAAGCTATTGTATTTCTGTTAAGCTGAAATGTCTGGTACGTTTAACCGCTTTATGAGGTTATAACCCTTGTGACATAAGGACAGAAGTTAACAGACTCCCATTTAGCTTCCCTGGTTACTCCTTTTCAGGTCTCGTTTGCTCTCGGATGTCAGCTAATCCTGACAGGCGAGGTGGTTGCTCACAAATTCGTGTTTGCATTGTTCTCAGGGGCAAACTCACTAATTACTAGACACACACACACACACACACACACAGAGGATGGGAAACTGAGCATCAGCACACAATTGGAAGGTTTTTTTGATCTCAGAATGCAGGCCTACTTGAGGCAGATACTTTAGCTATCAAGCTCCTTTCCTATGGAACCAGCTCCCAGTTCAGATTCAGGAAGCAGACAGACAAGTCTCGGCCTAAAACCTTCCTCTTTAATAAAGCATATAGTTGGTTATAGTTATCCTGCTATAGGCTTAGACTGCTGGGGGACCCACCCCCCAATGCACTGAGCTCCTTTCCTCCTGTGAGAGTTTTTGTCTAAGGACCCAAGTTAGGAGACAGTGAGGAGGTATGATGAAAGGATTTTATTACAACATTTCAGTAAAGGAAACAGAAAATCACTCAGAAAATGGAGGACAGAAAGGACACACTACAATAAGGCATCAGACTAAGCAAACAACAGTGAAAAGGGACCTGAGTGTTAAAGCTTAATCTAAAGAACACAACACAGGGCTGCAGAACCTAAAGAACAGAAAGCAAACCTAGATACAGGAGTGGGGGAAGCTGAACGAGAACAAGAAAATGGCCAACTGCGGAAACTAAAACAGGGGAAACTAATAACCAGGGGACAGCACAGAAATCAAATATACAGAAGCAGGTAGAGCAGGAATAAACAACTAACTAAAGTAAGTACTTAGCAGAAGCTGAGAGACAGGTGTTAACTAAGGACCAACTAAGGACCAACTAGGGACCACACCACAGAATAATCAAATAACTCAACACTGAACAGAGGCAGATAGGCAGGGATACAGACAAAACCTCTGACCGAAAAAATAAGAGTTTAAAAGTTGAAATCGGGTAGAACAGGGCAGTAGTGAAGGCGGAAACCACAACATCCAGCAGCAATAAGACTGTAAAGAGATAATCTGAGACGGACTGTTCATGTTGCCAATGCTGAGGATCTGCAAGTGAAAGTGTGTCTGCTCAGACTCTACTACTTATTGTTCCTCCAAACTCCATGGTAACAAGCTTTGTTGTCAATGAACGGTGGGTTAACTGGGCAGCAGAGGGGGAAAAGCCAATAACTGAGTCGTGGGACACTTTGGACAAACGTGCTCCACCACACTAAGATAATGAATAACCCCGACCGCTGCATATGTCAGGATCAGAGTCAACATGACTTCAGTGTTTGTAAAATAAACACCATGAATTCATGTGGTTCTATGTAAACGAATAGACAATAAATACACGGTACATTACTGCAGACTGATCCATTGTTGCAGTACAGGAAGTGTCCTCCCCCAAATTCCTCTAAACACTGGGCCTGACTAAGCTGCCCTGCTGTGGTTTCCACATGACTGGGCGTTGTGTTGTTACAGAAACATTGACGGTCACTTTGCTGCCACTGGTATGTCAGCAACAACAAAGCAGGTAGTTCGTGTGCATTTTTTCTGGGAAGTGATGCTGAATAAACAGAAATTCAGATGAGTAGCTTATTTCAGGTGGAGCGGATTAAACATGCACCACAATAAAGCCAGTGAAAGCTTGATTTTTACCACACAACAGAATCTTTCATCTAACAACAAGCGAAATTTGGAAGAAAAGTTACATTCTCACATCAGTGTGTTTTCATAAAAGGTCATTACATAGTGCCAGTGGCTGCATTTGATGAAAGAACTGAGCTGATTCAGCAGAGAAGTTGAATCCTGACACCACCACCTGCTGTCTAATAAGGGGAAAACAGCAGTGGAGGGTGGAAAAAACCTTTTCTGCAGGTTTGTGGAGAAATTATTTATTTCAAATTATTATACATTAATTGGAAAATTTCATTAATTTTTTTAAATGAGAAAATTAGAAGAAATAAAAAAAGATGAGACATGTGTTGTTTCATTCATCTTTAATGTCTGATTTGATCCAGCAGATGGAGCATTAGTTACCACTTGGACTGATTCTTTACTCATGAAAACACCTTTTCCATCAGGATGCTTTCTGCAGGATACTTGCTCAGAATGACTTTGGATGAGATTCGTTTGAAACCCCAGAGTCTGTTTTTCATTATTATGAAAGGTTTGAATATTTAATTTAGCTGCTATCATCACAGTGGTGAATCTCAAAGTATGTTTTAAAAATGCTCAAATAAATAAAATACATTTCGTCTCAAGAGCAGTTAATAGTCTTAAAAAGTGGTAACTAAAGAAGATAAAGCTGAGCTTGACGCAGTTAATCAATCAAAATCAAACCGTATGTGCATTAGAAAATGTAAGCCACACATCAAGTCACGTCCTCAAAATGGCCGATAAAATATATGAAAAACTACTGTTCCCTTTCATAATCCTACAAGTCCAAGCAACTGTAAAACATTTTTGATGCAGACATACGGCTTAGATCTCTGGTGTTCTCCAGGGCAATAGTCTAGGACACCTTCGTTTGCTGTGTTACAGAGTAAACGACGATACAGTCAAATGCTTCATGCAAAGAACTCGGAAAAGTTCAAAACCAACGACAATTCACAACATAGAATATTCTGACATTCATTCAGTACATCCACAGTTCACTTATTACTAACACGCTGATTTGGGTTCAGTTGTGTTCAACAACATAGAAATAACTGAGGAATAAGAAACTAAAAAACGGAGAAATTGAGTTATTCTGGGGGAGTAAATCTTTTCATCTTTTCACATTTCTTTAGTTTGTTTCATGTAACGATGTTTGTGAGATCACTGACGTATTTCACTAACTGGCACTGCTTTTCATTTGGTATCATAGGCATCGAGAGGTTCCGTTCACATTTGGGCTCACGTTGTACCGCATGTACGTTGATGTTGTGTGTTTAGACATTTCTTGATGGTTTAACCGAGTCTTCGTTATCTGAATCTGGCTTCAAACCTTCTGGGTAAAGTTTTCAGGAAAAACACCTTTGGCCGAAATGTCTTTCTTCTGCAACCAGTGAGACTCCTTCAGGCCCAGGAGCCAACCGTCGTCCTGCAGCAAGACACAACGCAAAATGTCACTGCCAACACTCGGACAACGAAAACGCCATCAAAATACAGCTGCATTAATAAAGGATTAATAAAGAATTGCAGAATCTTCCTGCTATTACAAACATATTAACATTCAGGTTAGTTACCCAGGTGATCAGGGGGAGTGTTGCTAGGTGGTTGCTAGGACATTAACAGTCCATTACTAAGGGGGTTCTAGTTGTTACTTAGGCAACAAGTTTTTTTTTTAAACATTATTAGCAACTGTTGTTAGCAGCCTGATTATTTTATTTTATTTTCAAAAAATAGCATTTATCATGTCCTTTTCAATGGTTAAAGGAAATCTAGGGATTTTCATTTGTGTGACAATTTACATAAAATGCTTTGGAAATAAGAAAAATGGATGTGGAAATGAGTCGCTGACCTGTTCCTCTGCGTTGTCAAAGCCCAAAACCAGCACGATGTCTCCAATCTTCAGTTCCAGCTCGTCACCATCAGTGGCAGTGTAATCATGTACGGCCTTTACCTGGAGTAAATCCACACCCACACAAAGGCTTTTATCACACATGATCCATTTATGGACCAAATAAAAACATTCCCTTCACAAAAAGTCGAACTTTAACTAGGGATAAAATGAAATGTCACCTTATAAAGGAATCCTGGAGGGAGTTCACCATCAGAGTCGTTGGTCACTGCACTCTGCACCAAAAAACAAAGAGAAGAGTCGAGGTGTGTTATGATGACGACATATAAACGTGAATGTAGTCAGTGTGTTGTGCAGGGAAGAAGCTTTGAAGTGGAAAAAAAGGCACAAAAGAGATTCGCTGGTGAGGATTTCCAGCAGAATGTGCTTTACTTCCAGGCTTTAAACTGAAACCCACCAGGTCCTGATGCACCTCTACAATCCAACTCTACCTGAGCCTCATCATCGCCCCTGTGACCCTGATGCACCTGGGCACCCTCATCCTCATCATCCCAGCTGGGCTCAATGTGTGACTGAGCTGCACACACTCCATCGTCGTTCCACTTCTCCCGATCCGGATTGGTCTCTGCATCAACCCAGTCAGGCTTAGTGCGGCTTTGGGTGCTGCCTTCAGCGTAATCCCAGCCACCCTGGGCTTTCTCTGGGTGCTGCTCATCATCACGCTGGGGCTCCTGCTCTGCAGCCGTCTGTTGGTGCTATAGGGGCGAAGGTCGGTGGGTTTGGGAGCACGAAAACGCACGAGTGGACGGAGGGAATGAGGCAGGATAGTGTAAAGCAGAAAAGGGTTGATAGTGTATAATAACGGTCACGACCAAGGAGTTGGCAGGGATTTAAAGGCCAGAAGAGGAAAATACAGTTGGAGAGTTTATTTCACAGTCTGTGTGTATGGAAAATGTAGAAAGAACAGAAGTTGTGGTTTTCTGATGAGGAGAATGTCTGGAACACACCAAGCCACGCTTACCCACGAGTCCCATGATGGTGTCTTCAGTGCAGCAGTGAGAGACAAGATAACTAGTGAGATAAACGTTCATTATAACTTTAACCCACATCAAAGTCCAGCCTGTGTTTGAATCCACACTAAACAGGGACATGTTTTAATGCAGGAATCCAGTTTTTTCCTGTGCTTTCAGTTTATCCCGTGACTTCAGGGTCGTCACAGCGGATCATTGTCCGGATGTTGATTTGGCACAGTTTTTACGCTGGATGTCCTTCCTGATACAACCCTCCCCAATTTCTACCAGGTTTGGACCAGCACTGGGGATGTGATGCTGGGGGATCAGCGTCACTTCAACATGCAGCAATGATGCAGGAAACCAGTAAAATATAATAAACACAGGCTTCATATTGGGCCAAAGGACTCAAAGCTCAGAGTTCAAAACTACATGCAAAGTGAGGCTGGATGATTTTTTAGAAGAATCACTAGAAGTTTATTTTTTGACACACATACACACACACACTCAGATGACATGGACTGTGTTTATATGCAGTGTGAATTTGATTTTTAGACTGTTAACAACATGTCAAATAAGACTCCTACAGATAAGACATGTGCAAAATGTCCTGTCACCTTTGTGATGTGTTGTCCTCAAAGCTTTTGAAGATTGTGACCTAAGTGTTTTATACATTATACAACTTTATAACTTGTGCTAAACTCACTGAAGACAGACTACGTGTTTAAAGGTCAAGTGACACATTAAACTCCAACTCAACACTGAGTGTGACTGGATGTCTGTCTGTGTGTGTCTCTGTGTTGGACCTGTCCAGGATGGACCCCACCTCTCACCCTACGACTCCATGTAAACACAGTCTTTGACCCTTGAGCTCACACCTCTGATCTCTGTAAGTAACCTACAAACCTTGGCAGCTGGACGTGAGACTGGCTGTAAAACGTCAACATCCCAATCCAGCAGGTTCACCCCTGAGCAGGGCTCACACTGCTTCCCACACACACACACACACACACACACACACACACACACACACACACACACACACACACACGGGTTAGAAGAGTTGGGTGTCAGGCTTTAGTAAACCGGAGAAACAAACCCTAATTCCTACAAACGCTCAGTTTTTCTTTTTTCTTTTTATTGTGCTCACATTTTCTTCTAATTTCTCTAATGGCTGACTGTTGTTCTCTTTTGTTTCTTGAATGTAAATATTAGCCTGAACCCAGTAAAGTGTCTGTCTTTGTAAGCTGTCTCCCCTCGGTGGTGGTGTTAAGAGGCTAGATAGCCAATCAATATACAGTATGTACTAATCTAACTAACCCATCTGCAGTTATCTATGAACATCTGGAAACCTGGCTGTTAATGGTGACAACAATGCAGTAACATTCAGTCAGACCTGCTGCATCGCGCTCGTAGAGTCTGTGGAAGCATCAGGTGCTGAGGCCTCGTCCTCCATCAGGTCAACATAATGCTGCCTCTCATCGGGCGATGGCGTCAGTCTATGCGGAGGGCGACTGGGAGGAGGGCCGAGCCTCTGCACCGGGAGGCGTTAAATCACAACCGGCACACGCATGCATGCGAAAGCAGCGAGGGAGACGGAGACACGTTAGTACAAACAGGACAACGGCCATTCTCCACCATTCTCATGTCAGGAATTAGGTTTTAGACCCTGGCAGACCATCCTGACGCCTTAAGGCAGCTTCATTCTCATGTTGTACAACCAGGACTTGTGCAGGTGCGTTTACCTTTGGTGGTGAGTCGGCTGATTCGCTGTGGTTGGCTTCTTCACTGACAGGAGACAGACAGAAAACAATCACAGGAAGCAAAGCAAACAGGAAGAAAGAAGGAGAATAAACACCCACAAACAGGAAACAAACAGGAAGTTAGAGAAACAAATCGGAGCAGATTCAATGTGCATGACGTGCACGTGTGCGAAACAGTCTAAACATCCCAAATAATTTGAAAAAGTACAAACTAAAAGTTATTTCGTGGAACAAACTGTTGTTTGACTTTAGATTAGTTGCAGTAATCTGTGCATGCAGGGGTCAAAGAGCAGCAGGTTTTACCTCTTTGCACAATCTCCTGTCTTTGCTCCTGCAGTTCCACCTTTTCTGGGGGGGTGTGAGGGATGTTACTGCTTGGTTCTACACGTCCATGACAGCTGTCAAAGCCACTACAATGAAGTGGGTTCACTTACTTGAGCTGCCGCTGCTCCTCCAGTTTGGTCATGATGTCGTTCAGGTTCTGGCTGAGCTGAGGAGACACAGCAGATAGAACGTGATCATCAGTTACCTTCACCTGCTGATTCCATCGGTGACAAGAGCACACGAGGACTCACCTTGCTCATTTCTCTGTGGAACTTCTCCTGCTGACCTGCCAGGCTCTGGAATGTGTTAACATAGATGCCAACACGACTGCAAACACACACACATTTATAAAAATGGCACCGACTCATGTTTATCCTGACTTTATGGACAGAGTCTCACCTGTCCCAAAGAACTGGAAGCTCGTCTTGTAACTCCACATTCAGCTCCTCGAAGATCTTCTGAGCTCGGCCCAGCTCCTCCTCCGCCTGCACACATACACGCAGCCATTAGTACAGTGAGTGATTAGTGCAGCCGCTGTGATTTAACTGCTAAAGGAAACAGTTTCTATGAGGCACACGCACACACACACACACGCACACACACACACGCACGCACACACAGACAATCAGGGTTTAATAACTGCAGGCATGTGAATGCTGTGACACATTCAAATGACAACAAGCAGGTAAACTGTGTTTCCGTCTAATGCACCTCAGGCAGCTAAGACACAAGCTAAGGTTTTGACTGGGGGTCGATTTCTACAGAGGACGTCTGCACGGGATCGACAGCAAAGTGAGGACGCTGCACGTGGGCTGATGGGAGACAACACCCACTGTACGAGTTTGTCTTTTAAGCTTTCCACCAAACCTGCAGCTGACCCCACTGTGCATCACTTGTTGCTTTCGTTTGATGCAAACGCACAGTTAACAGCATTTGGTGTCTTAATGTGTCCTACTGCATTGTCTGTTTAGTCCCATAATGTCTCATCTGATCGTGTGCAGAGAGCGAGTGCAGGAGCGGGGACAGTTTTCGGGTTAGGAGGTCAGTCAGCGATGGACCAGAGTGTCACCTGGTTGTAGGAGAGGTTAGTCTGGGCCATCTGGTGGGCTGATATCAAACCCTGAGCCCAGCTGGGAGCCGCCATCTCCAAGAGGGCTGCTGGCTAATCACACACACCATGCAGGGCCGAGAGAGACAGACAGAGGAAGACGGAGGGAAGGGCAGAGAGAGAAAAGGACAAAAGGGCAAACAAGGACAATTCAGAAACACACGTTAATTAGTATTTAACGGGTGAAAAGAAGCAGCTTCATGAACATCACATGGGTTAATCAGCAAGCAGCTCAGCGTGGGACACAGCTCTTTGTCCCTTTCAGCCTCTGTGTCAGACTTCTGTGTGTCTTAGTAGTCGTGAGTCTCTCTGGAGGTGTCTTCTGTCTCTTCGTTGTAACTTGTGTATCTGTACTCGCTCTTCGTAGTAAAGTTACATAAAGTTTTTGTTTTGCATCTGTCTAGATGTTGTGCTACTCAGCAACGCATCTCTCTGACAGATGCAGTAACTCAACCTGCACACACACACACACACACACGCACACACACACACCCTCGTACACACACACTTTCGTGCTTACCTTGGCGATCTTGGCCTCGTCCTTCTTCTTGCCTTTCTGTAAGGAGGCGAAGTGATGCCGGGCGCTGTCGAAGTCCACCATCTTCCTGTCGCGCTTCGCTATACGAGCCTGCAGGAGAGTTTTAAGCCTTAACGCTGCGCACAGTCCCACTGCTGTCCCCAAACGTGTGCGCACGCTAAAACACACGCTACAGCACAGTGTGTGGATCGATGCGCCACTGAAAACAGCCCCCACCTCACACACTCACACACACACACACCTTGATGTCAGGAAACTGAGTCAGGTACGTATCCATGGTGACCAGGGATTTGTCCGAGATGCTCTGGTGGACGTCCAACCACAGAGTGTCTGTGTCCTGAAACACACACACACACACACACACACACACACACACAACAGCTTTAATGTGATATTCTGTTGCTCACTGAAACCTGCAGCATACAGATGTTTGTTTTAAATATTTCTGCGCAGATTTATAAATGTTTCCTGAACTAAACACTCATTTCCATCCTGCATCCTTTTACCCTCCTGCTCCTCTTTGTCTCTGAGCAAACACAAACACGTCATCTACACTGACTGTCTGAACTCTTACAGGTGGACAAAGCTGCCAGAGTAATTTTTCATGTGCAGACAGTGGAAAAGTGTGAACGAAGCTGTTTGTTTCAGTCAGAACTCCATCACCAGCTACAAACGTCTACACACTTGTACAGTGACCACGATGGACATGTCTACTTCCTCTACTGCACAGCTGAACCAGTGTTTCCAACATGACATTCAAACTCCACAAACAGCTCGTGGGCACAGATTTAAACATCTGACCCAACCTGCTTTTTACCTCCAGGTTATTGTCCATCTCCTTCTCTATCATCTCCTTCAGGACAGAAGGACAGAGGCATGCAGTTAGGAGACAGGAGGAGTGAGAGAACAAGAGAGCGAGTGAGTGATTCAAAGTCATTGCAGGCTGAGACGACATAGAAAAGAAGGAAGAAGAAGAAGAAGTAGTTCAGTGCCACGTCAAACCGTTTCCTGTCTCACCTCTGCCAGCGAGTCCAGCTCCTCTTTGCCAAACCAGTCGGGTTCGTACATGTCGGCCAGACAACTCTGCAGCCGCCGCGCCGCGTCGTGCATAGCTGCCAAATAAACACACAGTCAGCGGAGGGTCAGTTCCAACATTCAAGACTCGCAGTGCTGAGACGAAACCACACAGAGAGACAAAAGAAGAAGGACGCGTACTCTTCATTGCTGCCAGGTAGGTCTTCAGGTCCTTCTGCAGTTTGGTGCCTTCTGCCTGAAAGAGCAACACAACAAGTGAACAAGCGGACAAACACATACAGGAGAAGACATTGGACACAGGGATGTGACGAGCTTCGACTGAGCCCTGACAACGTGAAGAGCAGCTCCTGACCATCTGCTTGTTGAAGTTTGCCACCATCTCCTCAAACGCCGCATCTCGTGTCTCATCTGCTTTGCCGAGTTTCTGCAGGACCTGCAAAGAGGACAGACATCAGCTCATCTCATCTACAACTGGAGCCACGCATCAGTCTATTTTCAGTCCTTTGTGTCTGTTTTTTGTCTCGTTTTGATCATTTTTCAAATTGTTTGCGGTCATTTTGTTTCTATTTTAAGCTCATAGAAAGTTCACAAAGTGACCATAAACATACGGAGTTTTCTGTTGATTATTTAGATTTTTTTATTTTGTTTCATTTTTGTTTCATGCTAGACATGTTTTAATTTCCATTTTTGTTCTCTTTCTTTTTTTCATTTCTATTTTTTTCCATTTTTATTTTCAAATTTAATTCTATTTAATATTTATTTAATTTTTCAATTTTTTTGCATACTGTCTATTCTGTACATCATTTTGCTATAATTTCCAATATTACCATATGTTTGTGTTATTCCTGCTCAGCTGACTGACAGGCATCAGGGTAAAAGGGTGAAATAAAGAGGTTTTGTTGTTTTTATCGGGACAAGGTCACCGGTGGTTAATCTGATCAGATGAGTGACTGCGAACACGTGGACGAAGCTCCTCCACCTGCTGCCACCTTAATCCTGAGACACACATCAACACGACGGAGGGGACTTCCCCACACACACCTGCTGCCAGAGGCTGTTTATAGCTCTCAATGGAAATACATCAACTGCTCTGAATATTAAGTAAAAATACACAAGTACTACCATCTGGAAGTATCGAAGTAAAAGTAGTCGTTGTTAAGGCCAGTGTTCAGTTTCAAGGCTAAAATTACTCTAACAGTCTGTGGGTTTATATTAAGAGAGTGAGGAAGAGGAGGAGGCAGCCCAGGGCGCTATAGATAGATACACCCCCCCAACACACACACACACAGCAGTGAGGCATGCTGGGAGGTCTGTTAGGGAGGGACAGGTGTTCAGGATGAGCTTTGAGAACTGTGGGTTGAAACTCAGAGTCCAAATGTATTAGGACATTTGAACAATCAAAGTGAACTGTAAAAAACTTTCTAAAGTATTAACATATATGTGATCATATGATCATACGTGTGAAAACCTTTCTGCAGGTACTAGAAACAGTCTGGCTCAGCAGTAAAAGAGTCCAGAGCCCAAACACAGAGTGCAGTTAAACAGAGAGAAATGAAACGTGTCGGAGCAGTTTGGTCTAATTTGGTCCAGACCAGCTGAGCTGGGGTTGTGATGTCTAATGTCACCACCTCATCAACCCTTCAGCTGTGCCCCAGAGCATGCTGGGAATCCGGATGAGTGTGGCAGCGGTGGAGGTGGAGCTGGGCGCCCTTTAGAAAAAGCAGCTGGAGACCCAGAGTGGTGCTTAGACTCAAAGAGGCAGGAGCCCAGGACAGTCCCTGATGCACCCCGAGATCCCTCCCAGTGGTGGAGAGGGACTAAAAACATTCAATTAGTGCTCGTACGTTTTGACACGTCCAGATTAAAGAACTAGACATGTAAAATGTCTTCAAATGGACACAAAAAGAAACCTAAAATGTCCTCAAAGAGACGCCAGCGAAGCAAAACTACAAAACACAACATGAGACACAAAACAGTGTAAAACCAGCAAGGACACAAAGTTTCACCAGTGGCACAGAAGGAACATAAAAACACGGTGGTTTGATGTCAGTGTGGGACGCGATGGATTTCCCCAAATCAGACACCAAACTGCCAGAAAGAGACAACAAGTGACCTCAAAGAGATGCAGAGTGTCTCTAAGGGACGTATGAGATGCAGGTGTAAAAAAGACTCAAAGACACTGACTGTGATCACTGGACAATGACCTGATAAATAAAAAGAAAAGAGGATGAATTTTGATCCCGTGTGTGGAGGCAGGGACGATGTGAGGGGTGGAGGGCGGCGTGCCAGCAGACAGACAGCTGAAGCCGACCGCGCTCCCCTCCTCCACCTCCACCGGCCTCTGAAGGGAAGCTGATACTCTGACCTTCCTCCACCACCAGCAACCCAACGCCTCAGTGTCACCTCGAGGTTTGTCAGAGCTGCTTTAAAGGGGAAAAATAAAGCAGCTTATTTTCTCGTGGTTTCTGGTTTAAATTCAATTTTCTCAACGTCCTGCAGGTTTGTGTCCTAAAGCTTCACCTCTCAGTGCAACAGTCCGGAGCCTTTTAACACAGGATTTGACCAAAACTGAAATCACACGTTTAGTTTCCTTCACTAGGACCCGATGCACAGAGGGAGCCACCAAGCAAACTCTGAAAACCTTTCAGCTTCCATTTAACTGTTCAAACCTGCCAAATTTACTCTTGAATAAAAGGGAAAAAAATTAATTGATGGCTTGTAATCAAGTTTGCTCGAGTATTTGCACTCGGTGCCACTGCAGTTGTTATTGCAATACTGCAACATTTGGCTGACAGAGTTACCAGTTAACACATGTACTGCATCTCTAAATTTGGCCTTCAAACTAGAATTAATGCATATGCATAACAATAAAACCGTTTCCTCTGCAGGACTTGTAATAATACTGTTGTTCTTTCTTTGTGCAGCAGTTGGTGGAGGCTGACTGGTCTCAGTCTTTCTCTCAGCTTCTAACAGCTTTAGGAGCTGTCATTAAGACGCAAAGCCCTTTCAAAGAGATGCAAACTGAGCAAAAAGCAAAAAACTTGTGCACCGCTGCCACGCGATTGATTTGCTGACTGCATGGAGAAAGTGCCCTGAACTTTACATTCAGTTTTTTTTTTTTTTGTGGCTTTAGACGCCGGAGATTTGTGCAGCTTTAGCTTCTGTGCTGCTGCTGGTTTTATATTTAGTGGAGCAAAATGTGCAGCTGCTGCTACTGAGAGCGAGCTGATACTGATTTAGAGGATTGTTCGGGTTTCAGTGTCCCCGTGTCGCTGCTGTAGACGGTCTAACAGGGACCAGAATCAGGTCGAGGAGGCGAGTCTGTGAGCTGGTCAGAGAGCGAAACCTGCATGGGCTCAAACAAGCAGCAGGATTAGGACAGACTGTCTGATGAGGACCTGCCACTCACTTTTTACTCTGGACCGTTTTAAAATCATAAAAATTCTGTGTGTTTTTTCCTGAAAAGAACCAGGAAAACAGACACAAAGCTCTAAAATATCTGAGCCGTTAAACTTTAGTTTTTTTTATTTCTTTTATGTTTGGTTTCTAGCTCAGATGTCCTCTGATTTGAAACGTCCACTCTCTATTTTACTTAGAATTCAAGGAAAGAGAAACCCCTTAACTCAGGGACAAAACCAATTAAACTTCTCCACAATGAATGAGTTTACTCAGAATAATCCATTTAAGGAAAAACTCAAAGGTGGAAAGAATTTGCTGTAAAAGCCCTTAATGGCGGTAGAATATGTGAGATTATTTGGTGCCACGCTACATGTCACATCCTGACAGCTGAGTTAAATCCTGAAACACCTTAAGCAATGCACAAAACGACTTAAGCTTCATACGTAACCCAGTGAAAGTCCTTTAAGATAATGGTTCATTAAGGTAAAATGAGTTATTAACGACTTTACTTTCTTCGACTAAGCTGCAGAAACCCCTTAAGTAAGCGCGTACAATGAGAAACTGCTTTGAGTTAAGGCGCAATTTCAGGGTTGTACCTTTATTTAATTTTTAAACAGAATTTCCCCTTAAGTGTAATGAAAACCTCTTAACATATAACGACCTCCCAATGATCTCAGCGTCTCGGGGACCCCGTAACTGTCCCGTATTTGAAGGGAAACCGGGTCAGCTCCTACCTTCTCCTGCGCTCTGGTGAGTCTCTTCTGGACGTTGATGGCCAGTTTCCCGGCGGTGCCCCCTTTGCCTATCTCGGCCATGTCTCGGCTCCCCGGCTCGCGTGAGGACCGGTGAAGGGACGGTGCGTAAAAGCCAGACGGTTCGCCGTGCGTAACTTTAATCCCGGGGACAGCTCCTTAAAGAAGCGATGCGCAATTTAACAACATAAAAAGCAACAAAAAGCAGGTGGAGTTTGGCGAAGACAGCACAGGGACAGGAGGAGACACCGTCCTGCTCTTGGCTCTTACTCCTAATTGATGGAGACTTGAGCTCGATGTGGACAGATATTAGGTTTCCTCCTCAGTCATCCTCTTAAAGGCGCAGCGGGTTATTATTAGCCGACAACTGTTGCACACAAGCAACTGGTGCGTGTCCTTTACGCACAGACCTTATTTTAGTCTTGATGTGAGAGCGAAACGAGTCCTGATCCGCCCTGGAGACACACATCCATCTGGGGGACATTTATAACCCGGAGCGCTGCTGCTTTGAAACAGGCGGCCAGCAGATGTCAGCAACGGTGCGTTCACGTGTCTTCAGGTCAGCTGAAAGAAAGACACACAGTTCTTGTCTGAGATCCCGTGAAGTCCCTTCAAGAAACAGTTCCATCAAACACGTTTCTAAGTTTCTGAATCCACAGAAGTCGGTAAGAAGCCGTGTGACTCCACACCGAAACTTTCACTTCTGCCTTGTTGTGGTCCCACGACCTTGTAGTCTGTTCCTTTGCTCGAGCTGTGTCTCCTGTCGTCCACGTCTGTTCCTCTCAGTATCTGAAGTGAACTCTCTTTAACAAAACCATTGCTATTCATTGTTACTTGACAACTGGACAACAAAGATAACAGTAAACTACAAAGGCAAACTACCAGGGCAATCATCAAAGCCAAATGATGTCACTCATGACGTCATACTATACCTCCTAATCCAATTAACCCTAAAGTACAAGACAGACAAAAACCAGAGGGTCATTCGATCGTCCGGTATTGGTTAGTATCTTATTTTATGACTGAATCTTGGCTTTCATGCTATTCGGACAGTAGTACGGTTCTTACCCCTTAAATCCCCCTTAGTTGTGCAAGTAACCCCTTAAAAGCTCCTAAGTTATTACAGTGAATTTATGGAGCTAATATATTAGATTAACTGCATAAAAGGGGCCTTAAACATTATTTTTCAGAACGATGATTCATAGTTGCTGATATTTAGGTGTTCCTGCCCCATAAATCCACCTTTATAACTCATAAACCGTATTATCTTCTTATATAAAACCACATAGTTTGGATGTATAGTGACAAAACATTACATTTTTTGGGGGGTTAAGTAGGTTAAAAGCCCCTTAAATGACATAAAAGTGAACACTGTCTTCGTGTTTTTTAATTTAAACATAACTTTCATTTTGTTAATTAATTTTAAGGTGCTGCTACCTGTTAGATCCACCTCAGTCCAGAGCAAAACCCCTTAAAAACACAGTACAGTCCATTATTTAACTCCAAATCGGGGCAAAACCTACTAAAAACAAACTTGTCGACAGATCATCAAACACCTTCATCAGATCAATGAGACACAAAAATGACGCAACACAAAGCTCATTTCCATATAATTTAATTTCAAAAATAAATCTTTATTATCTCTTTACCTAAACTCCATAAACATTACTGGATTTTATGTAAACAAATACTTAAATACGCTGTATTATTTATTCTAAAATCTGTATTAAATCATTAATGGGACACACACATCTTTTCTCCTTTTACAAAGATATAACATGCCTGTGCACCTCACTTTGAAACGCAGTCTCTTAACTCTTTACCTTAAAGCTTCCCATTAAAGTCATTAAGTTATTTTAACATGATAATGGATAATATTTTATATGGCATTGTACTTGATCATATACATGGCTTAAGGGCTTTGTAAAAAGTAAAACACCTTTACAATGACTTCTAACTTATTTATTATTTAAATTAAATACTTCACAAATAGCTCTAGGTTGTAAGGTTTGGATTTTGTTATCCAAAACGTTTTGGTGGCAAATGGAGGATTGGTTGTCAGGGTTTTCAAGGATTTGTGTAAAGGGTTTCCACATGGATTAAGGAGTTTTGTAGAGGACAACCTTAAAAGTGCCCTAACGCATCAATTAAAATGGAAATTCAGGAAGTTTAAAACCTTTCACAAACCAAATAAAGTTAAAACCAATCCTTAATTTATAACTTGAAAGTGAGTTTGATTTTCTTGGGTACATTTAAAGCTTTTTTTCACCTCTTTAATCCCCTTAATTATGCAGAAAGCCTCTTAAAACCCCTTAAAATATTACAATTACAATTAATCCACAATCTGGGTTAAATGTGTACAATGAAATGATGAAATATCTAGATAACGAATAAAAACACCTTAAAATGTCATAATTTTCACCCGAAGATGTTTCATCCCAACATTAACATGTGCAAACTAAAGGGAAAGTTGTGTCGACCTTAAATCTACTCATCTGTTACCGAATGAATGGTTTTGCTTTTTTATGCTAACGGACCAATAAAAACTTCAGGGACAAGTTGAGGTTTCGTTGTGAGCATCTTAAGTGATCGTGGTTCCGTAGTGTTTCAGATCTTCAAACTGTCTTTGAAACGTGTGTTTCTCAGGTCATTCGGGCTCCGATTTGCTGGGTATTCGTTAGTTCAGGCAAGTGTTTGTGTCAGTTTACAGTTCTTTTCTCTTTATTCCAGTTAAATATCTCCGCACAGCCCGTCGTGGTCCTGTAAAGTATCTGGGTCAAAAGTTGAAGGGTTCTGGTTCCTTTTTGCTCACCTGTCATCTTGAGCTACAGCCAGCGGGTGGAGGCGTCCTGAGTCCAGCAGTATCCTCCCCAGCCAGTGCAAGAGCTGAGAGTACCAGTGGATCCCGTCAACATGGTGTCCAGCTGTGCCGGTCCAGCTGTGGATCAGCCTCAGTGGGAAGAAGGCCCAGTGAGCCAGGGAGTGCTGATCCACCACAGCGTAGCAGGACGCCACCACCCCGTCCACCACCAAAGTCCCGTGCTGGGTTAGCGGTGCAAACACCCCCCTCCTCTCCCTCATGCTGACCTGCGTGATCTGAGACAGATGTCCCTCGCTGTGCCTCTGTCCGGGCTTCCCCTCTGACACCAACACGCACCGTCCTGGCCGGACATTGCTGGCGTACGCAGTTCTGAGGGTGCCGCGGGCCGGCACCGCCCCCTCTGAGCAGTTCCCCTCAGACACAAACAGCAGGTGGGCGGCGGTGAGAGAGAGCTGGGCCCCGGATTCTGTCTGCAGGGCGTAGAAGTGTTTCAAGGTCGCAGGATCGCGGTCCAGGAAGGTCAGGACCTCGCTGAACAGCAGCTCGCCGCTGCCGTCGCTGCCTGACGAGGCCAGGACTCGTTCTCCGGGGCGCAGGTCTGTGATGGACTTCTGAGCACCACTCTCCAGCGTGACCAAAGCCTCACCGGGGAAACAGCCTCCAGACTTGGCTGCTACTGAGTGGTCTGAAACACAGAGAGACAAACAGACAAACAAAATTAATATATAGTATTGTAGTAAAATTTTATTTACTTTAGTTTGTAAAACTACATTTCGACATAGTATATTTTTTACTTGGTTCTGACTGTTTATGTCATTATTCAACTCAAACTTTTACTGCCTTATATGTCTATTTGGTTTGTTATAATTATGAATTGAAATGTAATATTTGGGTTTTATTCAATTTCATAATATGATGCAAAAAAAGACTCGTGGTGTAATGTGTCCATTTTGACTTGTCAGTTTTAAAGCGTTATTAAAAATTCCTTTTCATACGGTAAAAAATCCGACGTATGAGCCGTTGTTATTGTGAAGCAGTCAGACCACTGAGATACTTAAGCTGGCAGCCCCCAGCTCTGGAAAAATATTAATAATAATAATAATAATAATAATAGTAAAACTTGATTTGATACTGACTATTTTTTGTTATATGTTATGAATATAAATCATCCTTTTTAAATAAAGTGATTATTTGACGTGTTTCATTTACATTTAGTCATTTGTCAGACGCTTTTATCCAAAGCGACTTACAAGTGAGGTACAAGGCAGCAAAAATCGAAGTCAAGGAGAAAACATCAAAGCAAAGTCCTATCAGAAAAGTGTTCACAGTTCACGAGATACAAGTGCAAGAGAGCAGAAAGGTTTTTTTTTTTTATATTAAAGATTTAAGTGCATAGGAAGATGCATTATTTTATTGTATGTGAAAACGTTAATAACAATCACAATTTTGACTTATTATCTGATAATGTTTGAGACAAAAACTCACAATTTACATTCACGTCCAGTGTTTCTGCCTTTAGGCTGGATTGAGCTTCCATGTCTTTAAATGGCTTCAGCACAGCATAACTCTTTCCAACTTCCCGAAGCCAAATATTGGCTCATTCCTTTCAACCCAACATAAAAGAACAATAAAGGAGCTGCCAGATAAAAACTCCTGTTTGCAGCTTTGAATAATAACTTTGTGGGTCCAGGCAGGACTGTGTTGATGATAATGCATCAAGGTACTTGAAAATGACACTTGAGGACTGTCTGAAGTCTATCTGGGGATAAATATTTGTGGAAAGCAGGAAAGCCAAGGCCAGGTGATAAGATAAGTCAGGTGAAGGAGGAAGGAGCAGGGTAGGAAAATCAGGCAGCAGGTTAATCATCTGTCAAACCGACAGAGACACACGATCCAAGTCAAACGTTTAAAACAAGCTTAAACACAGGTTGGAGGTTTTTAATGTGACGGATGTCGACTGGCAGCTGTTTGACACGAGAAAGGTCAATTTGTAAAAATATGAGTATGTGAACGAAGCAAATGGGATCATACATGTAAAGTAGATACACTTTGAAATGATTTGGTTTCTTTTCTATTTCTAGACTATAGTTTTCACAGCTGGGCAGGTGTCAAGTGCTATAATCAACATACATAAGTTACAATTATGAAACGTGTTTTGACTGAAATGTCTCCTAAATAGTATAAATATCAAATCATTCTGATCTCTAGTTTAATGATTTGATTAATTTGTGTGAATTTCATTTACCAGTTTAGTTTTGATGGTGGACGTAGATATTCTTTGGGATTAGCTTCTAGAAAAACACTCATCGTTCACATCCAAGGAAAATATTTGTTATTTGACTATTTAGACTTAGATACTTTTAACGTGATATATCATCATTTAAATGTTTTTTTTTATATTTGTCGAACTGTTGTTGGCAGAACTGAGCTTCCATATGAAAACATGTTCCCAACTATCCTACAGGACAGAAAACCCTAAAAACTAAAAACAGTACTAAAAGTAAAAGTACTTATTATGCAGAATAACTCACTTTTAGAGTAGTAATATATGTAGTTATTGTATTTACTGACGGAATATTGTGTTTATGACAGAATGGTGCAGCTGCTGAAGGTGGAGCCTGTTAGTTTACATACTCTGTATATTAACTCAAAATAATACATCACAGTTTATTATACTAATCTGCATCTATGCAGGAAGCACAACTTTCACATTAATGTAGTGCAGTAAAATCCCAGTAACAAAGGTTTTATAAACACACAGCGTCTCATGAAATCTCTCCACCATGTTGGCCGTTAATTCCTTTAACAGATAAAACTTTAAATCATCCTTAGGAGCATAATCCGCCCTCCAAACCATATGTCTCATCAGAACGATGCAGTGCTTCACTCCGTTGCCATGCAACTACCATAAATTGACTGGATTTTAGGGGAAAATCTGTTCCTGGTTTGACCACAGACACACTTTTTATGTTGTTGATCTATGCCCCAAATCATTTTGCCTCTTTTTTTAGACATTGTGTGTCATATTGTGACTTTAGTCATCAAGTGCATCTACGTTTAATCTGAGCTCTGTGACTTTAAATCAGAAAACATGATCACTCACTTCATACCGAGGCTCTGTGCCCAGGGGCCCCCTGACCTCTCGGGCCCCTAGGCCTGTGCCTGGTAGGCCACTTTGAAAGTCCATCCATGTTTCGGGGATTTGTTTGGTGAAGCCTTTTCCTCAGCAGCCAACAACAATGTCTTTACCATGTCTCGCTTTGAGGAATTGTGAGGAAAATCAGGAGAAAAAAGAAAAAAGGGGAGAATTCAAAAAATGTGAAAAAAAAATACCAACTTGATTGGCTGCCCTTCTGATCAAGTCAAGGACTGGGCCCTCGCAACCCGATCTGGGAGGGAAGGAGAGAGGAGGGGAAGGAAGGGGAAAGTAGGAAAAGGAGAAATGAAGAAGGGAAAAAGAAAAGTTACCAAAATTGTTTCAGGGGCTGTTTAAGTGTTAATTCCTGGTGATTGTTTGATGTGTTGAGTCTAAAAGTCCGCAACTGATTTACTGCTGCAAGAGAAAAGCAGGCAACATATGGTCTTGTACAGAGACGTGCAGAGAAAAGTTTCTCAGGGGCAGATTTGGAAACGAGGCACCAGCAGAAAGCTGGTTTGAAATCATTCATTTTAATAATGGAAAATATCAACAATAACAAACCTTGCAAATAGTTGTTTTTAAAATATTTTTTTGAAACACTGATAATGACAATGATATGCTTTGATGTATTACTCTACGCTTCCTTTTAAAAACTATACATTTGATTCAATTTCTTAACAAGAAATTTCACTTATTTTATAAGCTTGACTTAAAATATCATTTTTTTTTTCTTCAATAAAGTTTTACATTTACAGAGAAAACGGTAATTTTGGTTTATACTAAATATAGTATTTTGACTTTTAAATGAAAGAGTTTAAAAAAAGTTATTTTGTATTATGATAATTTAAAAACATTTAAGCCATAATTTTGTAATTTTATGTGGAAAAGTGACTATTTTTCTTTACTTCAATACTGAAAAATGTGAGTTACAATTTGTACGTGATCATCTGGATGAACTGCCGCAGTAATTTCACTCATTAATATAAACTTTTTACAAAATAATTGTAAAACTGTAAAAATTGAATTATAGATTAATCGTGCCTTAACTTTTTAACCTTAACTTACAACCTTTAAACTCACAGAAAGAATTTTCATTATGTGTTTCAACCTTCTTTCGAGCTTCCGGACTGGAAGGTTAAAGTTAAAAGAATGTTTTTAAATGGACAGAAGCTCCGTGATGCCAAGACAGAAATGAAAAGTTAACAAGATTAAAAACAAAAGCAACAATAGTAAATAAGAATGAGGCACTTAGTCAAAATGTGTGACTAAAAGTAAACTTGAGATAAAAGTCAAATGTATTCTTGTAGTTTTTTTATGAATCATAATGCTGAATTGTGATGATCCAGTACAGGTAGCATAGTACCAGTAGCATTAGCATAGTGGTTGTCTTAGTGGCCCTAAACAGCTTAAAAGAAGCCAAGTCGTTTTAGACCTGATTTCAGCATGTAGACGAAGACAAGACAAGAATAAGCAAATTCAGCTTCCTTAAGACTCAAGCAAAGGATAGAAAAGGGAAACTAAAGATGTTAGTTAAGAGGAAAAAGAAAAAAACAGCTCCCGTAAAAGCCACTTTGTGTTTCTCTGACTGGTCGGCTGAAAGTTTTGGAGTCGGTGCAGCGAGTATCAGTTGGACTTACACATTTTTATAAGTTACTTGAAGGAGCATTTACAACAAAATTATCCAAAACTCAACATTTCTCAAAGCAAGTAACGATTAACATGTTCTATCTACAAGAACTGCAACGCTTTGCTTTAAATAAAATCACCCAAAACTTCCGCAGTTCAATTAAACGTTTTCACTGTCGACGGTTGAAAAGCTTCCAATTCGATTTACGTCAGTTACTCTGACTCTGGCTATTTCCTGGAAGGATTAATGCAATATGCCGTATTCCAGTTGAGGACGAATTATGCTGCCCCGGGTCCTGTGTGTGGTTTGGTTTAGGCTACAAGCTGTTTGCTTGAGGTTAGAGAAAATTTTAGTTACGTAATCAAATTTTTATATGTAAGCGCAGTTATGTTAAATCTCAACTGTGTTCATTTGTATGTGTCTCGGCAGAATGTGTCTTTGTAAATGAATTTCTTTATTTGTATAATTTAAAGTTTAAAGGTCTCACACCTTTAAACTTCCAGGCGTCTCACCTGACTTAACGCTGCAGTGGATGTGGGCTTTGGACTCGTAGTAAACCCAGTCGAACCCGGCCTCCACTGCCAGCCGTGCCAGCATGGCGTATTTGTTCCTGTCTCTGTCTGACGTGGTGATGTCCACCGCTCGGCCCTCGTAGTGCAGCGACTCCTCCGAGTGGTGGCCGTCCTCGTCCCAGCCCTCGGTGACCCGCAGCCGGACCCCGGGCCACAGGTTCATCACCGAGATGGCGAGAGAGTTGAGTTTGTCTTTGCAGCGCTGTAGCAGAGAGCAACAAATATTAGCAAGTATGAAAAGATCTACAGTATGTGCACTGTGTCCAAAAGTATGTGGACACTCATACTGGGTCCGGTCTTTCTCTAGTGTAATCGGTTGAATGGGGCCGGACCCCCACTGACAACATGCGAATGTTGGGACGATGCACCAGATCAGTTCTGGGACTCACTGGGTGCTGCCAGTGAAGTTCCACTGAAGCAGAGTTTGTAAGTTGTCTTTTGTTTGCACAGGAGACTGAGCGACCCCAGAAACCGAACCAGGGTTTAAGGCCCTGGTGCCACCGATGCTTCTCTGCTTGCGACTCGGCCCAAATGGAAACAATGGAAGTTTTATGTTTTGACTGACAGAATGAATGGATTCAGTTATGAAACTTTTATTAAATCAAGCTTGTGTGGCTGCAGGACGTCCTGTCGTTTCCCCGCAGCCCCTGAATGCGTCTCAGTGATGCCGCGGCTCATGAATTTCAGCCCGTTAAAGCCGAAAACTGGGATTAAACCCTATAAATGTCTTTTTCCATGTTGGCTGTGATAAGAATAGCTCGTGGCTCGGCGGCAACAGATGCCTTTTCACGGTGTTCAGTGGGTTTTGACATCTTGTGTTTTCTCTCTGCGGTCACAGCAACGAGCTGGACTTCATAAATCAGACGATAGACTTTGTTGGTTTTCCTTTCAAGGTACAGATCCACGGGGGTTTCTGTAGCAGCAGTTTAAGCACTAAACCGCTGGCTGCACAAACATTGGACGCTCGGGCTGACAACACGCGCCTGTGCGCAACTCCGCGCTGCAAAAAGTGTCGGTCTGCGCAGCTCGTCGGCGTCTACGAGTCTCGCTACGTTCAGTTTCTGCAAAAAGCTCAGTGCACGTGTGTCGAGAGATTTGCCCTTTAATGTCAAATCCCTGGCAGTTTGGAGACAAGTGAAACAATAACTGCAACGACGGAGCCGGTTGAGACGCGCAGCATTTTTTGCAGTGTGTTTTCACGGCGCCCAGGAAAAAGCGAATAAAACCTAAAGAGGCAAAAAAAAAAAAAAAAAAAAAAAAAAAATTCCGTATAATTGAGGCTTTAACACAAGTGAACTAAGCTATTTTTGTAAACGTGTGCTGCGAAAACAAACAAGAATTGACGCGGAATGGTAAAAGACAAACAGCAGGCTGTCTCCTGCGGCTTGGAGCCCATAAATTGTGCGCAGGGTGCGCGCTGCATTAAAAGGACAGTTTCTAAAGCTGCTCTTTGATTAACAAGGTCAAACGAGCTGATGTGGTGTCAACTTTTCCTGCAGTTGCAGATTCTGGACAAAAGCTCGAACCAAAGCAGCGATGCAGTCGATTTTTTACAAGTTTGAGTCGTTTAAAACAAATTCATACTGGTCGCTATGACATAGAGCGACTCGGACACGCGTGCAGGTGTTGTTCGTGTCTCTGCGCGTTTTGTCCCCGCGGGGAGAAGTTGTTGCAGTGCGCGCGTTTTTTGTCCCCCACGTGGGTCTGTGGACATAAACTGAGCCGCTCAAGGAGGAAGCCCGCGGTCACAGGAGCCAGACATAAATACTTTATTTCTGGGGAAATTGGGAGTCAAATAAATTCCACGCGGGGCCACATCGTTGACTGCGTCGTAAACTTTTTGACAGTCCAAAAGGCGACTGTCTCAAAACGGTAAACGTCAGTACACACTTGTCCCGGGCTCCAACCAAATCCGACGTTCGGGCTGTTTTTCTACACGCAACACGAAGTGAAACACAAGTCAGTGTTTTAATTAAGAGCGAGCGACTTTCCATAAGTTTTCAGACTCGGTTCCATCTGTTTTACGCACGAGTGAAGCAGAAAGAGGAGAAACTGATTCAAACTGATTCAAACTGCACTGTGTCAACAAGCTGCGGGTGTTTTTTTAACAATTGACTGGAGAATGACTTCTGCAAACAGAAGCGTGTTGCAATCAGCGTTTCCAATGAGAAGCACTGAGGGGGATGAAAAACGCAGTTTTATTGGGCAAAAGAGAATCTGCAAGTTGTGATTTTGAGTCTACAAAAATGCCGTGATGTAAAAAAACAGAACAAAAGACGATTTAGTTTAAGAGGGAATTTTCTGCACTGACGATCCTTGAGTCAATAAGAAACACCGAAACAGATAAGAGCAGTTAAAGGGCAAAGTGCACCGCAACACCACCTTCATAGAGGCGCTACGGTGGCCGGGAGACTTACCTGTGTCATCATGCGGTCTGCACCTGTATTCTCCTCATCCTTGAAGATGATGTCGGGGTTGTAGTTCGGCGTCAGCTCCTTGAAGCGCTCGGAGTTCCGGGTAATTTTCCCTTCGTACCTCCCGCTGGCTCCTAACATCTTCTCGGCCACGTTGGGGCTGAACTGCTTGTAGGCGAGCGGCACCAGCTTCCTCGGCGGCCGCCTCTTGCCGTGGCCTCTCCCCGGTCCGCAGCCCTCGCTGACCGGCCACAGGAGAAAGGCGCACCCGGCGAAGCACGTCACCAGCGTCGGGAGCAGCATCCCGTCGCGGGGCCAGTGTGTCGCCCCCCCGGCGGGAGGCCAAGCTGTTACCGCTGTATGTCTTTAGGTGTCCACCCCCACCCCACCCCCCCCGCGTGGGATCCCCTTTGTAACTTTAGAATGGAAGTGACGGATCAGGACCCATCCACGCGTCCCTAAAAGTCGCCATTCCCGGCGCGTAAAAGTGGCTGAAACAAGCTGGACCAGACGCGGACTTGTCCTCTGCGCTGCTAAAACGCTGCTGTCACGAGTGCACGCGGAGGCAGGGGCATAAATAGGCGAGGTGGGTTTGTCTTGGCAGGCAGGTTCAAAGAGGTCCCTCTGTGTCGGAGCTGTGAGAAACAGGCTGCAGACAGACACGGAGGCGCGCGGTGCGTGGGCAGCGTGTGTCTGTTGGGCACGGCGGTCAAAGGGTGTCCCCGCAGCGGTTTGTGCCTCTCGGGTTTGTCCTCAATGCGTCCCTGTGGGGCAGGGCTGCTGGCAGAAATGGAAATGGAAGAGATCCTGCTACAGTACAGATGAGGTGCCGCGGGAGGAGAGGGAGACCGCGCCCTGCTGGACCTGCCCTCTGCTCCGTGCTCTCCTCCCATCGGGGTGGCACAGGCCCCGCGTGCGCCTTCATCTGCTTATTGTCAGACAGCGCGGACGCGCTCACTGATCTTTGTCCTTTGGACCTGCGTCTACAAGTAAGGACGCAGGAGATCAGGTGCACGTCCTCAACCCCCTCCTCTCCCCCCGTAACATTTTAGACTGTGCAGAATGACATAAGAGCCTTTTTCTTGCTGCAGGGACAAGCTGATAGTTTTTAAAGTCGGTCCGAAAACAGGAGTCAGAAAGTGATGGGGAGCAAAATGCTCCTGCTGTGTCGCTGCCTGATGCCTTCATGATGGTTTGGATTTCTAAACACATCCTGTGCAAAGTAGCTGTTAAAGAGCAACACCACACTCCTCTGTGGACACTGATGTTATTGTGTTATTGTGCTTTTCCAGAGTTGAAATTTCCTCAGTTCTTTCATTCCCACCAGCAACACACGAAGTTGAAGGTAAATCCCACATAAATGACGGGATTCAGGGAAATCTTTAAATCAGGCAAACAAGGTCTTCAGGGACAGAGACGGACATCACATCTCACTGTGACAGAATATTTGACCTGTACTGGCCACAGTACAGATCAAAGCACTGCAGATGCTGGAAATATCAGGACCTGACGTAAACCTTGTCAACCACCAGTTTCTAAAAATACAGCAGCAGACAATAAAATGAGCCCACTAACGACCGACGGCTTTGTTCTGCGAGACAAATCTTCAGGGTGACGTGTGCACAGACGGACGCAGCGTGGGCCCAGTTGGGCTGAAGCTCAGTTGTTGTGCAGAGAGATCAGCTGTGGATCACTGCAGTGGATGATGTCAGGGGAAAGAGAGGCAGAGAGACGGCACCCAACATCTGACCGCTGAGCCCACTGAGCCCCCTGCTGAGGTCAGACCCTCAATCACCTGAGCCCAAACTGGGGTCTGAGGACCACCAGGGCCCCAAAGTGAGAGGATGACCTTGTGTTCTTTTTTTATGACAAATTCAAGGTGAGAGATTTCAAAAGTCAAAAACAAGTCATTGTAATTTCTACAGATGGTAATGTTTTCAATTTAGTGGAAGTTTGCTGGTTATTTTCTAGTGAACAGAGCTGTAAATGTTCAGTTCCATCTGCTCATTATATTTAATTTATAATGTTCTCTCAATGAGATCAAAATAGAAGAGAAAAAATGACCCAAATTGACCAAAATAGAGACACGAAACGACCCAAAGTAGACAGTAAATGTCCAGAAATAGACAAAGTGACTGAAAAGAGACCCACTGTCACAACCAACACACGACACCAAATTACCCAACAAAAAGGTGACAAACGACCGGAACAGACACAAATCACCTCAGGAACTGAGACCAAATATAGCAGGAAGAAAAGAGGGTCAACACAAGACACCAAATGACGAAAACAGACACAACAACAACAACAAAAAGGAAGAAATCCATAAAAATCGGAGAGATTTCCGGTTTAAATAACACACACAAACAGAAAGCGTTGGATTCCTTCAGAGCCGAGCAGACAAACAGTGACTTTTCTACTTCAATAGCATTCCCCAGATGCTGCAACACCTTGAGTCAACATCTCACTGTGCTCTGAAAAAAGCCGAGCGGCCGCTCTTATCGACCACCGTCAGGCCATTATACTCCAGAAAAAAGAAACTTCACCTTTACGAGCACACACACACACACACACACACAAAAAAGAGGATTTTGTGACTTTAAGCTGCATCTGGATTCTTACACACAGAAAAGTGATTTGATCGAGGGAATTTAAATAAAGTTTCTATTCAAAGAGTGTTTTTACTACTTTTTACTTCTGCTTTGGTAAATAACTGAGCACAGACGTCTAAATGGTTCTTAAATCTTTAATCATCAAATTTGCAATTACCCCCCAAAATTCAATACATCTGTCACAATTACATGAAAACAAATTCATCAACAAGAAATAAAGACACAACTTGTTTACTTAGCTGAAGATGTGTCCAAAAACTCCAACATGTTACAGAGCACAAACCAAACCTGACCTGTCAGATCACCAATTCATTAAAAAGAGAGCAAAGCTTAGATTTTCTTCTAAAAGCTGTTAATAAAATCTAATTTAAACAAAATTAAAACCTGTAGTTTTCTTTATAGTAAAAGCTTAAAGATAAGACAGAGGTTTTAAAGTCTTTTTGTAAATGAAGTTGTGTGTGCGTGCGTGTGTGTGTCCTACGGCTCGGGTCATCTGAACAGGCCGACCTTCTTCTTCTTTGGTTTGGAGGACAGTCGCTCTGAGGGGTTGGACGTGGCGGGTTGAGACTGAGGAGGACAGATGTTTGCCTTTAGTATCTTTTACACTGTTGTATAGTTTTACTTTAAAAACATATACAGTCAAAATGTTTCATAATTCTTCAGTCGTAAATATTTCAGCACGTACTGAAAGTCACATGCAGGTTATTCGGAGTCCTGTACACTCCTGAGAACTTTACTTGTAACGATGAACATGCGACAGTTTCTTGTTATTTAACAAACACTGATGTTTTCTTCCTGCTCTACCTGTTGTACTGTGGGTCTGTCGGCCATCTTGGCTTTGGTGACGTCTTCCTTCCCGTTCTGTGTCTGTTCTCCTTCCTCCTCAGCTGATTCACTAATCACAGGTCCGACATCTGGAGGACGAGGATGCAGATGCTCAGGAACATTAGAAAATTGTTTAGCTTCCCTTTCTCCAATTTTCCAAGATTTAAACCAATGAATCTCAAAAGATGTAAAAACAATATTTCAATTTGTTGAAAAGACCTGAGATTTAACTCTGGTTTAACTTGACTTAGAACCTCGTGTAAATACATGAAACTTAACCCTGACTCTGTCTCTAAGACTTGACTATAATTTAAAGACCTGACAGTTCACTGGGACTTTAGCTTCAAGACTTCAGATTTGACTCTGGCCCATAACTAAAGTTTGGACATTTGACTCACACTCTAGTGTGAAGACCTGAGACTTTACTCTGAGTGTCTGTAAAACTGGAGATTGGACTCAGTCTCTACAGCGTAAAGTACAGCGTCCTGAAGTTTCAGAACATTTTTCATGACCCGTGAACCTCAGTGGGCTTTTCTGGACTTTAAATCAAACACACCTAAAGATGGAGTGAGGTCCAGTTCTTCCTCCAAGGTCTGGTCCTCGTCGTCGAAACGCTCCTCAGACAGTTTGCGCTTTCGTGCGTTTCCTTGAGCGACGACGGCCGCGTACAGGTTCTGCAGGTCGGCGTCGAGGCCCAGATCGTCCGGCTGCTCAGAACACAGCAGAGGAAGAGCCTGGAGGGAGGGAAACTGTGTGTTTACAATCTGTAATGTCGTTCTGATTGTCCACAGTGTCAGTGTTGCAGAGGACAGATGGTGCGTGTTGTCCAGACCGTACACAGCGGCACCTTTTGAAGCTTTAAGGCCAAAAACCTCTGAAAATTAAAGAGAAATAATCAGGTTTGTGAACTTGAACAAGAGTTCAAGTTTCCTTTTAAGCACAGCTTGGTGCCGTGGGTATGTTTGTTTTATGGTCCTGCTGTGGGAGTCACATGTCTGAGGTGTGATGCAGGGTGTGCCGAGGCTGCGATAACCCTGTAATCAAAGCAGCATTATTGGGCCGGCTGACCGGAGACCTGGAACAAATGAAACACACACACACACACACACACAGGTCTGACAGATAAGGCTGTAAACTCCTGCGACATTATGCGACTGCACGGTCGACGCATAGAAAAACACACGCTATTCACTAAATCTTTCAGTTTTTTTCCTCCAATGGAGGACAAACTCTCCAAATTAGCTCCTCAAATATTGACCAGGAGAAACGGTGGTCTCACACTCGCTGTCAGGGCAGAGGGGCTCCTGAACACACTGTGGTCAGGTTTTGAGGTTTCGCATTGATTTATTTTTGTTATTTGTTTGTTTAAATATCGTAAAAATAAATGTGCGCTCTGGTGAGGCTTAGTTCTGCTTTGGGCACAGAGCAACCAATGTGCAGCAGAAAGCCCACCTTATTCTCTCTTTTTATTCCCTTTTTCCCCCTCTACCCCCCACCCCACACCTCCTCCTCCCTGGCTGCCAACCAGCTCACTTCATATTATTTGATCTAAAATGTTGGGCTCAATTTGTTGGATCCGGCTGCCCTGAAGCGCTAAAACTTTCTTATGTGATAGTGTGAAGCCCCTCCTCTGCTCTCCACGGAAGCCCACGTCTGCCAAAAATCAAAGGGCTAGTAAAGTGTCAGTGAATGTTAGGACATAAAAAAGAAATTAAGAATTCCAGTATTTTCTAAAAACAGAGCCCATTGCTGACACCTTTCAACGCATCTTCAAAAGTATGTAGTGTTTATTACTTTCATTTGTGCCACGAGGTTTTTGTAACAACAGCTTCCAACCTTGTCTATTCATAATATAAAGAGGATAATAAAGTAGCATTATGACTATTTCCAAGTATATTTAAAACGTTTTAGTTTTTTTTCTAGGCAGAAAAGGTCTGTAAAGTTTAGGAAAGGTAAAATAAAAGTGGGTTGTTCCCTGCTGCTGTTGACATGATAGAAAATACTAGAAGAGGAATAAAACCGTGATTACAGCAGGTCAATAACCGCTCTGTGAAGCTCCCTCCCTGCTGTTGTAACGGAGCAAAGTCCTACCAGCACACAGGAATTGAGTAAGGGGGTGGAGCAGCAGCACTCACCTGGTGCTACACCTTCAAACTGTGTCCCCTGTTTAACAGTAAAGCATCATGTGTGCAGACCGTGATGAGAGGAAGGGGAGAGCTGGCAGCAGGTTGGTGATTTCTATTATTAGCAGGTAAACACTTCTGGTTTTAGACAAACTGCTGCTGTTGTTGTTTTTTAAGTTTGGAGGGGGGAGGGGGGTCTGGTGCCAGAGAGTCTCCCACTCACTCGCTCCGATGCCCCATCGCTGATCCCAAAACAACTCCTCAAACACAAGTTTACTTTTCTCTCGTCGGCACCTCAGTTTCCCGTCCTGAAACGTTTGAAACCCAAAAACCTAAGAATATGAACTGATGAGTGAAGAGGTGTCGACGCCCAGTTGAAACAGGAGAAAGACAAGTTTGATACAAAGTGATGAGGTCAGGGGCACAATATTTAATTTACAGATTTTCCAGCTAAGAAAGTGCAGTTTGTGACCAAAATGTCATATCTACAGGTCCCTAAAGCACCGAGCAGCTGTGGTGAAGGCTTCACACCAGACCTTTAAAAATACCTTCACTTGCAATAACGCGTGTTTGGAAATTCTCTCAGATAACAGCCTAGATCCTGAGTTGGTCCCACGGGATGAAATTCCATGTTTAAAATGACCTCTATGACTTTGAAAAAGACAAGAAAATGTCCTCAAAATAATCAAAAATCCACAAAAGAATTTGAAAAAACAAAAACAGAGACACAATGTTTCCAAAGATATTTTTTTAAATGACAGACTATAAAAAAAATATACAAAAAAATGAACTCAAGACTTGAATAATGACACAAACTCTTCCCAAAAAGACCCAAAGTGACTGCAAACAGCTGAAGAATGACCAAAAAGAGACACCCAAATAAAATATTATAATTAAGGGGAACACAACTACCAAAAATACACAACAAATGAACCCAAAGGGATGAAAAACAACTGAAAAATGACACGAAATGGCTGCAAACACTCGAAAACAATGAACATAAACAAAAGTTCAGTGAAAAACTGTTGTTCCCAAAACTGTTGACCTCAATAACAACTGAGTCAGAGTCAAAGAGTATTTTTAGCCCCGCACATCATGACAGCAGAGACATTCAAAATGAAGAAAAGAATTCAGTGATTTAACAGGACAAGACGGCAGTGACGTCTGCAGAGACGTGACGTAAACCAAAGCAGAGGCAGGTGAAGACCTCACCGTGAGCTCCGACGCCATCCACACCTGCCCTGTGGTCACGTCTCCCTTCAGGGTGATGACGCCCGCAATGGCACTTTACGCCGAGTCCAACGTTTGAGGCTCGTGTTGAAGCCGATTCATCTGCAGCAGGAGGCATCACGGGTAACATGCGGCACAACAGGAGGCCGCAGTGTGCGCGACGGACAAGACCTGCTGCCGCCGCCGCCGTGTTTCGTGCTGCTCAGTCTCATGATGTCTTTGTGGGACACCGCGCTGGCCGGTCCAGGCTCGGCCCAGTGGCCGGCAGCTGAGGATGGGGAGCAGCCAGGCCACAGAAGGCCTAATTACAGACCCAGAGCGGGGACAACCCTGTGGAAACTGTGCGCAACTGACAGAAGGCAGAGAGAGTGGTTTTTGTTTTGCCCTTTTCTTTTTTCTTTTTACTCCTTAAAGGAGAAGAAACTGTAGCCAAGATGAAGTTGATCAATTAAGTCCATAAAAATGTCTGAAAAGTCCATTGAAAGCTCTCAGGGTGCAAAGAGACAGCTGCTGTCACGCAAAACAAAGACAATAAGCCAAAGAAAGCAAAGCTTACTTAAGAAGTCAACACGGGAAAACATCACGTCCAATATTAATATTTGTTCGTGTTCTTCTTCCAGGAGAGGAACCTTGACACTATTTTCATGGTAATGTTAATGGAACCACATGAACCCTGAGGGAACCATTCTCATTGCATATGGATCTGATCAGATTTGGTCGAATGGGGATTTTCCTCCATGGATCCGGACTCTCCGCTCCACTACTTTCCCTGTCTGCACACATGCAGAAATCTTATTTCAGAAAGACTCAGAAATCTTAGTATAGGCGGCAGAGAAATCACCGGTTTTTAACAGGACAGTTAAGAAATCAGCAATAACGGAGAATATGAGCAGGCTACAAAGCAGGTGAACAGAGTCAAACAGCAGCCTTATTACACAAATCCATGACGGGCAGCTTCTGGCTGCTGCAGTTTGGCCCTTGTGAAGCTTTATTCTGACGCACAAATGGATCAATTACAAAGACTGGATCACACAACAGTCGGCACCAACTGGCCCCCGACTTCAACATCTGTGGCCTGGATTGGTCCCATTAGCCATCATGGCTCAGTCGGTGTCAGAATCTTGTGGCGAAGAAGTGAAATATTCTGAGTTCGTGTCAAGCCGCCGGCACCGCTTTGAGCCTCGCCTACTTACCACCCAGACTCTGAATTCCTCACGTATGTGAGATAACGAGCTGCTCGCCGCTGTTTACCAGAGTCAATGATTTACTCAGGACAGAGGGAGAAGAAGAGGCCACCACCTTACTCCACTTTCTAAACTGCTCTGGACGTCTTTGCATCCAACTCTGGAACACATCATTAGGAAAGTCTGCATCTTCTGCATCAGACTGATCAGTGTCTGCAGCAAGTATTTTAGCCTCCATCCGCTGCTGTGGTCTTTATTTAGAGACGCTGGTTGAAGCAAATGAATATTAGGAATCTGCTCCTCCTGTTCATGTGGAGCACTACGTAGCATTTAGGGATAATTTCTTCACCCGTTTGAGCGAGTAATCACTACCCGGGCTTTTACAGGAGATGGCAAACCGTTCATCTCAGTGCAGTGAAGAAAAGAAATGGTTTCCTACACATTTTGATTTTCACTCAATACAAAACCTGAACCCAAAAACATTCAATTCAACCAACAAATGCAGGAAATGTGGAGTAAGGTGGGCCAACTTTGGAAGCCGCAACCATGATTCTGTGCAGCTCAAATGAGGCGTTTGGGTCAAAAGTGGCCACTAATTGTCACGTGTCATCACGCTGCACCGTGGTTACCGTGGAGACGTGAAGATGCCGCCCAGCCTACTGACAGCTCATTCCAGAGCTGACAACTGTGATGCTGCTGCTGCATGAGCGCACACACACACAAGCACGAAGATATAAAACAGCCACACCAACACACATCTCTGAAAACCCAACAGCATGTGTCACAGCCTGCTCAGTGTGGATGAGTACTCCCCTCTACTGGTTCATGAGCTGCTGCGTACACACACACACACACACACACACACACACACACACACACACACACACACACACACACACACACACACACACACACACACACACACACACACACACACACACACACACACACACACACACACACACACACACACACACACACACACACACACACACACACACACACACACACACACACACACACACACACACACACACACACACACACACACACACACACACACACACACACACACACACACACACACACACACACACACACACACACACACACACACACACACACACACACACACACACACACACACACACACACACACACACACACACAATTTAGGCCCTAAGGGAAACTGATGTGATCCTCAAAGAACTGCTTTAGTCTGCACCCAAGTTAAAGCCCAGTGTGTGCGTATCAGTGGGAAGTGGAGGCTAATTCCACCCATGTAAATGTTGACCTGAGCTGGGTGGGGTGTTTGTGTGGGGCGTCCATGGAAAGCTGCAGATGAAAATAAAAGCTGCTGCTCCTGTCATCATGGTCTCTCTTTCGCTGTCCCTTTGCCTTTTGCTCTCCTTGGTGTGGGAAACGAAGGCCACAAATGGCGCAAGCACTAACACACACACACTTATAGAAATAGTAGAAGAGGAGATGCAATAAGGCGGAAAACTTTTTTCTTTTCTTTCCTGAAGATATTTGTCCACTGTGCTCTCTGTTGGCACTACGTAAATAACTATAAATGTCAGAGAGGTTCAAGTTTAAGGAAGAAAAACTGGAGCTGAAACTGGAGCTGCGTGGTTTTTGCAAGACACACACACACACTAATCAGTCGGTAACAGCACTTTTATCTTTAATATCTTACCTTCGATATAGTACAGTACAACAGCTTAGTTCTGCATAAAGACTGGAAACAGGAAGTCAATGAAGAGAAATTTGTGCAAACACAGGCAGAAGATGCAAACTCCACACAGAAAAGCCACATTTCTGTAACCGTTTGGAAGGAACAGACTCACTCTGTTAGGAAAAAGTCATAATGAGCACAACACCACACCTAACTGAATCACTGGGAATAAAAACAAAGATGTGGAGATCAGGACGCAGGCTAGACAAGGTAAACACTCCGACACTTAATCACTACGTGCGTATGGGAGGTTGAGTAGGTAGTGGAAGTGCTAATGTTCTCATGAAGGTCACAGCCAGATGTTTAAAGGATAACTACACCCTCAAATTCTTCAAACTACAAATATCATACTGCTACTGTTTTCTGCCAGCGAGTCAGGTTGCAGTTCACATGCATGTCTGTCCATGTCCTAAAGCGAATTCTCGAGTCCTGAGGTGGCAAACTTGAAGAAACGGTTCCTGACATTTTACATTCACAAAAACAGGACGGATGGACTGATGGACACCCTTTAAAGACAGCACCAGAGGAACGACGGGGACGATGATCGGCCCTAATTATCTCGTTGCAGATAGAAGATGTGTGGATGGATCAAACTTCCACAATCCAAAATGACTCAAACTCAGTAAATATGAGCATTTAAATAAATCTGCAACATTGTCTTCTGTCAACAAATCACTGTGTGATGATGCAGACAGCACATAACTATAGTGTGAAGTTAGCATTTATTAATATCTGTGGACACTGCCCTGAAATGTAGTAGTGTTTTGGTTTTTGTCTCATTTTCCTGTTAGGGAAAAAAAAAAAAGCCTTTTGGGAGTTTTAGTTCAGTTTCATAACTGCGTAAACTCCGTGGACGACTGTATGACGCAGAAAAAGGCTGCAAGTTGATCCTGAGTTAACATATGAGAAGCAATTTTGCCAGAATATTTTAAATGTGAGATTATGAAAATATGGCGTTTATCAGTTGGTAAATTTGAGATGTGGGGTAAACAGCTTTAAAAACAGATTAAATATCACAGCATATGAGTTTTGTCCTGCAGGGTGGATGTTGCCGTGGACAAACACAAGTCACAGGCTGGACTGACAACACACACACACACTCTCTAACCTGATAGATACATACTACACACACGCGCCAAACGCCTTCACTTTTCTGATTCACACACACACAGTGCTCCATCTCCGTTTGACGCGTCCCTGAGACATTTTTCCTCAGGACGTTTTATTTCAGTATGGACTTTGGTCTGAAGCCGTCCTCATCGCAACCTGGTGGAATTTACCACGAGAGAAAAATACTTTGATCCCCTACTCGTCATCATCATCATCATCTTCTTCTTCTTCTTCTGTGGTTTCTGACTGTCCACTCACTTCACCCCACCATCAACTCAATCACGAAGAAGCAGCAAACAGAGGCACCACTGTGACCCTTAGGTAACTTTCCATGGCCAGAGTCGGTGCCTTTCCACCACCTGAAAATGTGATTCTTTCCTGGTTTGTCCTTTAAAATCAACCAACCAACAAACAGACTGGTTTCCTGTCTGATGCAACAAACTGAATTATACATCAGTGTGTGGAGGAAAGTCCTTTAAATGTTCCATGACCTTCACACGAAATCAGCTTCTTTTTTTTTTTAATGTGTCCTTTCCTGCAGACGAACAAAGGGCATTAGCTAATTTTAGTTTCTCTATTTGTACAGGAGCTAAAAAGAGGATACAGTCACTCACTTATTACAAGTTATGAGTGAGTCAAAATAAGACTTTACTGTAAAAGGAAAAAGATTAAGAAAGCGTTGGGTGATGAATGGAATAGGTTTAATTCGAATGAATTTTATTTCTGTGTGAAGCACAGAAACATGCTCCGACTGGATAAACATAGATCTACAGTGTATAGATAGAGTCCACAGTCTGAAAAAGCCACAAGACTACAGACAAAGCCATTTCATTGTTTTTGCACCTCCGGGATCCTATTGTGTCCGTCTGTCGGCCTGTAAGAATAATGGTCATTTGGTCATTTTAATGACTGTTTTGTGATTCATTTCTAGAATGACATTTTTCATATTACTACATCTATATCTTTTGGATTATTTTGTGTCCGTTTTTTGTGTCGGTGCATCTTTGGAATAATTGTTTGGACATGTTTGTTGTTTCTTTATGGCTATTGTTTGTGCAACTGGGATAATTTTGTACATTGTAAATATTGAGTCATTGGTATCTTTTTTTTTTCCATTATTTATTTGTGATTTTTGTGTAATTGATTTGATTTTTAGATACTTTTATTTTTGTTTCTTGTATTGTTCATGTCCTATGTTTTTAGGACAAATATGTGTCTATTTATAATTAATGTTGTGTCGTTAGTATATTTACTGACAATAATACTACTTTTTGCAAGTTGGAGTCGACTTTCATTATGTTGCGTCTTTAAACTGAGCTGTGTGACTTTCAAACACGAAAGATAATACACAACACTCACTTGTGGCCCAGGGACCCCCTTGACCCACAAACCGTAGGTCAAAACATATCCAAGTATCTACCTCTAATTGCTACAAGTTAGAGGATGAATTTTGGTGGAACCATAGAACTGCATCGTAATTATGTACAACATTGGTTATACAAGACAAAGTCCTGCAATTAAAATCTTTATGAATCCAGAACTGTTCAGACCACACGCTTTTCTTAGCTTTTCTCACCAAAACCAAAAACAATAAAAAGCCTGACAGCGAATAAAACCTGCAGCCAATTAAACAAATGACAACATACCTATGAGTGAAGAGAAAATTAAATAATAATAAAAAAAGCAGGAGACAGCAGACAGACACATCTCCGAGATTCCTCAGATCAATCTGAAATGTTCAGCCAGCCAATCATCACACAAACATAAAAACGGAGCAGGAGTCAGAGTCAGAGATGAGAAATTCCACACCTGTATACAGTAAACACACACACACAAACTCAGAAAATGAAAAATCTCGGGCCCTGGTCTGGTTCTGACTGGATGACAGAAACATCCGCTGCTGTTCATTCCCACTGTCAGTAAATGATCAGGAATGAAGCAGAGATGAAAGTAGAAAACGGGCTCAGACAACAGGCTGCAGGGTGTGTGTGTGTGTGTGTGTGTGTGTGTGTGTGTGTGTGTGTGTGTGTGTGTGTGTGTGTGTGTGTGTGTGTGTGTGTGTGTGTGTGTGTGTGTGTGTGTGTGTGTGTGTAGGCAGCCTCTGACCTTTGCCATGAACTCCTCTCTGTAGGTCTGCTCCTCAAAAATGTCCGTCTGCAACCGCTCTGGATGCAAATACACACACACACACACACACACAAACCTGGATTATAAGCAGAACATCTTCCAATCTCTGCAGCAGTTTAACCTCTGATTTTTACGAATATATGTTTTTATTTACGTAGAACATTTTTCAGCTTCTATTTCTGGAGTTGTGAGTAACCTCTAGCTGAGTTTTAAACATACTGCACAATGACAAACTGGAGGAAATCTAATATTTATTGCTGCAAACTACATTTGGCTGAAGGTCAAACTAGCTGAATGATTGGCTGATATATAAATGTGTGTGCGGACACCTCTGCTGAGCGTGGCTCCGTTCTCTCTGTAATCCTGGATCTCTGCGTCCTTCCTCAGCAGCAAACCTCCCAGTTGCTCCACCTGACGATGCAGCAGGCGGCTCATCACCAGCAGGGGGCGCACCAGCTGAACACACACCTGAATACACACACAGTGGGTGTCAGGCAGGAGGGTGGGGATTTAAACAATCGTGTTTAAATCTGAGCTGAAGCAAATTGTGGTCTGTTCTTCTAATTACTTCCTTAATTCTTTTACACACTTTTAGATTGTGCACAATTCACGTTATTATTTTGCTGCTGTTAAGAAAAACAGTACATGAGTATAGGAAAGTTGTTTCTCTTCGTTTTACAGTTTTAAAGATTTTAATTTAATTGTAATGTAAATGCTCCAATACATGTGTCCTACACTACTTTTTTGGTACTAAAGCTAACAAAGAAATTAGCATTTTCATCTGATCTAATTTAAAGGATAAATAATCACTACATTTTCAAATTAGGAAAACGATTACAATTTTTTTAAATCTTTTAAAGGAAAAATGTTAAACTTCTTCATTGTGAATAAACTAGACACAAAATAACCTAGAAGATTTTAAACATTGTTTTTAAAAATGAAAAAAAAAAAAAAAAGATTTAAAAATGATCCCAAAAATGACCACAAAACAATACAACAGTCTCATCTGTAGTTGTTCTGTCTCTCTTTTGGTCTCTGCTTTTACGGAATATGAGAATGAGGCAGCACAGGGTAGTAAAGTGAGTTGTTAACATGTGATTTTGTGATCACTTTAAGCTTATTGTTCCTCTGAGGATTTAATCTTTGGCAGAAGAGTGAAGTTTGTCTGATGAAAGGCCCATGATCCATGGGGCCATACCAAAGTGACGGGGGCAGGGGTGCAGTGGAACTCCCAGTAGAAGGGCAGACCTGCCAGTTCGCTCTTCAGCCTCATGTTGATGTTTCCATCTTCCTGTCGCATCAGGGAGATCTGAGCCTTGGTTGCAGCTCTGTCGCTGCTCCCTGAAAAACAGGGCTGAGCCACCTCACACAGGTGGGAGAAGAAGGCTCTGACCTGGGCCTTCAAACGTCTGTTCAGCTCCTGGTAGAAGGACAAATATTTGAAGCTATGTTGCAGTAAAACGTGCCAAAAGCGAAGATGTACCTATAGTTCTGCAGAAAACTGCACCTGTGCTCGCGTCTCGATGGCAACTGAGTCCATCCTCTCCTCCCACACACAGTTCCTGTCCATCAGCAGGATGTGGTATGATGCGTCTCCAAACCAGATCTTGGCGAGGAGCTGGCAGCCACTGATGTTCACAGGAAGCCAGGGACGCTGCAGGAGCATGTCAGCGGAGGCTCCACCAACCTCCATCGTGGCAGAAGGTCCCAAGCAGAAACACTACATGGAGAACAGAGAGATTCAAGTTGGAGACAGTCAAGTTTCAGATGAATCATTGGTACAAAAGATGCATAACAGCGTAAAAAAACATCTAGTTTTTTGGGTTACCAAAAAAATTATACATCAAAGCTACATGTCCGCGTTTGTTCACAATGACTCCCAAGATGCATTTGGGTATGAAATCACACAGCTTATACTGTGTTCATGCCACATGTTAAAACATGTTCTTATGAGCAGCCGAGTTGGAAAAGTCACTTGTCTTAACCTCCAACTTGTTATTTTGAGTCAGAGATTTCAGAAATGTGTTACTATTACAACATTTCCCACTTGAAAGAACGAAGCGTCAACATAAGGCGTCTAAACAGGCACCACCACCACCAGCAGCTGCATGAGTGGTGCGGACGACCACCATCTTAACTCACCTCTCTAATGCTCCTGAGTTGTTGTTATGGCAACTGATTCCTTCCTCTTTATTGTGCTCACTACATTTAGATCAGCTTCTTCTTCACAGCAACAGCTGAGACTCAATAGTGTAGTATTTTGGTCACCCACCATAACATTTTTTTTTAAAAAAGTTTGATAATTAATGATGGAACCACATGATTATTAAATTATTGTTGCCCGCAATCAGTTTGACAGGTGTCATGTACATAAAAATGATATAACATGCGTGTTATATGTTTGTAAAGTTTTGTCTCCAGTGGGACTGAAATCAAACAAAAGTGTAGAAAGTCGGGTTTTAATACATATGTCTTAGTTTGGGGAAACTGTTATGTTTCATTATCTTTGCATATTTTATAGACAAAAAGTTAGTTTGATTGTTTGGAGAATCTGCAGACTCAACACTGTGGATCAAAACTGGTTTCTGAACAAAACACGTGTTGTGAAAGTGGACAACCATAAACACTGGATCTTTTTTTTTTTTTAAATCACTCACCTCCGAGGAATGTGGCCCTAAATTCCGGACTGAGATGTGATAAAGCCGCGTTACAGACGCCGTCCAGGCCGCATAATCACCAGCTTGCAGCAGCGTGACCGCGGTGGCGGCTCCTGCGGGCTCCGGGCTCCTGTCCGCTGCTCTCTAATGGGACTGTTTTCGGGGAAAGACACGGCGTTTTTTCTCGTCAGCCTTCATTTGCAACACAATGCACGCTTCGGAGGCTGACACACGCCAATTTGGAAATCACAAAAACTCCAAATTAGTAACTTTATGACAACAATATACAGCCCCACAAAGCTGGAGACGGATGCCAGCGGTCAGAGGCTGTCAGGGGACACGACTCGCTCGGTCCTGGAAGCAGAGCGCGTCCCACCAAACTCCATTCACAAATCTCTGACTTTCAACGTGTTTCTCACAAAAGTTAAGACTTTATTCTCAGCACAAGCAGGAACACGTCGTACCAAGCCCGCAAACAAAGCTCCTCTCTCAACGGCTGTCGCATCATTCGCTTTAGCGAAACGGGATATGTATTAAAACTGTTAAAAACACACTGTTAGCTCCAAATGCTGGTTAATATGAGCGTTGCCAGCTAATTGAAGAGAAAAACAATTCTCACGTCAAACCTAATGTAAAAACCTGAAAGATGAACAGGACGGGAAACACCCACTGTGCGTCGGGGTCCGACTGTTAAGCTCATTACTTTAAGGGGAAATGAGACGCTACGTTTGCCAAACGCTCGCTGTCCATCGTAACGAAGTGTACTTCACACATTATTACATCGCAACAAATTACAAATCACAGCTAGAATTGCTAAACACATCAAACTTTAAAAGAACCACCGTTAGCAACGACAGCAGCTGCTCCTCCACCGGTTCCACCACCGACGTCAAACGGTACTGCATTTTCAAACGTTCCGGTTTATACACATCTTCACTCTCCTCCTCCTCATCATCGCCTTCTTCTTCTGTTCCTTTCCGCTCATAATAATTAATGCTTCTGTTAAAGAATTCTAGTCTCTGCGAAAACAATGTTTGTATACTTTTGTAAAGGTTGTGAACCTGATTAAGAATGAAGTTTCAATTTCTCCGTAATCAAAATCCAACTTAAAACCAGTCCAAATAAATCCATTGTCTACCCTGAGATGTTTCATTTTAGGATTTATTCATCCATAGCAACCAGGTGTAGCCCAGTGATAAATTTAAATATTTAAAATATATTAAGTAATTTAAATAGATAAATAAACAAGGTTTGTTAGATAACTACTTATTTACAAATGCACAGATGAATAGGTAAAACTGGGCCAAATTGTATATTTTGTTATATTTGTTGTAAAATGTTTCTGATATAAAATGTTGAATTCATGGGTTAAAATGTTTAAAATGTTTTGTTGTATGTGGTATATTTTTGAGGCGATAACGTAGGATTTTATTTTGTTAACGGAAGTGAACATGCGCTGAGAAGGTGATCGGGAGAGAGCGAGAGGATGTTAAGGAGCTAACGAGTTAATTGGAAGGGAAAAGTTTGAAGCTGTACGCTAGTAACAGTTTTAGATTGTCAGCTCGATAATCTGCAAGTTTATAGTTTTTTCTTTCTGATGGACTAAGTATTTCAGCGAGACATACGAAGTGTTTATCAGGAGAGGACCTGCTCATCAATCCGATGAGGAGTAGTAACCGCGTCCACCGATGGAGGCAGCTAGCTAACCAAGCTAACCCAGCTAACCCAGCTACACGTGTCGTGTTGAACTGTTGCTGGTTTGGAGGACAGAGACACCTGTTGGACAGGCTCTACAGCTCTACAGACGTCTGACTCGGAGACAATGACAGAGGGAGTCGCAGGATTGGTTGGACATATCGCTCACCTGGGAAAAAGGTGTCACATTTTATTTGGTTTGTTGCTCTTGTTTGAGTGAAGCGGCCACTGAGTTTTTGGTCACAACGCCCCCGAGCACTGACTCAGGCCTGCAACTAGTTTTTGGTTTTATTAATTGAGTTTTTGATAAAAGGACAGTTAAACATCTGTGACTCAGGTTAAACAGCCTTGAAGGGTAAATGTATTTTTTGTTCTGATACTGTGCCATATATTTGAGAATATATTTTATTTGGGAATAAGGAATGTAAACATTTATTTATATTTATTTATTTATACGTAAACATAAGTTATTCTCTCTCTCTCTCTCTCTCTCTCTCTCTCTCTCTCTCTCTCTCTCTCTCTCTCTCTATATATATATATATATATATATATATATATATATATATATATATATATATATATATATATATATAATTTTTTTTTTTTTAACTTTTCAATTAAATAGGGATTTAAGTTTAAACTATAACTGTTTTGTGATGTTATTGCTTTATTGCTTCAATAATTTCAGATAAATATCCCAGTTCTAAAAAGATTTCTTAAAGGGTGAGTAAACTAGTGTATTTGAAGTTGGTAATAATCCGCTTTTACAGGTGAAATTCAAGACTATAAAAAAATATTCAAGTAATCAAAAATGTATTTAGAGCTAAGTAAAAGAACTCAGGGCCCCTCATACACCTAAAAGAGAGTAGACGGGCTACACAAGTAAAGAAAAAAAAACAAAAAAATCCGGCTTCCTCGCACAGGTATAACCGGCACAGGTCCTCCCAGGGTTATGCTGTAACACCTACCTACGGACATAATCTGAGGTACTTGGAGCCTCCCAGTTATTAGACATCATACCTAACAAACAAGGCAAATTAAAGAAATAACCAGGAGAACAACTAAATAATTTTAAAAACGAATAAGTAATGAAACACACAAAACAAACATTTCATAAATACAGCAGATCCAAAGGTTCATAGCACAGTCTAAAATTAAGAGATATGAAGCTGGTACCTTTTAACTGATCCTAATAACAGCGTACTTAACTGATATGTGCACAAAGAACAATTAGGGCTCCAGCAGACAGTCAGGGACCTTCTACCCCCCTGTCAAATATTTTATAAAGCACTGAGCTACAAACCTGTCTGATAACACGTCAGCGCTTGGTGTATTGTGATACTGTGCAAGTCATAAGGCTGTAACACTATGATTTGCCTGGGTGGAGACAATAGAATTAAAAGTATTTAAAGAATGTGCTTTAACTTGGGAAAGTTATATAGCAAGTCAATGCTAATTTAAATGCTGTTGAATTAAATAGCATACGACATGTGCAATATATATGTACAATGAAAGCTTTTACACCTTTGCAGGAAAATGTCTCATCAGATGGATGAGGGCAAATGTTGTTAAGAGAATTATAATGATTTCTTTTTAAACCGATGATGAGTTTCACATTCACATAGGTTTTAGTGAAATATTTAGTAAATGATTCGGCCTGTTAGCATTTGCCTCAATACACCCTCACAGAGCTGCTAACATGGCTGTAAATCCACTTGTTGATGTCCAGTATACTTTTAAATCCTGACCATTTACTCAGACAATATAAGTACAAACACAGATTATCCACCTGAGAGAAGTGGATTAACCTGTTTCTCATCCTGTAGATTATAAATAGCACACTCTTATTTTCAGAGGGAACTTGTCCCCACATGCTGTAAATGTTAGATCATTTGTTTTCCGTCCTCTTGATCATGTGCTGTGTTACAGACAAATCAAAACTTAAGGTCCACAGCCCTAAATGAGTCACCACCGCTCAGCTGTGCCACACGCCTTTAACTCTGGCTAAAAACTTCACTGTGGAGAGACTGTAGCTGCTGATCCTCGGCTCTCTCAAACCGTCATGGAGGAAGTGCATGCGAGACAAGAGACACCAGAAAATAACACCCTCAGCTCCACATCCACCACAAAGATGGTCGAGGAAAGTGCTGCAGGAAACAGGTAACTCCACTGTCTGGTTTTATTGAATATCCCCTTTCACACAAGAATCATCTGTTCTGTATGCTTAACCACTAACCCCACCCCCCACAGTTCTAACGACGCCGGAGCTGCTGCTGGCTGGGGTAGCGACACAGTAGAAAACAAAGAAAGACCACCAGAGCAAGATGATAACAAACTTTCCTTCATCACCTGGAATGTGGACGGCCTGGACGGAGCGAAACTGCCACAGAGAGCAGTGGCACTCAGCAAGTATTTAATCAGGTGAGTCCACATTTGTTAATCACTTGCTGCATTGTCTGTGCTGCGGGATAATGTTTGGTTCTGTGATACTCTGCAGTTTATGGTTCGGTTTGCTGCCAGTTTTAGCCACTATTTCTGGGATTATTTATTTGCTAAACACGAATGTGTTGGGATGAACTAATCTTTGTCCTGACATTAACTAAAGTGGCTCCCAAAGGTGGCTGCACAGTTAAAATAGTATCTGAAGCACAAATGATACAGTTTCATAGCAGGTAATGAGGGATTCTTATGGAGCTCTTACACGGCACTGTCCACATAGATACTCCGCTGACGTGGTGTTTCTTCAGGAGATCATCCCACCCTATGCCCTTTTCTTGCACAAACGTCTGTCTGCTGCCTACACAATTATCGAAGGTACTGTTCATGCCAGAAAGAGACACTGATGTTTTGATATATCTGAAGGTTCAGGGCCATCAACATAATTGACTGCTGCCATGTTGTTGCTACCACGTGTGCAGTGACTTCAAAAACCAAGCCAACCCTTTGAAATAACCAGGATTTCTGTGTTAAATATGTAATGATTTTTAATCCTGGTTCCATCTGTTTTATGGCCAAAGAAAACCAGCTCATTTCCCAGTGTTCACTCTCTTTTCCTACTAGTGTGTCTTTTTCACTGACCAGGCGCTAAGGAGGGATACTTCACCATGATGCTGTTGAAGAAGTCTCGAATCACAGTGGAGAAGAGTGGGATTGTTCACTATCCAGCTACTCGCATGGGGAGGAACCTGCTTGTCGCTAGGGTTGGTGCACAATCAAGAGACACAACCTGTGTTAAAAGAAAAAAAAGGTTTTAACTTCACCTGTTGCATCGCATGTTTGTCCTGCAGGTGCTGTTTAAAGGTCAGAAGTTCTGTTTGATGACATCCCACTTTGAGAGCTGCAAGTCCAGTGCAGCGGAGCGGAAGAGGCAGCTGCGACTGGTGATGAGGAGGATAGGCAAAGCTCGGGAAAATGTTACTGTCTTGTTTGGAGGAGACACCAACCTGAGGGATGCTGAGGTTTGTGTTGTGTTTCATTCATCACACGAAAACAGCCTCCAGCACACAGTCCCATTACAGACACATGCAGTAGACATTGTGAAGTCACAGTAGTCATTTCTGCACTGGGTGATGCTGAAACACTGACGATGACGCTCGGCTTTATGTGGCCGTGTGTCCTGATGACACTGCGCCGATTGATGCTCTTTATAATGTCTTTTAGATATTAGTACCTGGATGTTTTGGAACTTATTACAGCTCAACCAGAACAAAACTGAATCCTTGGTGTGATTTTTTTCACTCAGAATTTAATTTTAATCCAAATCTGCTTTTTATTAACTCACACATTGCTAAAGTACAGCCATCTCTGTCTGAGCTACACAGACAAACTAATGCAGGCTTTCACTGTATATCCAGCAGTTCTGACTTCTGGGTGCATTTTTATTATTATCGTATCAACATTTCTGTAAAGCACTAATTGCACAAACCTGTACAAAAGACGCTATATAAATAGGGTGTCATCAATTAAAGAAGGGATAATGGTGGGCTGTAGTTGTCTAATTTCTTGGACAATCATCTTTCTGTCTGTGGACGGTGACCTCGTGTTCTGCCTGGGTTATAAAACAGACCACAGAATAACTGCAGTGTCCCACAGCTCTTCTCTGTTGCACATCATTCCCCATATTTCCAACTTGTTTTTCTACTCGACTTTCTAATAACATGATAAATAACATGTCCTAATGTTTATATGGTTCACGGTTCACCTCTTTCCATCCTAGGTGGCTGAAGTTGGCCTTCCCAGCGGTGTCTATGATGTGTGGGAGCAGCTGGGAGAGCCAGAGCACTGCCGCTACACATGGGACACAGAGGCCAACACCAACAAGGTTATGCAGTTTCCAAATCGCTTTCGCTTTGACCGGGTTTACCTGTGTCCAGCAACAATGGACAGCGTCCCGCAGCTGGAACCTGACAGCATGGCCTTAGTAGGGCTGGAGAAGCTCAAGTGTGGCTGCTTCACTAGTGATCACTGGGGCATCTACTGTACATTCTCTGCTGAGTGGAAATGCACAGATGACAAAAACTAACACCCCTGTCTGTCTGTGACCTAATTAAAAATTGATTTATGGTCATAATGCATTAATGCTTAAGAAACATTTTAATGAGCTGTAAATATTTATACTGTATAGTTTGTGTTTGTCAGATAATAAATGTCCAGTTAAAAGTCTCAACAACAAGATTAAAAACCATAGGTTGTGTTGTATATTATTAATGTTGTTCTTTACATGTGAAATCTTATTTTAGAATGTAACCTAATGTAGTGATATACAAGTACGAGTCAAAGGTTAAAGCGTGAAATAAAATGCCAATTCATTCACCTACAAAGGAGCTGATGTGCCAACATGCTCATGTTTACATAGTTACATAAGAGAAACAGGACATGATAATGTGTTCAAACCAAAAGAATAATACAAAAGGTGCATGTGAGCAGGTTACAGTATGTGGGCAAATATGTGGTTGGATTTATACTTATTAAATAAATTAATAGTATATTACAGAACACAAAAATGAGTAATATCCTGTATAATTACCATTCTATGAAATTAAATACTAATAACAGTTTCATATAATATTGTGGTATAAGTCAAACCAAACAGTGAGACACAACTTTTTAAAAACTAACTGAACTATGTTCAGTTATCACCTATCTGATGAGAGACAGACAGTGTCCACAGAGCAGTGGGGACACAGGACACTCACCCAACACTACATGAAACAGGCAAAATATTATTTTTTTTCCCTGTCAATCTCATGTTCCACAGTCCAATCCAGAGGGTGGTGGCAGTACATCTTTAAGATGGTCTCCTTAATCTTCATCGATGACCTAACACATGATGGCAGCAGCAAAATAAACTCACAGAAACATTTTGTCTTCCAATTTAAAGAAAGATGCAACCTAACTGATCGGGACATCCTTCATCATGCAGCAAGATAATGACCCAGAACACACAAAGAAGATGATCAGGGCCAAGAATTGGAAGGAGACTGAAGGGAGTAACCCCCCAAAGACAGAGGCTGTGGGGAAAGACTGGAAAAGCATCACAAAAGTTGGGTGATGTCAGTGTCTCACAGGCTGTGAGCTGCCTTTCTCCTCCTAAACTTAGCGCTTTTGCCACGACAGTCAACACGATACCACTAATAATCGGTTGAGATAAAGTGGTAAGGGATGCAAAGTCCATACTAAAGCCGCCTGTCCACACTCTTAAATCATGTTAGAGGGAGGTTGATAATAATTTAATTAACTTAATGAATTTAAAAAAACTAGATTTAAAACGCACTCTTATTGTTTTTCAGAGAGAACATGTTTGCATATCATTTTTTAAACAGTGATAGAAATAGTAAAATGATATTTAAAAAACTTGTTCAAACTGTGGCTGGACATTGCTCTTGATCATGTGACATGTTCCAGGGAAACTGAAACTTGAAGTGCAACAGCCTCAAATGAGTCAGCACCACTCATCAGTACCACACAGCTTGAACTACAAACCTAACTGAGGAGGATCTGGAGCCGCTACTGCTTGACTCTTCCTGCTGACATGGAGGAGGTGCATGCAGGAGAAAAGCCAAGAAAAAATGCAAAGAAAAAGAAAAAAGGGAAAAACGCTCCGGGGAAGATGTAAGTCCACTGAATGAACCACGGTGGTACAGTGGAACAGTTTGTTGTCCAGCGTAATTGGCTGATGCTGCTCATGTAACTATATCCTATTTTTTTACTGTTAAAACCTCCCAGTTCTAAAGAAGATGTTGCCTGCAGTGGAGGAACAGTAGAAACCAAGGAGGAGAAGGATGATAAACTTTCCCTCATCACCTGGAATGTTAACGGGGTCGATGGAGCGCAGCAGCAAGAGCGAGCCACTGCGCTGTGCAACTATTTAATCGAGTGAGACCAAACGTCACGATAATGTTAGATGCCTGGAAATAGATTGACATACAGATACTTTAAGCTGTGGTCAAATTGGACTTTGTGATGGGGGGGAGGTCTTGATCTGGGGGTGGGATAGTTAAGTTACCAAAATGTACCAAAACGTTACCAAAATTGAAACAAGTTTAAAACTATTTATTAGAAAGTAGGTCCAGTTGAAACTGCATCAACCCGAAATTTCTGTTAACATTTTAAAATCCTGGGATCACAACATACGCCCACTGTGCTGGGCAGCATCAGAAACTTCATAGCTCCAAAGATCCTTGGACACAACACTAAACTGCTTTATCTCCATGCAGATATGCTGCTGATGTAGTGTTTCTTCAGGAGGTCACCAAACCCTTTGCCCTCTTGTTGCACAAGAGTCTGTCTGCTGACTACACAATCATTGAAGGTACATTCCAGAAAGGGAGGAATGTTGTTTAGTCTTTAATTCAAGTAGCACGATTGACTGTCATCACGTTGTTTTACAGTGGAAAGAAAAAGTGTGGGAACCATTTAAAATAACCTGTTTTTGTCTTAACAATAACTTTTCTCAGTAGCGTTGTGGAGAGTGATGGTGCTCTTTGGAAAACATCAGGTTCTCCACAATGCTCTCAATGGTGTAAAAATGGGATAATGGAAACATCGTCCTAACAGTCCCAACAAGTTCGGTGCAGGAGCAGCTTGGATAGTTGATAGCTGCTTTGAGATTATTGCTCCAAAACGAGGTTCAACTTGAAATTTTGGGTTCACTTACTCACCAGCAGCACTTTGATTATTTACTGGGTGCGTTTATGCAAAAGAAAAATGGTCTTTTCTAAGAGTTCTTGACAGTGAATATTTGATTTTTTTTTCTCTTCTCTGCTGCCTAAGAAAAGACCCTCCATGTTCTGATGCTTCAAATGGTTTGTTTTCTATTACATTCTGATCATTTCTTCTTCACTGACCAGGTGGTAATGAAAGATACTTCAACATGATGCTGTTGAAGAAGTCTCGAATCACAGTGGAGAAGAGTGGGATTGTTCAATATCCAGCTACTCACATGGGGAGGAACCTGCTTGTCGCTAGGGTTGGTGCACAATCAAGAGACACAACCTGTGTTAAAAGAAAAAAAAGGTTTTAACTTCACCTGTCGCATCGCATGTATGTCCTGCAGGTGCTGTTTAAAGGTCAGAAGTTGTGTTTGATGACATCCCACTTTGAGAGCGGCAAGTCCAATACAGCTGAGCGGAAGAGACAGCTGCGACTGGTGATGATAAGGATAAACAAGGCTTGTGATGATGTTACTGTCCTGTTCGGGGGAGACACCAACTTGACGAATCCTGAGGTATGAGTAACAGCAAGCAGACAGGACATAACTGTAGACACGAGACAGGTGAGAATCACAGGAGTTCAGCTAGTTTGTAGTGTCCATGAAAAATGGACAAAGACAACTGGATCAAACACGAATTGTATGAGCACAGAAAGCCTCCTCCACATCCAGAGTAGGGATGTCCAGTATCACTTTGATATGAACATATGACTGTTATCAGAGTTTGCACTCAGCTTTACTTTTGTCGTTTTCTGTTAGTCAAAAACAACTACAGACATTTTTCCTTTGTGTGTGTACAAGTACACAAATGCAGTATTTGACCGGTTACTGGTATTGGCATCAGGACATCCCTGATCAGGAGCCGCACTTTACTGAAACATTTCTCTGATATTCGAGACAAAATTCCCCACATCATCTAAAGCTGAACTCCACTGATTTGTCCATCTCAGTGTGTGTTTGCAGGCGTTTATGAGTTCTGGCTGGATGTCTGAAAAACTTGGGATGTGAAAAATGATCTGTAGGGTTTTCCGAGGGAGCTGATGGCTGATAAATGTGATGTGTGTCAAAGGCTCATGTTTGTTGCCCATAATTCTGTCTCGTTCTTTTCTCTTTTCACACAACTTTCTGATAACACAAAAACAAAAATACCAGTGTTGCTCATATGTGAATTCATGGCCCAGCCTCCAGTTCATACCTGTCATTCCATCCTAGGTGGCTGAAGTAGGCCTTTCCAGCAGTGTCTATGATGTGTGGGAGCAGCTGGGAAGGCCACAGCATTGCCGCCACACATGGGACACAGAGGCCAACACCAACATTGTTCTTCCCTCTATATGTCGCTTCCGCTTTGACCGGGTGTACCTGCGCCCAGCAAGCGTAGACAGAGTTCCAAAGCTGGAGCCTGACAGCATGGCCCTGGTTGGGCTGGAGAAACTCGATTGTGGCCGCTTCACCAGCCATCACTGGGGCATCTACTGCACATTCAAAATACACAAATAAAAGAACCTCAAACCCCTGTTCTGCTTTTATGTACATATGCAACTAAATGTTCAGCTTTCCTTTATTCACATGCTGCTGCCAGTTTGCTTTGTGCATTTAAATAAAACTAATACAACAGTCTGGAGTGAGTTAAGAGTTATGTCCTTAAAACTTGTGTTGTCCAACCAAAAAGAATTGGATGTACATGAATGTAGTTAATGTGCTTTATTGAATATTTATTCTTGCCATGAAGGTTCAGTGATAATGTTCAGATGCTTGGTGCTTCAGCAGGAGTTTAGTGTTGTAGTTGCAACAGGTCATGTTTCTGCGGGCGACTGTGGCGCAGGAAGGTAGAGCGGTTATCCACCACTATTGCAGTTGTTGGTTCAATCCCCGGCTCCTCTGGTCACGTGTCCTTGAGCAAGACACTGAACCCCAACTTAGTTGCTCCCAGGTAGTGTTGGCCAGCTGCATAGCAGCTCCACCATCGATGTGTGAATGGGTGAATAAGAAGCAGTGTAAAGTGCTTTGAGTGCCAATAGATAGAAAAGCACCATATAAGTGCAGCACATTTACCATCTTCCTCTGATTTACCCACCGCCTCGATGTTCTCCTATAGGCAGCTCATGGCAAGGCATGTGTGGTGATGGCTTGGAATTTGTTTTCTCATTGAGTTAAGTGTTGCCTCCTCACCACGGATATTTGTAGCTGCTCTGTATGTTTGATACAGTATGTCGCACCCCGATTGTTCTAACTCAGCAGTTCCCAAGGTACTAACTGGAGATATGAATAGAAAAACTCCACTAAATCTAGCCACATGTGAGGGCTGCAGTAAAGTCCTGGCAGAGCATCACCAGGGAAGAAACTCAACATTCTACTTCTACTGAGGATGCATCCTGAACTCGAGACACAGCAGAAATTACTGTCATTGATCACTCAGACCCAGAGAGAGTCCAGGCGCTCTGCCATTATTTATCCAAGTGAGGCCACAGTGTGCATGCGAACTGAATGTAGCCTAACTTAAATCTCAAACAAGCGTTCAAGTGATCTATTTCATGAATGATAAAGTTTGATTTCTCTCCACAGGTACTCCCTTAATGTGGTGTTTCTTCAGGATCCAGCCCTTCGTCTACTTGTTGAACAAATGTCAGGATGCCGACAACACGTTTATTGAAGATACAAAGTCAAGGAGCAATTTTCCTGACTGGATTTCAAGCTCTTTGTTATTGTTTCCTGTACAGAGTAAGACAGGGCAGCATATGTCAGCATGCTTCACTTTCTATTTCAACAGCCAGTGGCAACACAAGAAATACAAATACTCATTAGAATTCATCCTCACACCTGCTTGTTGCTATGGTTGGTGCAGATGCAAAAACCTGTGAAGGTGCTGTCCAAAATATTCAACCCTCACCTGGTGCATTGACGTATACATGTGTCTCCATCAGGTGCTCGTCAAAGGTCAGAAACTCTGTCTGATGACGTCCGACCTTGAGAGCTCGAAGGCAAATGCAGCCGAGCGAATGAGACAGCTGCAGCTGGTGATGGAGAGGATGAGTAAGGAGCCCGATGACGTCACTGTCTTGTTTGGAGGGGACACCAACCTGAGGGATGCTGAGGTATGTGTTGTATTTTGAAAAAGAAATGTCAAGCAGACAGGAGCTAAAGGGAAACAAAGGAATGAAATGATTAAAATTGACTCAGAAAACAACGTTTTTAGACACAGGAAATACAAGACTGTGAGACTGAGATATTATATTATTGACTGCACAGTTTAAATAACTGGGACTGGAACAGCAGAAGCATTTCTGCTTTGACCGGGTGATGACCTGGATACCTGCGTCCAGCAACAATGGACAGGGTCCCGCAGCTGGAACACAGAGAAACTAATGCAGGCTTTCACTGTATATCCAGCAGTTCTGACTTCTGGGTGCATTTTTATTATTATCGTATCAACATTTCTGTAAAGCACTAATTGCACAAACCTGTACAAAAGACGCTATATAAATAGGGTGTCATCAATTAAAGAAACCAGGCAGGGTTAACAGGAGAAAACTCACAGGACAAGCTAATACATACTAAATGCATGTTCTATGCATGTGCAATAAAGAAATTTACAGCAGTTTTTTATGGCCTCACCCAATCATCTTCCCCCATCTCTAACTAGCAGGTGCATTTCACACAGTCCAGTATGGATCAAATGGACTCAAGGGCTGAGGAATTGGAGAATTTAGAACAGAGACCAGGGAAACACACTGCAATCCAAAGGTGGATCTTCCAGCTTCTGACACACCTGGTCCATGTAATGAACAGCAGGCAGGGCTCTATAGGGATAATGATGGGCTGTAGTTGTCTAATTTCTTGGACAATCATCTTTCTGACTGTGGACGGTGACCTCGTGTTCTGCCTGGGTTATAAAACAGACCACAGAATAACTGCAGTGTCCCACAGCTCTTCTCTGTTGCACATCATTCCCCATATTTCCAACTTGTTTTTCTGACTCTTGGCCTTAGTAGGGCTGGAGAAGCTCAAGTGTGGCTGCTTCACTAGTGATCACTGGGGCATCTATTGTACATTCTCTGCTGAGTGGAAATGCACAGATGACAAAAACTAACACCCCTGTCTGTCTGTGACCTAATTAAAAATTAATTTATGGTCATAATGCATTAATGCTTAAGAAACATTTCAATGAGCTGTAAATATTTATACTGTATAGTTTGTGTTTGTCAGATAATAAATGTCCAGTTAAAAGTCTCAACAACAAGATTAAAAACCATAGGTTGTGTTGTATATTATTAATGTTGTTCTTTACATGTGAAATCTTATTTTAGAATGTAACCTAATGTAGTGATATACAAGTACGAGTCAAAGGTTAAAGCGTGAAATAAAATGCCAATTCATTCACCTACAAAGGAGCTGCTGTGCCAACATGCTCATGAAAAATATTAATAGTATGTCACAAAACACAAAAATTAGTAATATCATGTATAATTATCATTCCATGAAATTAAATACTAATAACAACAGTTTATACAACAATATAATATAGTGGTAGAAGACAAACCAAACAGTGAGACGCAACTGTGTAGGATAACATACAATTACATTTATGATACTCCAGACATTAAACACAATATATATACAATATAGAAAACACTGCGTATAGAACAAAATGAGACACATTAGAAAAAAGAAATACTCGCAGTACAACACAAAGTCTCTGTCTCTTTAAGAGAGACGTCGCCAGCGTCGTAACCTAGGAGACGTTTTGTTTACTTCCGGGTTGTCGCAGTCGAAAACAACAGGGGCACGCAGCAGCAGCACGCCCACGACACCGAGCAAAGCGGATTAGAGTCCCGCAGAGATGGCAGGGGAGGTCGAGGACGAGATACCAGGTCACTAACATCCATTAGCTCGTTATTTCACACTTCTATCGACATTTTCAGTTTGTTGGCTAATGATATGGCTTGTTCATGTTAGCTTCATCTTTAGCTGCTACACCAACAGAAATAAAACCTATTTCATTCCCGTTCTCCGGGGTTAATTAAATCTTATAAATAATTTAGTGTCTTATTATGTTTGCTATTTATATTTTTCCTGCCAGTTACTGTAATTGTAAGGTGCTTAACCAAAAAGTTTGGTTATGTGCTCTTTAATAAAACATTATTAGATTTTCTTGTCGGATTTCAATCCTTGCTTTACTATAGCAGAATAAAATTACTCTTCATGATTTTCGTCGTCACACAATATGCTCAACATGCAGATGAGATCATAGTTTAATTGCCGTTTTCTGTATTGCATTACAGTCTTTCAGTTGTGTGTATTAATTTATGACAGCGGTCTCAAAGAAAAGTCTTCGCATACTTATTTTTCTGAGAGACAGTGATGTAAAATTAAGGGAAACAAATCTCACATTACAATTGCTGTCAAGCCATTATTGTTTGTTCTCATTTGGCGTCCCGACCTGTTTGTTTGTCATGTGTCTATTTATAGTTGTTTTTCTGTTTTAGTGGTCATATGCTGAGTCTTCGTGGTCACTCTTTGTGCTCATTTAGTGCCTATTTTTGGTCATATTCCAGCTCTCTGTGTTTATTTTGTGGTCTTCCTCTCTTTTTGGTTGTTTTACAACTGTGCGTCTATATTCCCGTCATGTCTCATGTCTTTGCCATCATTTTGCATCTTTTAACTGGGCTCTCTAAAACCCACACCACCATGTACTGTGTAAAGTGAGTGGTCTGCAGGCCCTTTCAGTTAAACATCCATGCTCCTATGTAAAATAAGTTGAAGTATCTTGTTTCCTCTTCTTATAGAATCTGGAGCAGTTTTCACTTTTGGAAAGAGCAAATTTGCCGACAACGTCCCCAGTAAATTCTGGCTTAAGAACGACGCACCACTCAAAATAGCCTGTGGGGACGAACATACCGCCCTAATAACAAGTAAGAGGTCATTTAACAATGTATCACTTCTTTTAGTGAAACAGTGCAACAACCAGCAGAGATAGACTGTTTGGTCTTTGTCTCCACAGAAAATGGGAAACTCTTTATGTTTGGCAGCAACAACTGGGGCCAGCTCGGTCTGGGGTCCAAAGCGTCTGTGAACAAGCCTACTTGTGTCAAAGGTTGGTTCCATATTTCAGTCTATATTGATTGACTGTCAAACATGACCATTTTTAGTCAGATTCAATTGTTTGTGATAACAGTTATGTGATTAAAACTCTTTCCCATTATTGTTTCAGCTCTGAAGTCAGAGAAAGTTCAGCTCGTCGCCTGTGGAAGAAACCACACTCTCATCTGCACGGGTAGATATCTGTTGAGTTAGAGATGGACTTTAATCACATCAGCTTCAGAAGTGTTACATCTGCTCTGTGTTTCAGCTCGGGGAAAGGTGTACGCCTCAGGTGGGAACAGCGAGGGTCAGCTGGGACTCGGAGACTGCGAGGAAAGGACAACGTTTCACAAAGTGGACTTCTTCGACTCACTTGGACCAATGAAAATGCTGGCTGCCAGCTCAAATATCTCCGCTGTTCTCACAGGTGAGTCCTACTGGGTGGTGAAGGTTACTATTGCTGAGTGATCACTTGATTTACTGGCTGACTGTTCTTGGGCTCCTCACAGAGAGCGGTAAACTCTTCATGTGGGGCGACAACAACGAGGGTCAAATCGGTTTGGGGAAGGAAAGTCACGCCTGTTCCCCACAGGAAGTCACAGTGGGACGACCAATCAACTGGGTGTCCTGTGGATATTACCACTCCGCCTTAGTGACAGGTGAGAAGAACATGTTTCACAGATATTGACAGATGCTCTATAAGAGTAGATTTCAAAATGGATCAGTCAGATGCAGGAAGCATCTCTTGAACTGAAAGCCTGTTCTCTGTATGTTGTCGGAAAATGATTGTAAGAAAATAATTTGAATCAAGGTAAACATTAAATAAAACTATTAGACACAAAAGAACAAGAGGCAAAGTTGAGCTTGAAGTTTTATTCCTAACCATGAAAATCCTTTTATTGTTTAACACTGAATGCACATCATTGACCTCTATGTCCCTAAAGTTAACTGGGTTTTAGTTGTAATTAGCTTTTAATAGTATGTAACATGATAAACTGTCATAAGGCTAAAACAAACTACATCTGCTGATGTGGTTGAAGCTCTGGACTGGATCCAGAGTGGAGAGAATCACATTAACAGTGAATCACCAAACTCACCAGGACATTTCACATCAAAAGTTAAACACAGAAGTCACTTTTTTAGTTGTAGTAAAAAGTATTTTCCCGTGCGTCTAAGTTGATGGAGCTCTGTACACGTTTGGCGAGCGAGACAGCGGGAAACTGGGTCTGGGCACCGACCAGGTGCCGGGACACCGAGTGCCTCAGCTGGTGAAGACCATCAAGGAGCCAGTGACACAGGTGGCCTGTGGGGGCGGACACACGGTGGCACTAACAGGTGAACAAGTGAGATTAGCAATAAACGCATCGTAATTCAGAAGTACAATTATGTAGGAAATTCATTTGTTCATGTTTCCTCTTGTCCAGGCGACGGCATGTACGCATTCGGTCTGGGTCAGTTTGGACAGCTCGGTCACGGGACATTTATCTTTGAGTCACGGCTGCCACGTCCAGTCGAACACTTTAAGAAGGGACGAGTCGTCCAGGTGGCCTGTGGAGAGAATCACACCGCCGTCATCACTGGTAAATATTTATGAAAATATTCAAAACACTGCCGAGTTTTTCTACTTTTCTCTAGTCTTCACTAGTTTCATAAAAGTAATGTTGCGTGTTTTTCAGAGGGTGGTTTGCTCTACACATTTGGAGATGGTAGACATGGCAAACTGGGCCTGGGAGAAGAAAACTTCACCAACCAGTTCAAACCAACTCTGTGTTCACGTTTCCTCAAATACAACGTTCAAGCAGTGTGTATTTAAATCCAACCACATATTTTATGAATTCATTTCTAACTTCTTCACTGTGGTGTAATGTGGTACAGTTCACAGGCTTAATTGATTTTTTTAAACTTCAAAACAATAAATAATGATTCTCTCTGTTAGTTTTTATGTTATGTTGTTTTAAGATGTATATTTTATTGTCATATAAGTTTCCATATACACAAATTCCTTTCATATTATTTATTTTGCAAATGTATTGCTGTTCAGTAACTATCTGATTTGTTTGCGTATATAATGAGATATTTGTTCTGGAAACGAGTCCAGGTTTCATGTGGCGGCTGTCACATGGTGGTGTTGGCTCGGTCGAGGGATCGCAACAGCAGCGCTGTGACTCTGGAGGACGATGACGTGACAGAAGATTACCTGGAGAAGCCGTACGTGGAGCTGCTGGGGAACACAGCCGAATCCTCCAGCCTGCAGAGGAGCCTTCCTGCCCGGGTTCGCAGGAGAGAGAGGGTGGGCGGCACAGACGAAACGCTGAAATTAGCTGACAGTCACAGGATATAACATTTCTGATGATGGTTTAGTTTCATTTCTTTTAATGAGGCTGACAAACGTCGACTGCATCTCAAGATCTTTACCTTCATCCACGGACTCTGAGAGTAGTGTAGTGGTGTAAAAATAAAACAAATCAACTTTTCCCACACTATAAGGCAGCAATTCAAGCCCCAGATATTACTAGAGGTTCTTTATGTCGTGTGCAGCTTTTATACTTTTCCCATTTTTGTGTTTGGAAAGTTTTAAATTTGAACTCTCATTTAAATTAATAAAAATCAGCAAAATGTTATCAAATTTTCAAAATCCCAATCCCAAATTTTGACTTCTTTAATAATACAAATAATTATACCCCCTAATCTTTTATACACTAGATACAGAGCAACATTTTCTTCTCATCCTTGCACACAGGAACGATCTCCAGAGCAGTTCGGCGCCATGTTCAGCACGTTGCCAGCCGTGACGTCAGGGTACCTCCACCCGCAGCTACCCGTCTCCAGCCAGACCATCCCACCCAGACTGCCTCCTCCTGATCTGAGCCACAGAAAGGTGCTGAGCAGCACTCACCAACAGGAAAGCACAGGGTCCAACCACCAGGGTATCTACCTCCACCTCCTCCCCTTACTCCACATACATCTTCTCCTCTTTCCTCCAAGCTTAGACCAAGATTATGAACAGATTGTTTCTAAAATCCAGTTTGTTTTTGCTTAATATAGGTAAATGTCAATAAAACTGTTTTTTCTTGTTTTCACCTAAATGTGCACAATGTCAGAGTGCACATTTAAGTCCGTCTTATTTTCTGCCTCTTCAGAGCAGACAGGGAGCAAGATGCACAGTGTTGTGGAGAGCCTGACTGACACTGACAGCGTTAGAGGCCTGGGAGAAACCACAGACTTTTTCAACATGGTGAGACACTTCCCCTGGTGCTGCTGTTCATCTGGGCTCCGTGTGGACGGCAGCACAGGAGCAAAATGTTAGAGAATACTCATTGTAGTCACTAATTTCTGCTCCTTTCTACTTTATTCCTTATCATCATAGACACATGTGATGAAGAAGGACCCTGGTGACAAAAACCTCTCTCTGTTCTCTCCAGTTCAGAAGGTAAGTCACACCTGTATTCTGTTAAGATTTATTTTGCAGACACTGACATTCAAGATGTTTCTGAATTGCAGTGTCCTTAGTCAGGATAGTGTTCAACACCCATCACATTTAGTGAAATAGAATCATTCACTCCTGTTTTTCTTTCTCATTTTTCCTTTATAAATGGCTTATTTTCTGTCTCTTGAGTTGTCTGTGTGTTTTTTCTAATGCATGCCTCTTTTTCATCCTCTTGCTTTCTTGTGCTGGGGATAGAGGAAGAGTAAACGCGTTAAGGCCGTTAAAGGAAAGAAAGAGGGCCAAAGGAAGGAGGGAAGGCTCTCCCAGCAGAGCAGCGTCTCTACACTTTCTTCATCTCATAATAGTAAAACTACTCCTCACCAGGGAATACCCACTGAGCTCCTAAGGAGCCACAGCGCTCACTCTCTGGCCTCTCAGAATTCACAGAAACAGAAGACGACCAAACAGAACAAAGAGAATCTGATCATGGCTGTGGAGGAGTTACAGAGGAAACCCAGTAGAAACAAACCTCCAAGTGTAGGTGACATTAGGAAGGCAGCATCCAAACAGTGTCCCAGGCCTATTCAGGTGAAAAGCAAGGTGACAGAGGTTGGCAGGAAGCCGATAGAAGATAGTCCAGCAATTAAAAAGAACGTTTTAGGTCCTGGTTCTGAATCTGCAACACTAGAATTTAAGCAAGTGCACGCCAAACCTATTAGGATTAAAAGCAAGTCTACAGTCCTGCAGAGTGAAAATGCAAGTGTTAGCTCTGATGGCAAACACTGTGACACCTTGGACAAAGAGACCACGGGTAGCTCTGAGGGAAAAAGAAACTCCAAATTTAAAGTGAACACAAATGTTTCAAAGAAATCTCACAAAAAAGAGGCTCAGTCCAAAAGGGCACCTAAACCTGTGAAGGAAACGCAGAAACATCTCGGTCTGCTCACTGGAGCTGCATCACTTGCAGCAGGGTCTGTTTTAATCCATGAGTTGGCATCCAGACATCGTTTTAGCTCACAGTCGCCATCACCATCTGAAAAAAGCCATGGTGTTTCTAATAACATTGGGATGAAATCAGCAGGCGAAGGATCTGAATCTTACATTGCTGACTTATACAACAAATCAGCAGTTAGCATTAATGTCGTACCTGCACATGAGGTTGCTAAAGTGAGGACGAGTCAGGACCAGAGTGAGGAGGAAAGTAAAGAGTCTGTGTTCGTCAAGGAAGAAGAAGGTGGGCAGAGAACAAGTGCAGAAGTAAGCGAGGATGAGGAGGATGTTAGTCACAGTTTTGAGAAAGTTACAGAAGAAGGGGATTACAAAGACAGTGACACTCAAACAGGAGATAGGCAGGAAACGGATGGAGATGAGGAGGGAAGCAGGGAAGCAGAGGAAGTTAAGAGCACCGCTGAGGAAGAGGAGGAGGAAAGTGAAACTGCAAATGAGATTGAAGGGAAAGAGAGCGGTGTAGAAAATGATGAAGAGGAGGAGGAGGAAAGCAAAGAAGGGTCAAATTATGAGACAGACAGCAGGGTAAAAGAATTTCTAACTGAAGAAGAGGAAAGAAAAGAAGAAGAGGAGGAACTGGAAGGTGAAGACGTAGAAGAGGAGAGTCAAAGTGGCTCTTTAAAGTCTTCAGTGAAAACAGATGAGAGAGATGAAGAAAGTGAGACAGAAGAAGAGGAAAAGGGGAAAGAGGGGAGTAGTGTTAAAGAGGAAGAGGAGGAGAATGAAGGAGAGAAAGAGGAGGGAGGTAGTAAGAAGGGTAGTGAAGAAGGAGAGGAAGAGGAGGACAATAGTAAGGAGGATAGTGAAGATGTAGAGGAAGAGGAGGAAAATAGTAAAGATAGTGAAGACGGAGAGGAAGAGGAGGAAAATAGTAAGGATAGTGAAGAGGGAGAGGAAGAGGAGGAAAGTAGTAAGGACGATAGTGAAGAAGCAGAGGAAGAAGAGGAAAGTAGTGAGGAAGAAAGTAGTAAGGAGGATAGTGAAGAAGGAGAGGAAGAGGAGGAAAGTAGTAAGGAGGATAGTGAAGAAGGAGAGGAAGAGGAGGAAAGTAGTAAGGAGGATAGTGAAGAAGGAGAGGAAGAGGAGGAAAGTAGGAAGGAGGATAGTGAAGAAAGAGAGGAAGAGGAGGAAAGTAGTAAGGAAGAAAGTAGCGAGGAGGATAGTGAAGTGGGAGAGGAAGAGGAGGAGGAGAGTGAAAGTGAAGACACAAGTGAGGAAGAGGATGAAGATGAAGAAGAGGATGGGAGTGAAGAAGATGAGGAAGAAGAAAGTGAGGAAGAGGAGGAAGAGGAACAAACCAGTGAAGATGAAGATGAGGAAGCTGATAATGAAAATGAGGAAGGTGAAGAAGAAGAAGAAGAAGAAGACGAGGAGGATGAGGAAGAGGAGGATGTTGTTAAAAAGAAAAAGTCTACTGAAGTGACTAAAAGTAAACCGAGGTCAGGGGTCAAAGGTCAGGCAGCCGGTGAGTCAGAGGAGTTTTGGGATGATGTTTTACCTCAATACCTTAACTTGAAATAACACTAATCAATATAATCATCATTTATCCAACATGAATTCATAATTCAGGAGCCGGAAGTGACGTGTTAGAGGCTGGAATCAGTGTTTGCTATGTTGCTTTATGGATTGTTGCTAGATTTGATAGATGCATCAGCACTAAATGATGCCGTAATACAAGAACTTCACCAAATCAGCAGCACAGCTAAAACTCAACATGCATTGTGCCTTTTTAACACCTTCGTTACCAAGTTTAATTCATTTTCCTACTTTTATTTAACGTCTCCAGCATCTTTATTCCTGTTTGTGGCAGCTCTGAATCATCGTCTTAAAAACCATAACTTGTTCCCAGATGTATTCTGCTGTTCTCATTAGGACACCGTGGCCAGTACATGGAGAATGAGGCAACCAACCAATGAGTATTCAGGTTATTTCAGTTTGGAACAAACTGGAAGGATTAGCCTGCAAAGAGATGATTGACAGCTGTCAGACAGGCTGCCTTCACTGGTTTTGAACTTGCTTCTTTTGGTTCTACGTGTACGTAAATGTCATTAAACTTCCCTTTGACTTCCCTACATTAGAATATCTCTCTACTTCTAGCTGAAGATACCTCCAGATGACATCACTTGGAGGCACTTGGAGGTTCAGATCATGTCATCTTGTTGCTCACACTATGGAGTTTGTAATCATGGTCAACCTGCTTTTCCAGAGCTCCTCCAGATGACATCATCTGACCTCCCAATGATGAAATACAAGTTTTTGAGCCAGAAACAGAGAAATATTTTAATATAGGAAAGTTTAAAAGCATTAATGTACATTTACACCAAGTTGAAAATGGGTGAAGTTGCCCTTTATTAGACACTTTATTACATCATTTTACCTGGATATTTGCTTTCTACTTTCTTCTTATATTTGTGTTAGTCTGAGTTTGTTTTCTGTAATAAACTCATGCTGTTAGCTTTATCATGTGTTTGGTTATTTGTACCTTTGGAAAAAGTTTGCGCGGTGGTTGTGGTGATGAAATGTCTCTGTGAGAATGTTATAAACACCATTTTCTGACTAATTCTGCCACTGACTGATGCCACTGGATGAGTTTTCCTGTGGCTGAGGGTTTGATTGGACAGTGTGAGGATCAGGTGGGGCTTCTCTTTTTTTCTGTGCGTAATCCCAACTTTAATCTTCTCCCACCATCCTCCCACTGTAGCTCCCCCGTTCTGTTCTGTAGTTTTTCCACTTTTACTTGGATTTTTGTGGTTTTCAATCCTTAGCACCCAAAGTTCCACGTGCTTTGTTACTTTTCTCTCGTGGTCTGACACGTGCCTTCATTGCTGTTCTTACTTAACATGTGTTTCATGTGTCTCTCTTTTTGCTCAGAGGGGGAGCAATGGTGAGGAGGAGGAGAAAGAAGAAGAAGATGAGGAGGACAAAGATGATGATGATGAAGCGGAGGAGGAAGATGAAGAGGAGAATGATACATCTTCTGGGACGGAGGCGCCAGACGACTTGACAGAGAAGCCGACAGACGCGAGTCCGAGTCCTGTAAGTTCACAGAATTAAATTAAACATCTAACACCTTTAACTGCTGTTGGATCTCACATGTAACGTGTGAACCCTACAGAAGCCTGAGGAGCTGAGCGAAGAACACGAGCCTGATGGAGAACAGAAAGGTGATGACCTTCAGTGTTATATACACGAATGGTGAAGACCAGAAACTCTAAAAAAACCAAACACACACACACTGTGCTAAAGACATGGGAGGTTCTGTGACTGCAGAACATTTTTTGGGTTGGTTTGGTTTGATTTAGATGTTTTGCAGTTTTGTCTGTTTTTTGGGTTTTTTTGGAAATGTTTGGCTATTTTTTTCTTGCCTTAATTAGGATCTTTACTAACTACATTTTTAAAAAAGTGGAGTTTTTGTCACTAATGAGGATAATGTGCTGTTTGACATCAACAGCAGCTGTAATCAGCAATGAGCCCATCACTGCAGCTAAAGAGAGGACTGACGTCGGCGTCAAACCAGCTAATGGGACCGCACACAGCTCAGCGAACCAATCCGGCCCCAGCAAGAAGGTACAGAAAGACAAACAAAGGAAATGTCATTTAACGTCACTGCTACAAAAACCTTGTGTCCTTCTCTCAGCTGTCCCTCTTCAGACGACTGTCCTCCACCAAGTCGAAGCAGACCAGTGGCAGGGATCAAACACCAGCGGAGGGCACCGACAGTGGGAATGCGGCCGCCCAGGGACGGCCTTCATCCTCCGCCCCCAGTGGGAACAACCACCCGGAGACAAACAGAGGCAGAGCATCACAACGATCCCGCTCTGGTGCCTGCACCTTACTGTGAACCCAGGTGGATTCAGTTACCCAGACAAGTCGGACCAAAGTGTGAAAAGCTTCATTATCAGCACTGATGAGTCTTTACTCATTTGTCCTCGGAGACAAAGAAAACTTGTTTTTATAGGGATGCGTTTATTGTAGCATCCAGCTCCAGTAGTGGTGAAACTCTATGCCACAAAGTGAAGCTGCAGCTGAGTCACTGCAGATTTACATAGATTCTGTTTTTAGCATCTTTGTCCTTGAAGTTCTGAATAATGTCTGAATCAAATACTCTTAAAACCTTAAAGGAAAACTCTCTTAAAATCTATAAAATGCTGTAGAAATCCCGCCTTAGACTGTGGCTGTGAAAAGTTTATGTCCTCTTGCTGTTTTTTTTCCTTTACTTTGAAACATCCAACACAAACCTGTGATTTGAACACTTTTATTGCTTTTCGCCGTCTTTTTGAGCGCAGCTTTAAATCAACCACTGTAACCAAGTGACCTACAGCTGAGCCTCCTCCTGCACCAGTATGACCAGCTTCCCCACGTTACTGGGCAGATTTTAACTTTACAGGTTTCCAGCCACTGAGCCTCAGCCTGTGTGTGTGTGTGTGTGTGTGTGTGTGTGTGTGTGTGTGTGTGTGTGTGTGTGGGTTCATACTGTGAGGATGTAAATATTCGTATTTATTGTGACATGGAGCACATTTGCACTTTTGATGTGATCTGTTTGCATACATCAGTTTTATATTCTGACACGATAATCTCATTTAACTGAATTGTGGTAACTTTTTTTTATGATTTTGATTTTTGTGATATCAGTAAAGACTTTTGATATAAAGATGAGACATTATTTTTGTATGAGTGGAATATTATAATGTGATATTACATGAGTTTAGTGTTAGGCCCCTTTTGACATTTTTTACAGAATCTGATTTAATGTTAAGGTCTGAGAAAAGCTCAGCACATTTCACTTTTGTCCAGGAGCCATTTGTTTTAGATTATTATTGTTATTAGATTATTATGTTAAAGTGTTAACATATTTAAAAGCAACACGTCTGAATGTTTTATTTGGAAGAGGACAGGAACCAATAGTCATGCCTGGATTTTATGACACACATGAAGCAGGGAAACCACAAATTTCATTCAGCACCATCCGTGCTAGTTTAAATCAGTGGTCCCCAATCCTGGTCCTCATGGACCCCTGCTCTGCTTGTTTTCCAACTAACCCTGCTCTTCCCACTGCTGATTACCTGGATCACGTGGGTTTAGTCAATCATTAGCTCCACGCTTCCTCACTCCACCGTCATCGCAGTTGTTACACCCGATGGATGTAATCAGCCGTGGGTGGTCGGAAAACAAGCGGGTCAGGGTCCCTGAGGACTAGAACGGCTCCATATAACACAAGTCAACTCGACACCTGATACCTGCTACTAACTGCACCTGTGTTCAACAAGTTAAAAAATACATCTGCTACCTTACTGTATCTAAGTGCTACAATTCCTCACAGGTGAGTCTAAACACATGATTTTGGGAAATATTGTCTGAGAATGTCTCATTGTGCTTTATGCTCTCAGAAAGTGGACATTATTAAAGAGCCAGGCGCGTTTTAGCACCGGCAGGTGTCAGCTGTTAGCGAGCCAATCAGCGGTTCTTCTTCGTGGGTCACGGTGTTTGCTGTTGACGGCCCACAGGAAGTCGGCAGTTTTTGTGTGTGTGGGGCTTCTCAGGATTTTTCTTTCTTTTGAACTGAAAAAACAAGCGAGAGGACCACGTTGGACCGTCGATAGCAGACCGGGATGGAGGAGTTTCACAACACCAGCGAGGTTTGTCTTTAAATCGACGTATTGTACATTAATGATGGGCGATGTTTGCTAGCTATGAGCAAAAAGCTAACTAGCTAGTTAGCTTAGCCACTCCTAAGGTTAGCGTTAGCGTTAGCTGTATTTACAGGGTGCGCTTTGATGTTTATGCCGTTTGTTTGTGTAAATCACATTACTAGTAAAAGTACTAGTTGTACACGGGGAAATATGCTGTTGCGTGTAAAACCTCTGAATCTAATGCTGATGGTAAAAATGTGCTAGTGTACTATGTGTATGAAAAGTGAAGTATTAATTTTGTATTAATGTTTTATAACTTGTGCGTTGATGCGTAAGCAGCGTTTTGCTGATGTAGTGTTTCGTCCTAACCTCAAAAATTTGTTTTTCAAATAATATCACATTTTTAAATAAGCGGGTTATTTAATAAGGAAATCACTACTGGCAGCTTAATGAGATTTCTAACTGAAATCCAGGCAGCCCAGAAATAAAACGTTGTTAGAAATTGGTACCTGGATTAACTCGTTTTTCTCTTTCACTTGAATTTCTCAGAGCTCTTTTAATTCAGAAGAAGCTGACAGCACCGTCAAAGAGGTAACATTAACCTTTGGGTATCACATTTCCACTTATTTCCTGTGTGTAGTCTTTAAAAGTTTGTTACAAAACTGTCTCATTGGTTCCGGAAGTGACTGATATTTTATCTTTGGCGTCTGTGCAGGACGGCGTCCTCGGGCTGAAACTGCACCCAGTGACTCCCGCGTGACCGTGAACACTGATGGTTTTTGTGTGTCTGTTTCAGTGTATTGAGAGTGTCCTGGGTGGGGATGACTACAGCCAGAGTCAGGTTAACAAGTGGACGTCCGGCATCGTGGAGCGCTGCCTCATGCAGTTTGTCAAACAGGGCAAACCTTACAAGTACATCGGTACGTGTCCGTCTGTAATGATTTTGACAAATGTCTGCACTAATTTTTAATGTAAAATGAACTGTGAAGTATTTCCTTTATGCATACGTTTTAATACAGTAGATGTAAACGTGAACACAATAAGGACCAACATGTATGTGTAAACAGTGACCTGTGCAGTGATGCAGAAAACAGGAGCTGGCCTCCACACTGCCAATTCCTGCTACTGGGATACGAGTCTGGACGGTGAGCAGCTCGTACATGAAGAAGCAGTGAAAAAAAAAAACTAAATTTTGAGGTCTTTTGTTCTGCTGTTGTGTTCTGTCTTTTCTCTGCTCACTTTGTTTGTTTCGTCTGCAGGAAGTTGCACCGTCAGGTGGGAGAACCGCACAATGTACTGTGTGGTCAGTGTGTTCGCAGTGGCCATTGCATAGAAACGCACACACCAAAAACACACAACCACCACCTGAGGGGGGGGAGCAGTGTGTTCCTGTAAACAGCAGGGGGCAGCACCTGCTTACAACCGTTTATGAAGAAAACGGCTGCATTTCTTCAGACGCATGTGGGATTATTATCATGTCACAGTATTTATCATGTCACAGCAGCAGCAGCTGACGTTCTTCTGCTTCGGTTTTGTGTGTGCGTCATGTTAAAGAAGATTTTTGTACTCAGAGCGGTTTTGTGGCAGGAGAATAAACATGAAGAGATTTATGAACAAACAAAGCTCAGTTGATTCTTTAATATGTTTATCTTGATGGTGATGTTTCCTGTTACTCAGATGCATTTTTGGAAAGTGTAATTACCAGTGTTAAATGATTTCTGGGTTTTTCTCAAACACAAATTGGTGTTTGTATTTCTGCAGCATTGTGTTGCTTCACCGATCTTTAAAGTGTTTACTTTGTGTTATCTGTAGCTGTTTGTGCTTTGAGTCGGCGCTAATGTCTGCTGTTACATTCCAAGACTTAAGCAGTTCTGGGTTCTGTGCAAACCAAAGTGGACAGATCACAAGTTGTTTTTTTTTTAATGGATTACAGTGTAAACTTCCCATTTTTTTTCTCTCCTTTTTATTTACAAATCCGCTACAACTTGTTTAAAGCTAAAAGGAAAAGAAACAACACTGCATCACATTTCTGACAGTTTTATTGTCCATAAAAAGGGACACTGACAGGCCCAGTCGCCGGTGTAAAAATGAGACCCAACACACTGGACACAGCAGTAAACAACTACAAAGGTTTCTCTGTATTCACTAGACTCCAGGCTTCATAATCTACAAATCTGTGGCAACTGCATGTACAATTAATATACTAAACGCTATAAATACATGAGGAAAAACACTGAGCTCACTCATGTTGCTGCTTTAGATATTTAGGGCAGATCCACTGCAGCTGCTTCAGTTCGATTGAATGTTATTCTTCATCAAGTTTGGTAAAGTGAAGAATCTGTCAGACCTGCTTCTCAGAAACGTCCAGCACAAAGACAACTACAAGACATCTAACAAAACGAGAAGAAAAGTGTTGAAAGCAGCAGAATTTCACTTCTTGGTGTAACACAAAAGCAGAACAAAGTAATGTGGAAAACCCACAGAGTTGAGTCCTCTTGTTTTGAGCAAGAACGGCCTGTTTACAAAACCTTTGTGGTGCGAAGCAGCGAGGAGAGGAAGGGTCAGGACCTGCTGAGCGGAGACGAGCTTTGCAACATAGGTGGTGTAAGACCCTGCAGGAACTCCGATGTCTCCCTGAAGCAGCAGACCTTCTGCTGTGGGTGTCCTCCAGCACTTTGAGCTCAGAAATTTTCTTTGTTGAAGATGAACTTTACGTCAGCGGCAGAGTGAGACAGACACTGTTTCTCCAGAGATTTTGCCAGCTGAGGTGGACCACACAGGAAGACCCCAGCTTTAGATCTGAGGACACAATAACCACATTTTTTAAAAAATCACTATCATTTTCTTTTGTCTGTTTTCATAGAGCTTATCCCCAAAGTGTCCTCAAAGCAGAACCGATGATGCAAAACAGGTGTAAAATGACGACACAGTACCACAACCTTAAAGAGAGTTATACAAAAATGACAGACATGAATATGAACATGAGATGCTAAATGTTGCCAAACGTTCGTGAGGTGAAGCAAAACAATGGACAAACCCATAGAGAGACAAACCCAAACTACATGGTTTCTGTTTTGCGTCTCCTTTGCTGTGGGGGAACTGGTCTAATGCAGCTTGTCGTCCTCTTAATAAATTCTGCCCCTGTCCATCACAGTTCATGTGGAAGTAGTAGTAGACGTTTTCACATTCGTTGCAACTACAGGAGCCGCAGCAGCAGAATCAGTAACAGTATTATAGTCGCAGTAGTGAAAGTCTAATTAGAAACCATTAAAGCCCTTCAGACAAAAAGCTGCAATGACGTTCACCTTGTATAACATGTCTGGTATCACGTTGTCACAGTCTGTTACTTACAGACTCATGAGGTTGAACCGTGGAGGAAAAGTGTGTTTGTGCACCGTGAGTGATAACGTGATAAGAGGCCTCACCCTGGGTGCTTGGACACTATATTGGTGAACTCGTTGTCCCAGTTGGGTTTCCCATAAAGAGTCTTCTGTTTGAGCCCGGTGATCGGGTCGTTCTCCGCCTCGTGGTGAACACGGAAATGAGCCGCCTGGCAAGAAAAAAGAACATATTTAAAGGACACTTCAGCAAACAGGCATCAAAAGATTCAGTTTAATTTAATTAGTTGTATTTTTTTAGGACTCATACAACAGCTCAAGGATTTTTTTAACTTCTAATTTGAGAAGTCACTTTTTAATGTGTCAAACTGTTTTTTAACCCTCTTTTGGCTCGTGTTGGCTCGTGAACAGTAAATGCCACATGAAGAAAAGCACATGACGTAAACGGTTGCAGTGACACAGGTTTTAACGCCTCCCTCGTACCTCAGTCTCCTTCCAGCGAGTGAGGTAAATGTTGTAGCTGAGGAAGTCGGTCATGCCCTTCTCCACCATCTGACCCTCCAGAGACTGCAGCAGGTCTGCAAACCACTCGAAGGCTTGCGTCTCTGGGCACAGCCAGTAGAAGTAGATCTGACGGCAAGAAGCAAGAGTCAGTGTATTTTGACGTAACAGAATTACCTGAGTTTATAAGTGCAGATGACAGGCTGCTGGCTGGAAGCTCAAGTGTCCTACTGACCTGGTGGCTTAATTTCTATTCACTCTGTGGCCCTTTATAGAGCAAACAATTAATCCTAAATATCCCTAATTAGCCCCCAAACGCTCCTCTGAATAAGCTGGCACCCTATTAGTTTTTTAGATATTTCAGAACAAGCAAACCCACCACAGAGTGATGCAACATGACCACAAATGGCCCATTTTCACCAGAAGTTCTCAGGTCTTTTCTAGGAACTAAAGTTCGAGATCCCATGGTGAAAATCCTTCAGGGAATTGTGATTTGCAGTTCCACAGCGGAGCCAAAGCCCTGGGAAGACTAAGCTGCTTAGGCTGCTTATCAAAAGTGTGATGGTTAGAAATTGGGTTGTTTTTTTATGATGCTGCTCTGATAATTCTGAAGAGGAACTTTGTTGGGGGGTAACCGTGGTCCCGAAACTAAACTTAGACTCTGGATCCTCTGGTGGCAAGTCAACGTTCGTGGTCCTGCTGTGGAAACAAGCCTCAAGAGACACAAATGATTTTGGTCCTTCTCACCTTCTTCGTGAAGACGTCCTGGTTGTTCTGGATGCGTTTGTACCACACAGACTTGAGGATGGAGGCGAAAGGAGTCACTCCAATTCCTGCACCCACCAGCATGACCACCTCGTAGCGAAACACATCTTCGCTGGCCGTACCAAACGGGCCGTCTATGGCTATCCTGACACAAGAAAAGTGTTCAAGTACCTCAAATGGCGGTTGAGTAGCATATTTTTAGCAGTGCGTCTTTGAGTGATGCAAAGAAAAAAGTAAATCCATGAATTTCATTTCTTCAAACACAAAGAAAAATCTCACTGGTCTTAATTATTATTTGCTTTTAGCTCATTTTTGGGCCATATTTAAAAACCTGTTGTTCAACAATAACTGGCCTGAACATATATTTTTATCAGAGGCAGCGAAGTCTCAAACAGAAAAAGAGAAAAAGAGCACAGTCGTCTCTGCAGGGATGTTAGTGTTGCTGTTATTGTTGTATACAGTTTCTCGGCCTCTCCACTGCTGAAAGAGGGAAGAATTACAGACCCAGTTCACCACTCAGGGCTCTGAATGGGAGCTGGATCACTGAGGCGCCAATCAAATGTAATCACAAACAATTACAGACACAGTTTCCCTCTTTTACTGCACTTCCTCTGTTTTCATACTTGGGCAGTTTCCAGGCCTCCTGAGGTTCAGTTTTGTCTCCTCCACAGGCCTCATACAGTGCCTGAGTCCAGTCCCCAACGATGCGGATGTGGGCGCTGAAGTAGTCTTCCTCTGGGGCCGAGGTCAGGGTGAAGGGGTGCCACTCCAGCCTGGAGACGGACGGACACTGGATGAAGACGTACTGACCCACCTCCATACGGAAGCCTTTCTTCTTCATCTGCAGCTCCAGAGTCTTGGACGGGTGCATCACCACCTGAGAGACAGGTACAGGATCATTACACTCATGCAAAGTGGCTTTACACTGTGTACATCATCCTCTGAGCTCAGACCGTTGCACTCGACAAGAAATAAGCAATAAAAAAGATAAAAGATGATGGAAATCAGAGCACATGCACTGAACCTTACACTAAGGGCGTCAAATGGGGATTGTTAACATTATTGATTTGTTCTGTAGTTAGAAAATTTCAAATGAAATCTCAAAGAAAATTAAATGTCAGAAAAGAGTGAAATAGTGAAAATAGTTTAAAATGTTCAAATTCATATTTATGAACGGAATAATGATTGTGTTGAATCATAAACAATGAATATTATATTACACAGGTTTAGTTTCTTGAAAAAATTATACAACTATTATAAGCTGCTACTGTACGTAATGCAGCATCTGACACTTTCTCCATTTTACTTCCTATTGTCACCAAATTGTTCTGGCTTTTATTATGAAAGCACAGGACTGTAACATAAAGTGTTACCTCGTGTGTTTATGGTAAATATATTTAAAAGAAGCTGGATAATGTCCATCTGTTTGGCTTTGACTGTTTAAATCCATTAAAACACGCACACACCTTGGTGATGACCACTTTCTGGTGGGAGCGATAGATCCGGACAATCCTTTCACACACATAGAGAAACATGGGGCCCACCACCCACTTCCATGTCTGCAGAGAAGCAAATTATAATGGGGGATTGGTTACATGATTTTTGAACTCCTGGAGGAACTCTGGAGAAATATGTTGTTAATTATACAGCACAGCATGTGAGGAAGCTCCACGGTCTGAAGCAGCTCACCATTGGCGGGTTCCCAGCGAACTCTGGTACAGCACAGTCCGAGCCGTTTTTACCCCAGTCTTCAAACTGGTCAGCACAAGTTTCAGGCTTGTTTGTCTTCAGGCTGGCTAATGTCTGTCCTCGCACAATACGCCTGAAGTCACAAACACAAGGAGGAGTTAAAGGCTTACAATAGGCATTATGATAACCTGCAAAAGGGCTTACATTCAAATTTAAACAGAGTCCAGATGGTCTCGTGTCCAAGACTGAGCCTCTAGACTCAAGTCCGAGTGCAAGTTGGGCTCATGTCTGAGTCAAAACCAAGTTTAAATTATGTTATTTCCAAGTCTAAACTCAATTATGTCCAAAGGGGGTCCAGGATCTGACGCTAGACTCAGTCAAAATGGGTTCACATTTGGCCAAATGTAATCATATCTTGACCACTACCAAGTCCTAATGGGGTTTGTCTGAGTCAGGGCCAAGTTCAAGTAGGGTCACATCCAAGTCTGAATCCAAATGCAATTGGAGTCAAATGGGATGAATTTTAAGTCACAATGAGACCAGATGGGGTCCGCTTAGAATGGTTCAAGACCAGGTTGCGGTCGAGAAAAAATCCAGTAGAGGTCCTGTTCAAGTAAATACATCCAAAAGTCCAAATGGGTCAGAGTTTTAAGTCAACAGAAAGGTCCACTAGAGGCCACGTGTGAGTCAAGTCTGTTTCAAAATGGGGTAATGTCAGAATCAAGATTTAGACTCTAGACTCAAGAACAGCTCCCAGTCAAGACAAAGTCTGGTAGAGGCGATGTTCAAATGTAGTTACACCCCAGTTAAGACGGAATGAATGTGCTTCATGTCCAGGTTTAATGGACTTAGTTTGGGCAGCAACTCCTGCAGTAATTCCTAAAAAGAAATACTCCCTTATAAATATTGTCTTACCCATAGCCGTGAAACACCAGGCCAATGAAGAAGATCACGAAGAGATGGTGGATGTACCAGAAAACCTCAAAGTAGGACCTACGGATCACCTCCATGGACGATGTGATCATGAGGATGAGAGCCAGCGTGATGGCCACACCCGTCAGCCCGGCGATGGTGGTGAACATGACGATGGTTGGGCTCTGCATCAGAAAAGTGTTATAGAATCAGCTAGTTTCTTACCTCTGTGGTAAAAACATCGTGTGAGTCTTGTTCATGGGGTCTTCGCCTCAAACAGTTCCTCTATTCCCCCACTTTAATCACAACAGCCTTGCAGGTCATGTTGGCTAACTTCCCTCTAAATGTGTTTTTTATCATAGTTCCTCTCACTACTAACTGAAGGCTTGTACTCAGTGTCATTACAAGGGTTGAATCAACGGATAAATATGGAAAACGTGTGTTTCTTTTTTTCGTGTGTAATAAACACTGTTACTGTAAATCAGAAAGGGCCCAGGGTCAACTTCCATATTTAATGTTGTGACGATAGAACAGATTTCTTGTGTTGTGGCTTTTAAAGAAAATAACCTATTTGCAAAGAGGAAGTTTCTCAAATGACAAACATCTGATGAGAAATACCTTCAAAGAGGAAGTTTATCGGATGAAGAAATACAGCGTCTCTTCATCATTGCCAGATTTAGCCATCGCACAGTTGGGATTTCACAAATTTGAGCAACACGAGAACCATCAAACTACATGCACAAGTGCACCAAAACAAAGAAAGAAAAAAGCTGCAGGTCTGAATCAACACGAGCAGGAACTTGAAATCTTCAACGAGCAAAACTCACCGTCTCGTTGGACCTGATGGGGTTCAGAAAGGAGGCGTTGTCCCCGGTGCCGATTTCAGACAGAACAAAGGTCAGAAGGCTGCTGTTCTGGTTCAGCTGGGCGTCCATGAAATACTCAAAGTTAAACAAGTGGGCAACAATGTGCACAGCTACAAAAACACAAAGCAACTTTAGATTAGACTTTTTCCACTGATGCATCTATGTCAGATAGAAAACCTTGAAATGCTGCTCGTAACTAATCACAAAGAAAAAACTCTGTAAAAAGGTGGATTTTAGAAGCACAACAGAAAACATAAGCTTCAAATGTGCTTCTTGTTTTGAGTCATCCTGACGTACGATGTTGAATTACCAATAGGAAAATAGTTTTGTTCAAAACAAACCAGCATTACCTGTGTGAAAGGCGATCATGTAAGCCACCAGTTTGTGAAAAGTCAGGTTTCGGTCCAGCTGACGAGCTGCTGTGCGGCTGCAGCACTGAGCACAGAGGACAAAGACGAGGACACAATGATGAGCAACAAGAACGGGGAGCACACTGTATGTTTACCGACCACAAAGACAATGAAAACCTTTTTCGTTAGTTACTAAAACTAGTCCTCTAATAACCACTAAACGAGGTTTTCATGCAGACTTTTGCAGTTTCCACGGATACCTGGATGGTGCCACGGAATAAGGACAGGAGGTTTCGGCACACTGGCAGCAGGATGAGCAAACAGTTGAAATTGAGGCAGGCAGCAGGAGCTCTGGCCCAGGGCAGAGCTTGCTGGAGGGGGAGGTAAGAGAGATTATTAGCAGAGGTGTGAGAAGCAAACACAGCTGGACAAATCTAATAAACATTGATCAAGTAAAGCAGCTTTGCAAACGGCACATAGTTTGTTATTAATAAGTTGTATTTTTCAGTTGTGCTTGAATTTCTTGGAAACATAAGCTGGTGTGTTTCATTCACGTTCTTATTGCGTGTAGTGCATTTGGACACAGCAACAAGTCTGTTGCTGTCCTAATTAAAATGTATTCAAGTAATCAAATGAAATTTTCCAGGTCCTTTTTACATAAAAACCCATTTTGGGTAATAATTACTGCCAAAGGACAATTAAAAAAACAAAACAATGAATGTTGTTAGTTGTTAGTTTTATTATTTAATTTATTTTGCATCCACCGTATAAACTAATACAAATAATAATGCACATTCTGATGCAGTAACATTTGTACTATCTGAATTAGTGTTAAATATTATTTAAATAAAATAATATTTTCATTATTATATATAAATATATTTGCTTTAGTTCTTTTAGTCTTTTGCCATTTCAAAATAAGGGGACACAAAATCTTATATCCACCTGCATTTGTGTAATACTTCCAAAATCACCATAAACTTATTGTTGACTTTTTGACTTCATGTCCAAATTGGTCATTGGGAACCTAAATGTGTAATCTTGTATTAAAATGATCATTTCGATTAAACATCCATAAACGGAGCTGGTTTACGTTTAACCCTCTGATAACACACTTCATTTAGCCATTAAACCCTAAACACCAAAGCCCAGCATCATGCAGTGACCACATCCCACCCAAACAAACCACAATCTCTAATACCAACACCATAACCCCAGTCCTACATCCCCTTAAGTAAGATGGACAGTGCTGCTCATCTTCCGATAATTAAGTATAAAACGGTATAAAATGAGGAACATTTCAGTTTCACTTCTGCTGCTTAGAAGCCAGCTGTGAAGCTGATGGTGCAGTGTGTCGTGAACCCTGTTGTCACCACAAAGAAACAAAGCCGCCCATCAGACCTACTTTCCGTCACCGCGTGGAGGTTTGATTGTAGACGCTGTGCAGATAAGGTGAGATTACTGTGGCCACTTTATCAGCTGTGAGGTGCCTGAATTTATGGCCGTGTTTGGTCAGTGATGAAGTTATACTGTGGCTTTTGTTACAGGAAGGAAAAGAATGATTCACTTAATAAAACTCGATTCCCCCATTAACTCACACGTCAGTGAGCAAAAAGATATCTGACGAGCATAATGAGTTTAAACACTGTATTTCACTGTGATAGCACAGCCTATAAAGATATGTGCTCACAAACCCAGCTAGTGATTATCTCTTGAATGACCCAGTTTTTATAAAGTTATGTATTTGTGCATTTCCTGACTGATTTACACACATTATAGCTATTAATGGTTTGTTCCCACATTTATCTTTAGTGTTTTGATGTTCATGCTGTGGACATGAAGGGAGTCTCTGAAAATCAGGACAGTGCTAATATGCAAATAAATACATCGTTTTCTGGCAGCTGAGGTTGACTGACGGCTGCTCTAACACTCCACTGATCTCCCAAGAGGGGAACTTTAGTTTCAGATCCCCGGTTTATACAGGAGCAGGGATCGTTTAGTCCTGACAACTGCAGATGCTGTGTGCATCAGTGCAGCACATTAAACTCTAACACAGCTGGAGAAAAGAGCAGCAGTGTGGGTGGGCTGCAGTTTGATGCTGGTCACAACCGGGCTGCTTGCAGCTGCCTCACTAGGAGGAACTGAAAAAGGCCGGGTCCTGTTTTGTGACATGACTCATTTTGTTGTTTGCCACAGCACTAAGTAGTGTTGATATAGTAATTTATTTTTAACGAGACCTTTCTCTGCTCTCTGTTGAAGTATTGGCCTGTGAAAGGCTTCACAGCTCAGACTCACCCCGAGCAGGACTCTGGTGTAATACCACCTCTCCACCAGGAAGTTCATGTAGAACTGAACAAACAGGTACGCATTGATCCCCAGCCATACCAGCTGCAACACACACACACACACACACGTCAGGTTAAACCACAATTTCTATACTCTGAGAAATAATAAAAAATAAACATTCTAAAGATCAAAGGAACTAATTCTTGATAACTTGAAATACTTGTCTAATACTAATCCAATAATATCACAAACACAAAATGTGTCCTACTGCATCACGAGCTGTTTATTTTCCTGAGGAGTTTACTGATAATAATAAGGTTTCTGTACTTTTACTTCAGTAACATTGTAATTGCAGGGTGTTTGCTTGTACATGTGGTATTTCTACTTTTACTTAAACAGAAGATCAGATACTTGTATATATATCTCTATATATATATATGTATATCTATATATGTATATAGATATACATATAGATATAGATATATATGCAGAATTCTTTTTATATTAAGGATTTTTTCAATTATTAACAGATGAAATACAAGTAGACAAACAAAATTAATTAATAAAAACATAAAAAGTCTTAAAACATACAAAAAAAACCACTACATATTTTATTCTCCTTACTGTTCATTACTCCTCAAAGTTAAATTCTCTGACTTCCCACATTGGGACCCACTAATGTACATGCAGAATAATGTAATTCAACAATAAAATACAAGAAAAGCTGCTCTTCGGATGGAGACCACGACCTCACTATATCATAACTTGTTTACATAAGAATCTAATAGGAGATAATGTCATTTACACAAATATGTCACAACCGAACCACCAACGTGCAGAAGGACGATAAATAAAACGGATACTCACAATAACAAAGATGGAGAGTCCCTCATTGACGATGAAGTTCCCCATGGTGAGAAGTGCCTGTGTGTGTGTGTGTGAGGGACAGTGCTCTGCTGTGATAATGTAGAAGGAAGCCAGACGCAGTGAAGGAGAGTGAGGACCTCAGTGGACTTACTGCTCATTTTATAACCTTTCTTAGAAGCAAATAAGGAAGTGGGCCATTCAAGGAAGGTCCCTGTTCATTCCTGCAGTGAAAGGCTCCTTATCGAGTGTAAGTCTGTAATCTGATACCTGTAAGATCACAGCTAGTGCAAACAAAAGGTGTTCGAACGCCAACAAAAGAGCAGTGATGAGGTTTAAAAGCTGTGTGTACAATAATGATTTAGTCTTTAGCAGGGGCGGAGCCATGGGGTGGCATGGGGTGACCCCCCCTCAATTTTATGTCACAAAGCATGCAGTTAGAGGTACAGGTGGTTATTTTGTCATTTCAGGATATCAAAACTTGTGCGTTTGGTATTTTTTAAAAACTTGATATTCAGTGAATTTTAAAGGTGAAAAGCTAAAAATGAAAGTTATTTGTGAAAACGGCAAATCATCAAGAAAAACGGCCGTTTGATTAATCAAAAACTGGAAGTTAATTAAAAGCAGTGGATTTGTGAGGGAGGACTGTGTGTGCAGTTATCCACAGTATGTGCTTGAGCTGATTTCAAGCTGTAAAGAATTTGGACCCTAATAAGGAAGAATAGGAAGAATAAGAATGTGCGGCAGCCACCTCCTGTCCTGCCGTTCAGCCCTGTGACAGTTGAGGAGGAACTCAGTACTCATTGGTGCATCATTGTGAATTTGCAGCAGGGGAAGTGGCAGATTTCCAAACCTGAAGTAAAACAGAAGGTGCATTGCCACATGCTTCCTGTTTCAGGCTGCAGTGCACAGAGGGAAACACCTGAAGCAAAAACTGTTTCCTCACATCATGTTTAACACCTGCCGAAGCTTCTCCCACATGGTTTCATGGTTTGAACGAATATTAAAAAGAAAATAAGAAATAGGTTCGAGGTCATCGGGATTTTGAAGTTTTATCTGGCTTTGAGAAAAGCTTACAGCACTGTGGCGCCGCCGCTTTCTGCACAATTGCATCAATGAAAATCCAACTTTGACTCGGGATTATTGTCAATCAGATCACTGCTGATTGTTCTGAGGGATTAACCGTGGAAGATTACATCACACAGACTCAGATTAACTCTTAAAATTGTCGAGCGGGATGTTTCCTGGACCGGTGAACTAGAAAAGCTCCTTTTTACCTCAGAGAGCCTCAGTTACTGTGTCCAGTGGAGGAAACACCTGACAGTGGGTTTCAGGCCCAGTGCTGTATGTGTGGGAGTGTGTGTGTTTTTGCATCCTTCTCAGAGCTGTAAACCAGTATCACTGCCGTTTCAACTCCAGATGACTAAAGTGACACACAGAGGATTTTGGTTCAAGATGCAAAGTGCAGAAACAAAGTTGGAGCGTTGCTGCCACCTGTAGCAGGACACAGTCAGGAGAGATGCAGCAGTGCAGTTTATTCCAGCTTAATGAAGTGTTTCAGCCTCAGAGTGTGTGATGAGATAAAGTGTGTGTGGTGTGTGTGTGTGTGTGTGTGTGTGTGTGGTGGGGGGTGTTGGACTGATTCTGTCAGGTCTCCTGTTTGTCACTCTGCCATTAAACTTCAGCCTTGTTCAGACTAAATTATGTATTTTCCCCACGAGCTTCCACGTCCATCTGTCTGTACGTTCAACACCAGAGGAAAAGAGGATTTTATGTGAAATTTCATATTTACATCATATTACTGTTAAAAGTCAGTAATTTTTCTCATCTTTCTCGTCTCCCATGCCTCTACTCTGCTCTCCCTTCCTGCTTTGCCCGGTCAGCTTCCTCGCCAGTGCAGCCACAAAGGGATTATTGAATGAGCCGACTGGGTCAGGAGGCCAATGGGCCAGAGCCCCTGAAGGTGCTGGTCCCTTTTTTCTTAGAAACAGTCCAGCTGTCCAGCAACCAAAGGCACAACATCACCAGAAAGAGACGAACGGCAAAAACGAGAAGGACTCAAAACTTATGAACAATGTGACATGCAACTAAAAGCACACACACAATAAGAAAGGCAGAAATTGGGGAGGGTTGCGTGAGGAGGGGCCGAAACAAGGGCCGGGAATAAGCCCAACGGACTTAAAAATAAAGTCAAACGCTGAACGAAAGAATAGATGGAGGCCTTGTGTCCTTTCTGCGCCCAGGGGACTGTTTTCTGAGAATCCTCCAGTTTGCTGCCTCTTACTCATACATCCCAGAGACACCATCACAGTCAAGTTCCTGATAAAGTGATGTTGGTCATTTGCATCAGATACAGTGTGTGGAGCTCCAGTTTGGAGGATGGAGGTCGATGTGCACAGTGCAGCTTCCTCTGAAAACCTCCAGTGTTAAATCGAATCAAAGCAGATGCAGATGGTTGACACATTCAAATCATTGTGTGTTTGTGCTGTGGCCTTCAGTTGAGTTACAGCCTATAAACTGTGCGGCGCTGACATGAAATCATCACATTCACATTGGTGACAGTGTGCAGACTGATGGATCTGCTAAACCTCACATCCACAGCAGCGACGTCCACGTTCAGAGTGCTGCCTGATTTATATTCACAGCCACGGCTGAGCACATTTCTCTTGAAGTGCCATTAATTCCACAGTGTCAAGGACTTTATAGTGAAATATGAGGAATAATAATAATCCATCTATAAGTGCTGGGCCTTAGAACATGCTGGTTCTCACATCACATCATTCGCTCTGTTCCCTGAGCTTTTCTGAAGCTCCGACAATAATATCAGCCTCAAACGCTAATGGAGGGAGCAGCGCCGCAGTTTGCTGAAGGCCTGCTGCCGCTGCAGGTGAAGGTTAAAGCGACACTCACATGCTGTGTAATTTAGACAAAAGGCCTTCTGCTGTTTTTACCTCCTAATCTGGGGGAAGGGGATTAGATTAAGTCTGTTACATTGCGACCGTGACATCACCACCGACCCGTTTCACAATGCATAATCACAGAGTGCTGCACCGACGTACGGCCCAGACCTGTGCGCCCACGTCCACAACCTGGCAGAGTTCACTAAAGAAGCCAAGAGATTCTGCTGCTAGTCTCTGAGAGCCGACCTCCAGGCTCTGCTCATGTGTTCAGAGCAGAGATGTGCCAATGTTTTCAGTGGTGTGAAACACATGACATTCACTTAATATACAGAGCCTTGCAAAAGTATTCACACCCCCTGAAATCTTACACATTTTGTCACGTTACAACCACAAAAGTAAATGTATTTCATTGGGATATTATGTTATAGAGCAACACAAAGTGGTACATGATTGTGAAGTGGAATGAAAATGAAAAATGGTTTTCAACATTATTTCTAAATTAATATCTATGTAATATCTGTGCATTTGTATTCAATCCTCTGAGTCAATACTTTGTAAAACCACCTTTTGCTGCAATTGCAGCTGCAAGACTTTTGGAGTTGGTCTCTACCACCTTTGCACAACAAGAGAGTGGCCCTGTGGTGCTTTTCTGATGAAGTGACCTAATGAGTTTCAAGCATGGGTAGATCAAAGAACCGGCCAAATGGGCACAGGCCCAGTGGCGTGAAAGGTCAGGGGATTGTGGGCTGGAAACTCTGCATAAAGTGTGTGAGCTGAGCTAAAAAAAAACACGGTGATCCTAAAGAGACGGAAATTACTCAACATAGGTGGAAACACTGGACCGAAAGACACTAGAAAACTAAAAGATTAATGAAAATAGTTCACAAAGTGACCTTTAGAGAAAACTAAACTGACCACAAAACGTTGGGAAACAACCATAAAAAGACATTTGGAAAATGACAAAAAGGAAACAAATGTGGGAAAATGACTGAAAAGGGACAGAAAATGTAAAGACAAGTAAACACAGATGGATGACAAATGAGTGACGGCGTCATTGACATTGTGTTGGGGGGTTTTACATTTCTGCGGCTTTTACAAAACTACTGTTGCTTTAATGTGTTTGAGCCGGTAGGGACAGGTTTCAAACCCCCCACCATGTCCCTCACATCAGCTCACATTCCGCCATGTGGTCCTCCTCAGTGCTGCAGAGCCGGATCCCGATCTGAGAGATGAATCATGCAGAGGAGCAGGCACTCCAGTTAATTTGAGTCATGCCTCTGAGCCCTGGGCCACAGTCATGTTGTTCTCACTGGTTAAACATCAGTGACGAGACGGCGAACAAACAGGGCAAACAACATGCTCCACAGAGTGTTTTTTCCTTTTGGTTTATCCTGTGAGTTCAGGGTTGTCACAGCATGTGGCTTCAGCACAGCTTTTTACGCCGGATCCCCTTCCTGACGCAACCCTCCCCATTTTCTACCGGGCTTGGGACCGGCGCTGCACAGCTGGGGAGGGGGGTCGACTGTTGGGGATTCAGTGTCTTTCCCAGGGACACTTCGACATGTGATCAGGAAGAGTGGAGGTCAACCCTCCGACCCGATGGTCAGGGGTCTGAGCCACGGCCCACAGAGTAATCTCATTATTTAGGTCTCTGTGGGGCAGAGCTAAAACTGATCTGAGGTCACTGCTCTTTCACATGTCGTAGAAGGATCATAGTGCCACTGCAGGATCAAGTTTTCCTCAAACATCACTACTTCACTTTGTCGAGGTCCTTTATGATGGTTAAAGGTGTTTGATGCATAAACATTTTTGCTAATATATTTTTTAATTAGCCTTAAAGGTCCATGTTGCATTGGTTACAGCGTGTCCCTACAAAATTAAATAAAGTTTTTAAAAAGACGTTTTGAAACAGTACATAGGTTTTTTTGACGAGGTTAAATAGTAACTTCACTGAAACCTTTGATCGCACCAAAAAATAAAAAACGGGACAACAGCAGCTGCTGGTGAAGGTCGTGTGACACGATTGAACACTCAAAAAATATTTTATAATATTGGCTTTTCTGAACTTCCACATTCTAAGTAAACTGAGGATCTGACTTTACAATAACAACTAATGAGAAATGCAACATTTATTCATGATACATGTCTTATGGGAAAACTAATTCTTAAATGCTGATCTCTCCAAATATTTTAAAAATTAAAAGTAGAGAGACTAACAACAAGCTTGAATACATAAAACATGATTTAATTTAAAAACAACTAATCCTACTAATAATTTTCTCTTTTATTAAATTTTCATCAGGCTATGGTGCTGTATAGAAACTCAAAATGACCAGGTAAATGAACAATGAACAAATACACTGAGAAAGAGAGAGTAATTTATGCTGATACTTTAATTAGAAATTGTGAAACACTTAATACATTATTTTACATTTCATAACTTTTACTTAAAAGTGGGACTAAACGCTTAATTTTTCTTTTGCATTGTACACCGTCACATTGGGTTTTGTTAGCGTACGGTTTCCATACATGTAATTAAAAAACTTTTCTTTCCAAACTTAAATTGTTTATCTAGGACAGTACCTTATCATTTTAAGTATTTCTACACAATGTTTAACTTAACAACTTGTAATTATTAAATAATTTACATGCATTATCACAATTGTTATAACTTAATGACACATTAAAATCAATGTCAAGTTAATAATTTTAGATTGTTTTGAAATAAAACTTGAATGGTCATCACTTATTTGAAGGAAACAATGACCTAATAATAATATTTAGATTTTATGCTTTGCTCATATTTTCTCCGGCAGTGATGATCCTCCATACAGGGCTCCAGCAGCGCTGAGCGGAGGCTGCTTCGCCTCTGGGAGGGTGGGGGCCGGACCAGTTGGTGTTCGGCTGTTGACTCTGGATTAGGTGGAGGAAAATCTCCTACAGAGGCGGGGGCTTAGAAATACCCAGCGAATCCGTGAGTGCACCAGTGCACGGACAGCTCACTGACAAACCTGCACCATCAGCTCCGGCTCCGGCTCCGGCTCCAACAGGCTGTGTTGGCCCGTGCTCACACCGGCGGTCGGCCGGTCCTGATTCCGGTGGGGGTCCATGATCGAGGGTTCACCTTCGTGGAGGATTTAAGCAGCAGCAGAGGGTGGAACAGGCGGGTTATTTAGAGGTAAGAAGGATTCACGTTTGAACACCTGCGCCCAGGTTAAAGCTCAGACATCACGCACCACGTGAACGAGGAATATTAGCAGGTGTCATCGCTGGTTTGTTTTGAAAACTCAAACTTTCATCTGCTCGTTTTCTGTTTGATCAGTTAAAGCAAACGGGGAATTTTACACGTGCACCTTTTACGCGAGAAGGGGTCTTTGTCCACCTGTCGGGAGTTTGATCATAATAGGAAGGTTTCTACCTGTGCTGCCTCCTGTCATGTGTGTATTCACTCAGCCAAAAGGGTTTGTCAGGACAGACACGCAGTACTAACAGGTACACGCTTTATTTGTACTCGTAGTTACTGGACTTGGATGAAAAATATGGATTCAAAGGATTTAACTTGAAGGACTTTCTGCAGATTAAGAGAATTTAATCTAAAAACTTTTCTTTGATCCGTGTTTTACTGGCAGCTTCCCACAGGATTTGGACTCAGTTTAGCTCCATGCAGCTGTACCTAATAAACTGGTTACCAGAGAAATAATAAAATACAGTGCGATCCATCAGGTGTCAAGCTGCTGGTGTTAAACCTCGTTCTGTCACTCAAACATATCATATGCTGTAGCAGCTGTTTTACACAACGAGCTTTGATTTAAGACAGAGTTTGCACCCGTTGATATCTGAGTTGAGGAAGAGATTGTGTGTGTGTGTGTGTGTGTGTGTGTGTGTGTGTGTGTGTGTGTTGTTGTTGTTGGTCGGTCGTGTGACGTGATGGGAGCAGCAACAGATTGTTTCTTTGAGAAGTTCCCGTTCGCTGGCAGCACGTTTACAGCTATGCTCCATCGTGGACAGGTGAAATCCTAGGACACGCAGTAGGATGGTGAAATGGTTTTAGGGTTTTTTTGTGTGTTTATTTTGCAAAGTAGTGATAAGAAAACGAGGTTTGAGCCAAAAGGAAACGTAAAGGTGCAGATGTGTGATCATCACTTTGATTAAACGCTGCGTGTTTCTTTCTTTTCATCCGGACAAAGACTTTTTTAATAAAACCACCTGTGTATGTGTGGAACCATAATAAAAATGATGATGAAATTATTACAACTTCTCCTCCAACAGTATGGCCGCATGTTTCCATGCTGAGCATCACGTCCGGCTTTGCAAACACCCAGTGCTGTACGAAATGTTACCAGTGTGTGTGTGTGTGTGTGTGGTTCGATGGCCACATCTGATCTCTTTCTAATGAACCATCTTGCTGTGCGTCAGCCTGCTGCTGAGATGATCAGTTGTTAATTAATAATGGGACGTGCAGAGTTATATAACGCTGATGCTGAACACACAGCTCAGCTGGCTGCTCCGTGTGAGGTTGGTTCTGCAGGCAGCGCCGCATGCGACTCCCCGTGGATCGAACGCCCCCCTGTCGGTTCAGATCTGTGTTTGGTGTGTGTGCGCGCTGCCTGGGGCTCAATGTTTGAGCCGTGATGGGTGGATGCTCTGACCACGGCTGGTGAGCAGCTACAGGAAACTGCATCCCTGCTGGATATGCAGACGAGGCTGTGGTGTCTCAGAACTGATTTGATGCGGTTCTCAGCACTTTAGGGGCCATTTTGCAGAGTTGTGGATAAAACATGTAAATGAATTAGCAGGTTGTCGTCGTTAGAAAACTGCAGCCTCTTGTGTTCGTGTACAACTGGAAAGTTGTAATTTCAGGACTGAAGTGGATTTAAAATGTCCACCTTTCAGTCTGCGGCTGCTTCTGGTAGTTTTGGAGCCGTCGCACCTTCACAGAGGTCGATCTATCGCTGCAGCAGCTCACCGGGGGAAACGGAGCTTTCAGGGTCCAAACATGTGAAGTTACTTAAGAGGCCCGACTCCTCCACTGAGATCTGATCCGTGTCACCGCGGAGAGAGAGAGGTGGGGCAGTAAGAAATTGCTGATTTGTTCTCCTCCACTGCTGTAAATAGACACAGACGTGAGACAACAGCTGATTTGTCCGATCGCGTCGCTGAGTCGGGAAGCACAGATGTGGCTCCTCACAGCAGCTGTACCTGAGAGCCGTCGACAGACCAAAGGTCGGTTTAAGGTCAGCGGGACCTCAGCCTCTGAAAGTCGGGAGGCGGTCGCCATAGCAACAGGTGGTGTGACTGACGTTGAGGGTCAGATGCTGCGTTCACGTATCAGATGAAGATTTTAGGAATCCAGGAAGTTTCGGTGCAGTCAGTGTGTCAGCAGCTGAACATGCAAACCTGTGGAAATATACAGTGATTCAGGTTCGATGCAGCAGAACCTACATTACCCACAATGCAACAGATTAGAGATCAAACGGCTTCATTCACAACCTTTTTCAAAACACGTGGAAACACATTTTATGTAATATTCCTTTACTTTAGATAGAGCTGTCAATCAGCATTTATAAAGTTAATTAAAGAAGCAAAAGAATTTTACATTTTAAGGTTAAAAACTTTCAAATGCACCAAAACACCTCATTTATTTTCCTGCTATATTTGTTTCTTTACTCAACGATGAGCCTTTTACAGGAAGTGAAGAAACCCACCATCTCCCACCAACACACTTTTTATTGATCGGACAATGGATCCTCATGTTCATACACAAACCCCCAAAACCCATCAAAGTATTTTTGTAATACATAAACCACATTTACAAAACTTTTGTTTAGATTCAATGCACAGTGTGAGAGCAGACTTTCCAAGATGTCTCCCTCCAGCAGCAGCAGCATGTGACTAATGTGGACTGACCCCAGTGTCACTAGCCCACATGTCACATAATTTTCTGTCTCTAAAAACAGCACAACAGTTAATTTAATCCAGTTTTTACCTCGGTAAACAAAAATTGGATCAACATGTGACGCAGGATGTTTGATTGAATCAAAATTCTTGACATTCAGGATGAAAATACCTCTGGTGATTAATCAGATTTGTACAGCAGAGCCTCAGTCTGAAGCTCAACACTTTCTAGTGGAAAACCTGAAGAATCTGAGAAGATCCCACAGTAGATTTGTAGCAGCTGTATGTGCTCAGATGTCTCAGGTCTACGGAGTTTAAAAAAACGAGCTCATCTCCTGCATGTTGGCCTGCTGTCTTTTCCTTCTTCTGCTTCTACTAATTCTTATTCTCCTTCCTCCTCCTCCTTCCTCCTCCTCCTCCTCCTCCTCCTTCTTCTGCTCCTCCTCCCCTAATGTGCAGACATGTTTACCTTGTAAACAACATAATTCCACCTTAAGGAGACACAGTCTGCAGGGAAAGAGGATGATTGGCAGATGAGGGACAGGTGTCCAGAGGACAAATGAGTCCTCCAGTGTGAGCTGATGTCCTCATCACCTCCTGTGACGTGTGTTTACTGTACATGTTCCCGTTGTGTAAAACCCCAAATCCAAAAAAGTTGGGACATTGTGTAAAACATGAATAAAAACTGAAAAGCAATGATTTGCAAATATCATCAACACATATTTTATTCACCATAGAACATAAACAACATTTCGAATGTTGAAACTGTGACATTTTACCATTTCATGGAAAATGTTACTCATTTTGAATTTGGTGGCAGGAAGGATGGAAAAATAATTGCGACAAATCAAAAACAAATGTAGCAGCATTTCACAACTAATTAGGTTAATTGGCAACAGCTTGGTAACGTGACTGGATGTAAAAAGCAGCCTAAGAAAACTGGATGCGTGTGATCTTCAGGCCCTTGGAAGGCATTAAAACAGGCCTGACTCTCTACTGGACATCACTGCATGGGCTTAGGATCACTTCCAGAAACCGCCTGCCTGCAGTCCAGACCTTTCACCAACAGAAAACATTTGGTGCATCATAAAACAAAAAATCCAGCAACAAAGGCCCAGAACTGTTGAGCAGCTAGAATCCTGCATCAGAGAAAAATGGGACAACATTCCTCTGCTAAACTCCAGCCACTGGTCACTTCCAGTTGTTAAACAGTTGTTAAAAGAAGACGAGATGCTGCACAATGGTCAACATCACCCTGTTCCAGCTTTGAGATGTGCTGCTGCCATCAAATTCAAAATGAACTAATGTTTTCAATACATGTAGAACATCTCAGTTTCAACATCGGATATGTTGTTTATGTTCTACTGTGAATAAAATATTGGTTGATGAGATTTTCAAATCATTGTCTTCAGTTTTTATTTACGTTTTACACATCGTCCAAACTTCTGTGGAAGTGGGGTTTTATTAATAAGCTATGTTAATGTTGTAACAGGTGTTTCTCCTGAACTGATGAGGCTGAGGAGTCATTGCAGAGTCGTGCAGTAGTCTGTCTACGAAACGAAGTACTGATCCTCTAATACACAGATCAGTGTCTGATCATTAGTGTGTGTTGTATTACATCATGTTCTCGGCTTATCATCGCTGTTTTTATGGTTGGAGGACTTTGAGCTCCCGATTAAAAAGACAGATCAGCTCTGTAATAACACACACGTGGAGGCATCATCACCACACACACACTGTGAGTCGAGCTTTTACCACCTCAGATCATGAAGATTTAATGGTGAGGAAAAGTGCAGTCAGAGCTGGATCAAAGGGCTTTTTAGAATCAGCAGACGTTCTGTGTTTATGTCAGACGGGACGGTTAGAGACGATCTCTCAGTGCGAGGAGTCACATGCACGAGGCTCCTTCGAGGTTTTTCCCTGAGGGGAGTTTGTGTGACAGTAGGAAACCACCCACTCCCTCTATGTGTCCATCACCTCCTCCACGTTTTATATAGAGTGGAATTATTCCCGGGTCTGTTTGAGAAGAGGTCCATGATTTGTGACCCCAGAGAAACAACTTTTTCTTAGACATAAATCTTATGGGGCAAAATCGAATAGATTAACGTTATCATATTTGTAACGTACTTTGCAGACTTCATTTTGTTTTGAATATTAAAAGTCCTAAACTACTTTTCTTTTAAGGTCTAACAATATTTGACATCAGGAAAGTATTTCAGTGCTCGAAAGACGTGATAACGCAGCTCGGCCTCAGCAGGAAACACAACTTTTGACTCTGAAAGTAGTGGACGTTATGTTACTGCCGTCTTCTTGTGTCACTGTGTTTCCAGATAAAAGCCTCTGTTGTAATCCTGCGCCGCTGTAAGATCAGGATGAGGATTATTCTCTGTGATTGTTTTCGCTAACGAGAGCAGACGTTAAAAACCCACGAGCTCCCATGAGGATTCATCACCGTTCCAGCTTCATGTTGCTCCTTCACATATGGAGGATTTATTAATAGTTTTCTGCTTTTTGGATTTGGAGCTGTTGACCTCGGTCTGCACTCGCTCAGCAGAAGGACGAGACTAATCCTCACGTACATGTGAAGTTGCTGCATTCAAACAGAAAATTCGTTTTTTTTTAAATCTGCACAATCACAGACATTGAAGTAAGAGGAAAATTAAACAAATGAAGAAATAGACCAAATAGAACCTGCGAGAATCGATAGTGCTCCAGAAACCGGATCACAAGTTCACAGACTGAGGTGATGCTGAGCTCCTGTCTGATGTCTCTGTTTGTTTGACACACTCACACTGATCTAAACCAGTCAGTGATTCTGGTTAGTTGCTGTCGGAAACAAATCGACAGATGATCTAACAGGCTGCAGACGGACTGTCTGTTGTGTGTCTGTTGTGCTACAGGTGCTTCACCTGAGGTCAGGATGTTGGTAACGACACCATTTTCCTCCAGTCGTTATGTTTGTTCCCAGTTTTCTAAATTGCTGCTCGGTTGCTTGCTGTGTTTTTCCCTCTGGAGATCAGATTATTGACAACATGAGATCCAATCATGTGACAACACGATTAGAGGAGATTGGTCCCTGACAGCTGCACATCTGCAAAGAAACACAAATAAAAGCACCTGTATGATCTAGTGTGGAGTCGTGCAGCTGCACATGTTTCCAGGTCTCTGATGGAGCAGTTCACTGGACTAAGCTGATTAGACTAATGAGCTTTCAACAGACCCTTAAAGCTCAAAGATCTCTGGGTCTGACGAGCAGACCACTAATTACTGCTGAAAACCTGTTTCACCGTTACATACATACTCCTACACTGTGTACTTTATACTCTGTCTTTACTTTGCAGACATGAAATAAATCTACTTTACACCAAGCAGAAAGTTCTGCCACGTGCACGTTTGAGGCAGTGAAGCCTTAATTTCCTGCCGAAAGGCCAGTAGGTTCATTCAACATACTGAAATACATTTTTATCATTAATATACAATAACAATATATTCTATAATACTGTAATATATATTTATTTGTACATTAACTTTTAACACTGAGACACAGAGAAATATAAAAATGATTAATTCAAATGCACAGTTGAATAATGGGTGAATAGTCTCACGGAAAAGGAAACAAAACACACATAGTGAAGTAGCACAGCAGCTCTAACATAACAAAAAATACTTTTTTACAGCTATTTTTTGTAGGTGACACCTTATGAAGTCTATGGCACATTTCCCTAAACGTGCTGACGGAGCGTTTACATCGTGTTGGCGTTTCGCCTAACAGCGACATCTGCTGGTTAAACCAGAAACATTGCAGGCAACGCAGATAAAGCGTGTGGAGACTGAACTTGGTTTCATGTGTTCTTGTGTTCTGACATGTGGGCGACTGGTCCTGTTTACATAACCAGCTGATAATAAAGTGCTAACTGGAAGAGAAGTGTATATGTTCCAGTTAAGTTGAATAATGACTAACATAGTATGTCAAACCAAGGAAGTGCAAAACATTAAATCAGAGTGACATTTTTGTTAATGTCGTTTATGAAAACTGAGTGAAAGTGGGAGTTTGTGTACTTGTGTGAGGGGAAAAGGCAGAGTTTAGGAGAAGAGACGTTTTTGTAGCATTCTGAGACAAAGACTCTTTTGTCTCTTTGAGAGCAGGTCACCTGCTTTGGAAAACAACTTACACAAGGCACAGATGAGGCAGGAGGTGCATTGAAGTTCTTCTCTTTATTTGGAGCAGAGCCACCATTTCACCTGCAAATAAGATTAAAAGTTAATTTGTGTGTTAAAAAAAAAAAGAAAACAATTTGAACATAATTAACTCATATGAAAAGTGAGCAAAAGAGAGAAGAAAACATTTATCTTATGTGGTGTTATAAGATCAAAATGATCCCAGAGTCAGATGGTTCTGTAAATATTCGTGGATGATGACGAAAGAAAAACTGATTCAAACAGCACCAATCTCCTCCTTTCACCACGAGCACAGTCAGAAGGAGGAATGTGGAGCTTCACTTCTTTATGATACAGCAGCTGCATCCGTCACATGATTCTTTCAAAGCGATACACACATCGATACGAGGTTTCGCTCTTCGTCCTTGATACACACACCGATGCTTCGGTATTGTTTGACCCATCACTGCTGTAAAAGTTATGTGTTCTGCATCATGTTCATTTTTTTAGTACAAACAAACATATATAAAATAAAAAATACAACAAATTACATTTATCATCATTTGGTGGTGATATTATTAAAGTTTTGATCCAGAAAAAAATGATTTAAATTAAATATATCATTGAACCTTTTCCTATTAGTTTTAACACTTGTAGTCTCCCATACAAAGGGACCATTATCTTTCAATGGGATGTTACATGTCCACACAGAAAGAGACCTGAGGACCTGTTGTACTGTGGGAACCGAGAAGGATGAGATCCCACAAATGAACTAAAATAATGTTTCTGTGAATTTAGTTCAGGGGAAAATGAAGGAAGTAATTTGGAGGAATGCCTGTGTGGGGGCGGTTAGTCGAGACACAAGCAGCACTGAGGACTGGTTTGATGGTGTTTGTCCCTTGTGATGTGTCTCATGACTGGAGGAAATGATGCTGCCGCTCAGTGTTTGGACTCTGAGAGCTGCGGGGCGATCACACTGCCGCCCTTTAAAAGCTAAATGTCCAGTTGTCTCTGGGTCACATGTGGACTCCGTCACATGGAAACCTCGTCCCAGATGGTTCTTGAGGCCTCGGGCTCATGTTTGTTTGTGTTGACAGGTCGACAGGAGGCGGCAGGATGCTGTGGCTGCTGCTCTGTCTGCTTCCTCCGCTGGGCGGCGGCAGGGTCGTCACCCAGGACGTCACCTATGAAGAAAGACACGAGCACGGTGAGTCCGTGTTCTGCTGAAAGACGTGGTGGTAAATCACACACACAAACAACATAGAGAGACAACAACTAGAGAAATCACCCAAAAAGACAAAGGATGGAAAAATAAAATAAAAACTGACAACAAACAGCACAATAGACATAAAATGAAAGACAAAAAACATAAAGAGACTAAAAATGTCCATTACAGAAAATGATGTGACCTTATCTTCGAAGCTACAGACAAAGACTCAGGTTGAGGTTCCCTTCGATGTCTCTGGTCCCTGCAGGTCTGTCTCTCTCCCTCTGCTGCAGAGGCAGCGCCTGAGCTTTTAAACACTCATAGAAAACAGAATATCAGGATGAAGTCAGCCGGATCTGACTGGGTCGCACTCAGGCGGATGGTGGATGTGTTGGCAGCTCGTCGATAGCTCGGCTGGGGGGCACAGGAGGGGCAGGATTCACCACCCTGCTTCTCTTATTTCTGAGCTTTTTCTCCGACCAGGTGCAGCAGACTGACCTGAGACGTCGGCTTCATGCAGTTTTAGGTCTGTGCATCACACAGTTCATGTTTCTGATCAGCAGCTACTTCCTGTTTGACTTGTCTTCACGGCATTTGTTGCGTGTCAGGGACAAAAGTCTGCTGTTCTATTAAACAGAAACACAAGCAGCCGTGTTTACTCACAGCCTCACGACTCTGCCAGCAATGTGATGCAGCTCAACAGTTTTTGTTGTGGAGGAGTTTTACTCCGATCCACCTGCTGCAGGTTGACTTTGTCCTGCTCCATCGTGTCCCTACGTGTCCCCTGCAGCGCGCCGCCCTGAGCTCCTTACTGCAAACACAGCCGCTCTTTGTTCGCCTGCTCGCTGCATTCTCTGATGGATTACTGCTCGCTGCTGCTGCTGCGACGTGTGGAGGCCACGCGCCGCCGCGCCCAGGATCACGCATACAGCAGGAAGCTGTCTCAGCTCAGCTGATCTGCAGGCGTCACACGCGTCTTCTGGTTACAGATGTTTGAACTACGCGGACGTCTGTGAACTCACACGTGTCACTTATCACCAAATCAAAGCACTGAGTCTGACTGCAGATCATTTTCTCCAAATGATCCGTTCATTCACAAATATTTGCTAATGTGTAAAAGTGTAGGTCAGCACAAAATCAAAGTGGAGAAGAAAATAAATATTAATCTGTTTATTTCTCAGCAACAACATGTACAATATTCATTTTTGTTAGTCGATCAAATTTATTAGAAATGGCAAAAACATCATTTAACAATTACAATTACAAATCATGAATGATTTGAGAGTGTGTGTCAGAAAAATGCTGGATGGAAATATGTGTGTGTGTGTGTGTGTGTGTGTGTGTGTGTGTGTGGTGGGGGGAGGTGTCCTGCTGCTTTCAGGCGCCGATCAATTTTCCACTGCTGCTCTAAATCATAGTCATGGGACTGAGAGTCTATCAGACAGACATGAATTAAATTAGTGTGTGTGTTTGAGGTAGAAAGTCATGGATTAGGTGGAAGTGAGCGAGAGCAGAGATGACAGTTGAACCATTGATTTCTTTTCTTCCTGGAGTTTCCCTGTTTGAGCTCATGGGGTCACTCAGTCTGTTCCTCCTTGTTGGGGGGTAAGTTAGTGAGTTTCCCCCCCTCCCACTAATAAACAGAGGGGAGATGGTCGGATTTTTCTCCTCTCATTCTCTACATATCGGTGCTGCAGCCATTACCTCCTCAGCATCTTGGTAACAGAACCTGAACCAACTTCGTGCAGGACCTGGGGGCCTGAGAACTCGGGGGTTCTTCTCTGTGAAAACAGTAATTTATTTCGTTTTTTTCTGTTTCTGACATTTAATGGAAGAAAACTTATGGATTCATTTAGAAAACCCACATGTGAGGCAGGTGTGTCCATAGCGACAGAGCAGCACACATCGATTCAAATGTGTTAATTTGTTTGTTTTTCCTACTCACAGAGGACGTTGCCGTGACAACGAGGCCTCACATCTACTACTGCCGCTCCCCCAACATGGAGGACTTCACCTGCTGGTGGCACCCGCTCAGTAACCTGACGGACGGAGAGCAGGTCACCTACGTGCTCACCTACTCCAAAGAGTACGCACACACACAGACACAGACACACACACACACACACAGACACAGACACAGACACACACAGATACACACACACAGACACACACACACACACAGACACACACACACACACAGACACACACACACACACAGACACACACACACACACACACACACACACGCACACACACAGACACACACACACACACACACACGCACACACACAGACACACACACACACAGACACACACACACACACAGACACACACACACACACACACACACACAGACACACACATAGTAAAGTTTGTTTTTTTTTATGAGATTTTCCTTGAATAACACAATGAAGCCATAACTTGATGCAGCTGCATCCTGATAAAACCTACAGACATTTAATGGTTGAAAAAAGACAGTTTGTCTCAGTATCAGTTTGTCCGTTGAACCCAGGAAAAACCGCCTGTTACCAAAAGTGTTTCTTTTTTTTTTTTTTTTTTTTTTACTTTTAAACTCAGACAAAACTGAAGTCATAGTATTTGGGCCCAAAAATATCAGAGATATGATGTCCAACCATATTGTTACCCTAGATGGCATAAGTCTGGCCTCCAGTACTACTGCAAGGAACCTTGGAGTTATTTTTGATCAGGATCTGTCCTTTAACTCACATATAAAACACATCTCTAGAACAGCCTTCTTCCACCTACGGAACATTGCCAAAATTAGGAGCATACTGTCTCAAAGTGATGCCGAAAAACTGGTCCATGCATTTGTTACTTCTAGGTTGGACTACTGTAATTCCCTACTTTCAGGATGCCCCAGTAACTCCCTAAAGAGCCTGCAATTAATCCAAAATGCTGCAGCAAGAGTGCTGACTGGAACTAGCAAGAGAGATCATATTTCACCTTCACTAGCTTCTCTCCATTGGCTTCCCATTAAATCTAGAATAGAATTTAAAACCCTGCTTCTTACATATAAAGCTCTGAATGGTCAGGCTCCATCATATATAGAAGATCTCATAGCACCATATCATCCCAGTAGACCACTTCGCTCTCAGAATGCAGGCCTACTTGTGGTTCCCAGAATTTCCAAAAGTAGAATGGGAGGTAGAGCCTTTAGCTATCAAGCTCCTCTATTGTGGAACCAGCTCCCAGTTCAGATTCGGGAAGCAGACACCCTCTCTACTTTTAAGTCTAAGCTTAAAACCTTCCTCTTTAATAAAGCATATAGTTAGTTATAGTTATGCTGCCATAGGCTTAGACTGCTGGGGGACCCACCCCCCAATGCACTGAGCTCCTTTCCTCCTCTTGACCATCTCTCCTCTCCTCTCACCCCGCAATTCTCACCACTGTATGTCATTAACTCTGTGTGTTCTCTCCCGTAGTTGTCTCTGTCCTCCTCTGTCCCCCTCTCTCTGTCCCTTTCTGCAGGTGTCCCCCGGCTTTGAAGCTGTGTGTCTTCCAGCGTGAAGCTACTGATCCTACCAATCTGCCCGATGTTTTGTTGTTGCTTTTTGTTGCTCTGTTCTTTTCTCTCTCCCCTTTCCACTCACCCCAACCGGTCGAGGCAGATGGCCGTCCACCCTGAGCCTGGTTCTGCTGGAGGTTTCTTCCGTTAAAGGGAGTTTTTCCTCTCCACTGTTGCCTATGGCTTGCTCCAGGGGGAATTGTTGGGTTCTCTTTATATATCTTTATAATCTTGACTTTATTCTGTAAAGTGCCCTGAGATGACTTTGTTGTGAATTGGCGCTATATAAATAAAGTTGAATTGAATTGAATTGAATTTCTGGCTCAGCCCAGTTCTGCCCTTTACGTCCACTTTGATTTCTGTTGCTCCACTTCACCCTGAAGCTTTTAACACGTCAATATTTCAGAGCTGCTCTGAAATTGCGGCCTCACGTGTCCTCAGACAGGCACCAGTCTGGCCTCATGGCCCCGCAGCACAGAACCTGTCCCCAGTGACCAGGACAAATGGGATTGTGCCTGTGACCCGTCGGCAGGGTCAGAGGGTTTGCAGATAAACCGCTGAGTGAGAGTGACAGCGAGTTTCCTTCCTCTGTTCTCAGGAACATCCAGGGCGTGTGGGAATGTCCAGACTACGTGAGCGCAGGACCCAACAGCTGCCACTTCGACAGCGGCCACACGGCCATATGGACGATGTACTGCATGAACGTCACCGCCGTCACCGCCCACAGGAACTACACCTCCTTGGAGCACTGTCTGGACGTGGCAGATATAGGTAACTAGCTCTAGTTGGAAACGCTGAGATAAAGTCATAGTTCTGGAAGATGCTTTAACTATCAGCATGTAGGACACAAAGCTGACATCACTGCACTTTTCCATCTGTCTGAGAAGCAGAAACACAAGAACAGATTTCACAGTGAAACACTGACTGTGCTCAACGTCCATGTAGAGTCTGTTATCATCCACATGCTGCAGATTTTCCCTGGATCAGTCTACTTCCTGCAGTTTTGAGGTTTGTTGCCTGTTATCACGACCCTGCAGAGAATCCACCGGTGTGGAAGGGGGGGGGGGGTCCTTAGTGTAAGTGAATGCTCAAGTTATACCATCATCCAACCGCTGCAACCAGGAAGTGATGGCTGTGATGTCAGATGTCATCTCCACCATCAGTGTAGAAAATGAGGAGATGTTCTTCTGTTAAAGAGACAGATAGAAACATTGATCCTTAACAAATGTTCAAATGTGTGACTTAGTGACCATCTGTCCCCTGTGTGCTCTACAGTTCAGACCGAGGCCCCCGTCAACCTGACGTACACGCTGATGGATGCCGGCGGGGACGAGCTGGGCCACCGCGCCCTGCTGTCCTGGACGTACCCGGAGCCGTCGCACCTGCAGTACGGCTGGATCACACTGTTGTACGAGCTGCAGTACAGACGCCTGACGGAGCCCGACAACTGGAAGGTTGTCAGCAATGCACTCATGTAGTTGTTCCCGTCTCAGAGACGTGTTGGTCCCTGACAAACGGCAGTAATGTTGTCCGTGTGCGCTCAGGTCAAACACCCTCTGCGGGAGCCCTCTGTGGAGCTGCTCGGACTCCCCGTCGGAGACTACGTGGTCCGAGTTCGCTGCCGCTCGCGCAACTACGGCCTGTGGAGCAAATGGAGCTCCACGTTGCTGATGTCCTTACCCTCCAGACCGCCTGCAGGTGCGTCCACACGCAGGGTTTCCATGACAACAGAGAAGCCATTGTTCAGTACTAATTCTGTGTTTATTGGTAGAAGTTAAAGCTGCATCTCTGACTGTGACTGATTATTGTTACAGGTAAACTACTGGTGCTGATTCTGGTGACGGCCGTCGGTGTCGTAGCTCTGCTGGGGATCATCTTTGGTTTCGTTCCACAGAGCAAAAGGTGAGAAAACACACACACAAACACACACACACAGTTTGTGCCCAACCTGTTTGTCCCTCAAATGAGGACAACATTTCATCAAGGAGGAATTGAACTATAGTGAAGGCAAAGACAAAGGGACACTAAACAACCACAAAGAGACTAAAACAACTGCAGAGATTCACTAAATGAACAGACACAAACTGACTAAGAGACACAAGTGACTACAAAGAGACACTAAACACGTCTAGAGAGACATGGACAAAATCAACCATGAAGATGCAAAACTGCTAAAGCACTGCTACAGAGTGTTGACGGTGTTCGTCTGTGTACAGTGTGTTGCAGTGTGCAAATCTCAGGTCCCACACTGACTGAATATGTGTGTGTTTGTGTGTGTGTGTGTCTGTGTGTGTGTGTGTGTGTGTATGGTCGCGGCCAAACTTCCTTTTTGGTTACACCTTCAGAATAAAAGACTACCTCCTGCCACCCATTCCCAAGCCACGAATCACCGGCATCGACCCGCTGCTCCTGAAGGTAACACACACACACACACACACACACACCCATTCCTCCCACCTGTCATCATCTGCTCTTGTCTCCTATTCTTTCTTTTCCTAACTCGTCTGTCTCCTTTTCCCACCTGCTTTTCTTTATCTCTCATTTTAATCTGAACCATCTTCTCTCCTCACAAATAAATTCCTCTTTTTGCACCATTTGCCTTTTCGTCCTCATCTCTTTGTGGTTTTCGCTTTTCTTGTCTCATCCCATTTGGACACTCTGGGCCATCGCTTTCTCCTCTGCTCTTTGTGCTCACTCTCTCGTCCCTCTTCTCATTTCTTCATATTCCTCTCTACCTTTGTTACTTTTGTCCTTTTCCTCAATAATCGTACTTTCTTCTCATGTCTTTACTCTTTCATAGAAGGGGAACTTGGATGAAATCAATCGTCACTTCAGTAACTTTCACAGCTACAGACCTCCTAGCTACGCAGAGGACGTGTGGGACCAGGTCAACTCAGACAGCATCTTTCTCACCGTGCCGAAGGACTGCAGCATCCTGACCGACTCCACCAACAGGAAGAAGGAGGCTCTTTCGGTTCCGTCTGACCAGACACCCGTGTCCTCCTGTCATCAGTCCACAACCCAAAATGGGACATCATACGTGCAGAGTCTGCCACCGTACTGCTCCTCGCCACCTGCAGCCTTCAGCCGGTCTCTTGATCGGCCTCCTTCTCGGCCGAGGCCGGAGATGGTGTCACTGCCGGGGACGGACTACAGCGTGATGGGAAATCCCAGTGTTCCCGACGCCACCGCCAGCCGCTCCCCACAAGATTTCTACACCTGCGTGCAGCTCATGAATGAAAGCGGCGAGCTGCATCTGGTGCCCTGCCTGCAGCCAGCGTACTGCAGCGAGTTCTCGCCGCTCCAGAGGCGCCATTCAGACCCAAAAGAGATGGAGGAGGAGGAGGAGGAGAAGAAGAAGCAGCTAGCCGAATTCCAAACACCGAATCATTTGATAAAGGGGCCTCAAGACGGCGGCGAGGCTGAGAGAAGCGAAGCCGCCATCACTCTGCTGCCAGTGACTGTAGAGAACAACAGCTGAGCAGCAAAATCCCAAAACCTGCAGAGAATCTGCTGTGACCTGCAGGTTCAGCTCCAGACTGCTCCACTCGACTGGACTTCACAGCAGGAAGTAGCCCTGCAGGAGCCTCTAGGAGACTTTTCTGATTTTTGTTTTAGCTTAGAACAGAGAACTATGTAACAGACAGCAAAGCAATGGAGACCAACACCTTTTCCAAAGTCTGGGCACCTGTGCAGAGATTGTAGTTTTAAAAAAATCACTGAGTGAAATCTAAATCTGAAACTGAACGGCAGCAAAAAGCACTAAACCATAATTAAAATCCACATTAGCACAGAGTCTGAGCAAAGCTTCACATTCAGGGTTCAAGTTTCTCAGGAAAAAACTAAGGTGTTTGGTACCAAAGTGTAAGAGAGAGAAGAATTTCCCAGTCATGTTTATGATTAGTTTTACCGTAGTTGCAGCTGGAATTTTCTTGCTGATTGTAGAATGAGTTACTGCATCTTCTCATTGAACTCAAATTTAAACCAGATGCTGTTTTATACAGTAAAATTTCCACACATGATGTTTCCCCCCCGATTCCTCTGTGTCTCAGACGCCGTCCTGCTGGACGTAGAGCAGAAACCCGTTGTCTAACAAACCTGTTGTCGGACAAAACTAAATTTTTCTCCCTCAGGAAGATGTGTGTCAAACTCAGGAGGTTCAACAAATGTCTCCATCACTGCTCACACAGGCTGATTCCTGAACTCGTATTTTTATTTTTAATTCCAGAGAACATACAAAAGGTTCAGGTCCAATAAAAGGTCTCATTAGAGGAATAAGCTCCTCTCTGGCTGCACACTGCAAAAGATTTTATACACAGCAGATGACTCATGTCATCTGTCCTGACTGATGTGTCGCTAGTACAAAAGGGGGTTTGTCTGTTCTGACCTCTGACCTCAGGTAGAGTCGTGCTCTTGCTAAAGCAGAGGTAACATTTGCAGAGATAATCACCATAATGCACATGCTGACAGCCCCTCACCCCTCCTCACCCCCTCCCCCAACAGTGATAATGTGTCGTCACTGTGATTCTCTCGATGTTGCTGTTAGTTGTGTCTATTTTTGTGCCTTTTTTCACTGACATGTTTGTGCGTTGTTCCTCTGTTGTGATCAAACACACACACACACACACACTCACACACTTGTGAGGAAACTGGTTTAACGGGCGAAGACAAACACATAAAACATGGTCATAGTTTTTTACCTTTTTATTATGTGGGGAAGGTTTTGGAGCAGACGCACTTTGTTTTACTCTTGGATGCAATAAACATAAGAAAGCAGCTTTATCGTGTGCAGGTTTGATCATTACTAACACAGAGCTGGTGTCAGCAAATCAGTGTAAACTGTGTGAACTAAATGAATTGTAGTTGATTGGTTTTGTTTCCAAATCTAATGTACACACACACACACACACACGCACACACACACACACATTAACTGGCCGTGTGTGTCAGTAAATAAAATGCACGTTGCTGTAGATTTTACTACTTGTCTGAGGATGTGAAAATACTCATGAACACTCATAATGCGCTGACAACGTGACAAAATGTGACAAAAAGAAAAATGTGTCAAAACACTAAATGTTTGACAGGCTTCGCTTTTCCTTCCGGAGACGGACGCGTCTAAGAGCGCAGCCTGAAAATGGTCGACTCCGTGTTTAGGCCACATTGTAGCGTTAAAAATAGTCGACTGGAGATAAGCGGGAGATAAACGCGTACGTGGCTGATGTAAAGGCCCTGAGCAGAGAAGAACTCACATGTCTGTTCACTGGTGGAGTGTTTGCATTTGTACATTAAGCTTCATGTAAAGTTCACACATTTTAAAATAAAATCTTCTCTGGTGTCGGACAGAAAATCAGCAGCAAACTGTGTTTTCCTTTCACTCTACTCGAGTAAAAGTACTCAGTTACCTGCAGCTGTGGTGTCAGGTGTCCGGGCCTCCTCCTCCTTGGATCCGAGGAGGGGGTCTCTCCCTCTCTCTCTAACTTTGGGAGCTGGTGTCAGTCCCACAGCTTCAGACCAGACCGTCTCCTTCAAGTCTGTGGCCGTCAGCACCACGGTAAGAACACTCACACACTCACACACTCACACACACACACACACACAGACGTGGAGGCTTTAATGGAGCTGGAAACCAGGAACTGTCCTCACTATTTCAGTGAGTTTTCAGCCTGCGGATTCGTGTGGGGGTGAAGCTCCGTCAGCCTCTCAGGCCCTGACACACTGTGGGGCAGCTGTCGCCTCCTCTAAAAATAGATTCTCTGAAGGCCTCAGATCACACACACACATTTACAACAACAACAAGCTCTTTTACAAATGAGCTTTTCCTCCTCCAGTGTGTATTTCCTGAATTATTCCATAAGTGTCGGCTGTAAAATCAAACCCCTGTCAGAGACAGACGGACTGTGTGTTTTGTACATGTTGGGATTGATACCAGCTCATCTGATGTCATGAGGTAAACTTCACTCTGACGTTCAGACCTTGAGAATTTAAAACACTGTTGTCCGGTGACTGTTAGGAAACGTTATGGATAAAAGAGTCAGACAGGAAGCTTACGTGTGTCTGTGGTCATCAAACTCAGTTTAAAATAAGCTATGAAATAATAGAAATGTCCACACTAAAATGAGCCTGGACAGATTCCACCCGTTTACTCACTTTTAAGATGTTTAATAAAAGTACGAAATCGGGAAACGACAGACTTTTGACCACTTTTCATATCTGATTTTAGTAGCTTTAGCAGTTTGGTTTTAGGCTCAGTTTAGTCTGATAAGATAAGAAAAAGCAGTTTTTCTACTTTGTACATGAAAATGAAACAATGCTGTGAAAACACAGAGTAAACCGGGCTTTTATTTTGAAAAACTACCCACGCATCAATGTGTTTTCCATCTGTGTCTCTATCTCTGCGTCCAGTCTCACCTGCAGGAAGGAAGGATCTTTGTAGCCATGGCGTCGGCCAATGAGAGCGAGGAGCACAGTGATCAGACGGTTCCCGGCGGAGACGAGGAGGTGAAGAGCGTCAGAGGAGTCCAGTCTCAATACCTCCGCTGCCCCTCGCCCAGGTAAGACCCCATCTGTTGAAGAAAAAACACATACAGGACAATTACTACTGAGATGAGACAGTCTGATATCTTGTCCTTTGTCTTTCAGCTTCTCCATGCTGTCAGAATCCAGGTTTTCCACGGTGTCGGGCTCTGATGCTGCCAGTATCTTCATGGAGCCCATCCACCTGTCTTCAGCTGTCGCTGCCAAGAAGATCATCAGTGAGGGTGAGGCACCACAGAACACCTGGTTCTGTGTGTCTTTGCGTTTGCAACATTCACATTCAGCAGCTCTGGTTTGTTCAAACGTGGTGCAGATTGAGTCACTTAGCTCGTAGGACACATCCCAGAGCAGCTCCTGGATGTGATGGACGATACACATTTCATCACTTCATTGTAGGTGTTGTCTCCCCCTCAGAGCTGCCACCTCGGGGCCTTCGCACAGAGTCCATCCCTGAGTCCATGCTGGAAAGCGCCGATCAGCTGATGGTAGAGGACCTCTACAACCGCGTCAGGGACATGATCGACGACCGCAGCCCCTACAACACCCCCTGTGTGCTGGACATCCAGAGGGCCTTGGGTCAGGACCGGCTGGAGGCTCCCGTCAACCCCGTGGACGAGGTGTGGCCCAACATCTTCATCGCTGAGAAGTGAGCGTGAGACGAAACATTTCGCCAGAGGTTTCATGGTTTTTCTGAAATGAGCAGGTGTTGTGTAAAGGCTTTTTGTTCTTTAACAGTTTGATTAAAAACTGCAGAATCTCATCTCATAATCTTCAGTGATTATAGATAAAATGTTTAAATTCTCAGTTGTGAGCCTCAACACTGGTGGAAAGCAACAAAATACTTTTATTTAACTACTGAATTATAAATGTAAGATACGTTTACTTTACTACAGCTACTTTCCACATTCACACTGCAGTTTTTTTCATAATAAACTGAAGAGCCTTGGAAAACAGATTGTCAAGAGCCTAAGGTTGTTTTCCAAACCCCCAGAGAGGCAAACAGGATATATTATAGACTGAGTTACACAACATTATACAAAATACTTAATACTTAAACTACTACAGATAGTTTTGTACTTTTCCCAAAGTAAAATCTGCAATGCAGAACCTTTAGTTGAGATAGTATTTCTACATTATGGTAAAACTACTGTCATTGAGTGTAATAGTACTATGACAGCAGCATGAAATACATCACATTTGGACACTTTTTTTGTTAGATCCGTTGCCGTCAACAAGGCTCGTCTTAAGCGAATGGGCATCACCCACGTCCTCAACACTGCCCACGGCACCGGGGTCTACACGGGCGAGTCCTTCTACTCCGGCGCGAACATGCAGTACATGGGCATCGAGGTGGACGACTTCCCTGATGCTGACATCTCAGTGCACTTCAGGTCCACGGCTGAGTTCTTGGACGAGGCTCTTCTGACACATAAAGGTGATTTGGTCATCCTCACAGACTGTCCTAGGCTGTGGAGCCCAGGGGTTTTTACTCACAGATTAATTTTCAAATCACAACCAGAACTTGACATAATACACTGAATGCTTAGCCACAAGCTAAGCGCTGGTCGATAGCTGACCTCAAATGTCTCAGCAGCTTTCACAACGTCCCAGATTCTGAGAAGTGTTTCTTGGAGTATTTGTTCCTGGAAAAGGCTCATGTAACAGACCGTCTCTCGTTCCCCGCGGACATCGGCAGCTTCCACTGCAGTGTAGTTCTCAGCAGCTGGTTTTAATTAAATTAAATGTTTACTGCACATTGTAACAGCAGATTCCTACATCAATGAAAGCATTAAATCTGCTTTTGTATTTTATTTTTAGTTTGGGGTGAGCTGTGGTTTATTGGACGACCACAAAGGGTTTATTTGAAATTACAACACACTGTAATATTCATATTTAGTAAAATAAAGTGTGCAAAAATTTTCAAGAACCCTTTCATAACACACTAAAATGTAACTGTAAGCAGATACAAGTGTTTAAACACCTGCTGTGAAAAAAGTAATGAATGGAAACACATTGATTATTAATGTAAATAATAAAAAAACATGCCTGATTCTGCTGACACCTTTACACTCTTTTAGCTGATCATATGATCTGAAATAAAGTTTTATTAATATGCACATTTAAGGTAGTTTCATAGATCACTGGTCATGTCCTAGTAGAATAAACCCACTACGAACCCACTAATGTCCTGTTTATTATTTCCAAAGAGGTTTTCAAATTTGATTTTCAAAGCTTTTAAATAATTTTCCACCCTATTTTGAGTGTGTGCGCCAATATGGCCACCACTGTAAAACATTCGAGATCCATCCCTGCACATGTGATTGGGTAAAAGTTGCCCAGCTCGTATCATTGTCTAATCATGTAAACTGACTCAGGCTGTAATCAGTGTTTCATTGTGTTGCAGGGAAGGTTCTCGTGGCTTCCATGATGGGTGTCAGTCGCTCTGCAGTCCTGGTGGCATCCTACCTGATGATCTTCCAGCACATGACTATCATGGAGGCCCTCACTTCCATGAGGAAAAAACGTGCCATCAACCCCAATGAAGGCTTCCTGAAGCAGCTGAGAGAGCTTAACGAGAACCTGATGGAAGAGCGCGACGATGACGATGAAACTCTCAGCCAGTGCTCCGTTGTTGATGCTCGTGCTCGAGCCCGCATCTTTGGGGAGGCCTGGGAGGATGATGACGATGAGGATACTGATAAAGAGGAGGAGCAGAGCATGGTGGAGGTGAAAGCTCACTCCATCATGATGGAGGAAGAGGAGGATGGAGAGAGCGTGATGAGCAGTGTCGCCTCTTCTGCAGCTGCTGCGGCACTTAAAAGTGACCTGATCAAAGGGCTGAATGGGTTAGACAAGCAGGGACCTGCCGGTGCTAAAGACGGGTTTGTTCTACCTGAGGATGAGGCCAAAGAAGACGGGAACGATGAAGACGGACTGGGCAGCATGATCAGGGAGTGGCAGCGCAGAAATGAGAAATACCAAAGTGATGAGTGGTGGGAAGCTCAGCTGAACAGCGACGTTGAGGATGGAGAATCTCTGGCTGGATTTAAGCCAAAGAAGACAAATGAAGGTGTAGACATCGACGTGGAGAGCGTCACCAGTCAGGACGTACAAGCGGTGAAAGAGCGGTTGAAGCGTCGCAACAGGCGTCCGCCCTCAGATGCGATGTCCACTGCCAGCTGCACAAGTTACTCTGATCTTTGGAAACAGCGGCTGAGGGAAATCGAGGAACAAGCTGCTGCTCGCTACCGCAAGAAAGAGGACGACGAAGGCAGCGAGAGCACCACTGCAGAGGGTGGAGAAGGAGGAAAGAAGAAGATCGATGATGAAATTGAGAGCCTCCTCTCTGATACCAGCTCCATGTACAACTTTTGCCAGAAGAACAAGGAGAAGATGACGCCTTTAGAGCGTTGGCGCATCAAAAGGATCCAGTTTGGATGGAATAAGAAAGATCGGGAGGATGGAGAGAAGAGTTCTGTGGGAGGCCGAGAGGAAGGTGACGGTGTGGGAGAGGTAAAGACACCATCCTTTCAAGATGTCAACCTCACAGCTTATCAGACATGGAAGCTGAGGCAGCAGAAGCGCCTCGGGGAGGAGAACACCGATGAGATTTTGGAGATGTGTAGAGGCGAGGATTCTGCAACAATCAAGAGGAGGCAAAGACGTGAGGAGATTTTGGAGCGCTCGAGAAAAACTTTAGAAGAAAGTCAGTCTGTGTGCAGCTGGGAGAATGAGAGCTGCGTTAGCGGAGGTACAATACCTCTCTCAGCCTTCTGGGCTGGAGCCGGGGTCACTGGTCCGCAGACTGTCGCCAATGACGACAGCATGTCGATGCTCAGCGGCAGATCATCTGTCATATCTTCAGTTTCACAAGCTCGTACCACAAGATCTGCTCAATCCGCAGTCCCCCCTACTCCCATGCTACCAGTTCCCCCCATTCTCCCAGTTCCACCTGTGCAGGGGCCTGGAGGTGAACCAATGATCAACCTGGCCAGCATCCAGAACTGGATCGCCAACGTTGTCTCTGAAACCATCAAACAGCAGCAGAGTGAAGTGAACCCACCTCCTCCGTCACGTGCGGGATCGGAGCTCAGCTTTGGTGGTGGTTTGAGTGTGATTTCTGGACGGGGAATAGATGAGGACAAAGCGTCCATGCTGAGTGGAGCTTCCTACTCCAGTGCTCTGTCCCAGGGTCGGGAAAGGGCAACATCGGTCCTCTCTGGTGACCGGTCCAGTAGCATCTCAGGTCTCAGTGGCAGGGGCTCAGCACTGGGCTCAACTCTAGACTCCACACTGGGCTCCAAGAAAAACAAGATCACTACCACCAGCGTTCCGCTCTTCAGCCTTTTCCAGGACCAGGTCAACCTCAGCAAACTGGATGCCATGGACAAGGAGATCAAGTCTGAGATGAAGGGCAAGATGGCGATCTATGAAAAGAAGAAGATCCTAGAGGACAACAAGCGCAGCACTTTGTACAAGAAGAAGAAACCTAAGGAAGATGAAGACGAGGAGGAGGAACGAAAGAGGAAGGAGGAGGAGTTTCTTGAAGAGACAAAGAAAAAGGAGAAACCTAAAAGGACTTATGGCCTCTCTGGGTGTTTGAATCTCAACCCAGCTCTGGAGAGAGACACCAGCACCAGTATTGACGACTGGCTGGAAAGTGTCAGGCCTCCTTCAAGAAAACCAGCCTCGGGAGCAGACACCGGCCCCTCAGAGGATCCGTACGATGATCTGGACGCCTCTGCTTCTGAATTTGACTTCTCGAGCCGCAGGGCCTCCTATGGTGTCGATGAAGAACAAGAGGAAGCGTACAGCTCCAGATACAGATCCAGGTTACGCGAGGATCTGTCCAATGAAGACACAGAATATTCCTGCAACGGGTTCAAAGAGTCTCGCAGCTACAGTCAAATGGGGAGATCATACGAAGAGGCCGATGAAGGGGCGGAGAACTACGCTGACCTCTCCACCAAGAAGAAGTACTTCCACCATTCAGGATACGAAAGAGGCGAGACAGAAGGAAGCAGGAGTAGGAGGGAGGAGGCCAGCGTGGAGGAGAAAGATGATGTTGCTACCTTCCTCGCACAAACCAGGCAGAGGATCAGAGCTCGGGCTACTGCTGAGGCCAAAGACGACGAGGTGCTCGCAGCGTGGAGGGCGCAGCAGGAAGCGAAGGCACAGAGTCGGAGTGAATCTTAGCAAATACAGAAAACACTTACTGCATATTCACAACTGAAACATGCAGATGTAGTATTATTATGTAGTAAAACCTGGAAGAAGTTAATAAATATAAATAAGTTTAAATAAGTTGTGAGGTGGATGAAAGACTTTTGCACTGCTGTTAGGATCTTTATTCAACTCATTTTTAAATCGTCATCTGCTTTATGGAAATATATCAAATTATTACAAAGATGAATAATTAGATCATTAATAATTACTATAAATATAATAAATAGTTTGTGCCTAAAGAAAGGTTTTGGTTGCGCCACTGTTGATGAAGGAAGTGAAACTCCTAAAAAAGAAACGACATGTTATATGTACTGTTAGATTATTTTATTATTTCAATAAATAATTCAAGCAAATGTCCTTTGTTTCTTTTTTATTATTACCAATTTAATATCCAAATTAAATTAATCAAACAGAATCAAACAACTCAACATAATCTGTCAAAAACTGTAAGAAATGAACAAAATAAACAATGAACATAATATGTGGAAATAAAGCAAAACAAAATCTACATTGTTGCAATAATATATATCAGTTAACACATATATTATACACATGAATATTTTGAATAGTTATTTGGTGCCAAATACTTCTTGCCTGATTTCTTCACTCGTGTTTCTTTATTTAGATCAGCCATGCTACTAAACTCCAACTCTATTTGTTATTTGAACCTTATTTTCCTAAAATCCAGTAATATCTGATATAATATTTGTAAAACTTCAAATGTTTCATGTGTCCAGACGCTTCCATCAGTAAAAACCTAATGAAATCATTTTACTAGTAGAAACCTTTGTGAATCCGGCCGCCTGTCCCACCAGTTGAAGAAATGTAAATAGATTTTTCTTCTGTTTTTAGTTAAATACAGAGTTAAATTTAGATAAAAACCCAACATGAGCCTTTTCCTGGAAACTGTCTCCAGTTAATCTGATCTGATGGTGAGGGGCTGTTTTATGGTAAAATGTCAAATGTGGACGTGCTGTTAATTCTGCAGGACACCGAGATCAAATCTGAGTCAGCTTTGTTTTTTGATTTCAAGGTTCTAGCACCACCTGGTGCACATGAGCTTCAATGTTTGACCAGTGCTGAGGGAAACAACAGAGATCTGAACAAATGAGGCTGATTGTCTGGAAATGGGAGATACAGCACAATGGAAACTGTAAAAACATGTTAGAGAGAATATGTACATTAATTCCTAATACAAACTGGTTATAGAAATAGAGTCATGCTGCTGATGCATGTGAGTGTGTGACACAGTGTTGCCAGAATCCACAGCAGGGACAGTTGTCCCACGTCACAGGACACAGACAAGGAGGCTGAGGATGCTCGTCTGAGCAGCACTTTTCACAATTAGAGACAAATCTCTCCTCTGTCAGCTAAAAGGTCTGACACAAGTCTCTGCACAGGTGGAAATACAGTACAGTGACATCATTTCCTGCTCTTGGACGTTCAGGTGAAGAGCCGCACGCAGGTAACGTGTTTGCTCTGCTACTTACTTTTCCTAATTTTATTAACTCGTAGTACACGGCAGAGGTGAGAGAAGCTCCACATAAGTAAAAGTACCTGTACTTACTCCATTGCAGGTTTAAGCCTTGCATTTAAAATCTACAACAGTATAATGAAATTCAGAAATACCCAAGTACGAGTACCACAAACTGCACTGCACAATACTTCAGTTAATTTTCTGCTACGCTGTGCAAAACGCTCACGTTATGATCATTATGATTTAGCACCTGTGAATCATGCAGTGTAGCAAATGTGTTTTTGTCCCAGGGTTAAGCTGGTACTGATACTTGTGTCCAACACAAATCTCTTTTCAGAAATACAAAAGGAAAAGTTCAGAGGGTGTGTGTGTTCACAGAGCAGCATGCTGCATTCACTGAGCAAGGAACCATCTAAAGGTAAATAAATAAAAACTGATGGAAGAAATGACCAAAAATGGCCAGAAACAGGCCTGAAGACGCTCTGCAGACAGTAAGTTTTCAAATTGTGAAACAAAGATCTTCGTTTGTTTGCTAAGTGATAAACATCAGGCCAGAAAAACATGACTTTGATTCAGGAACTGCAGGGCTGAGAGGACGTTACATATCTACTTTTAAATTCAGGCTGGAGAACGAGCTCACGCTGATGGACACTGCTCAGCCATCGATTTAGTCTGGACAATCGACAAAAGAGCTCAATCTGATCCAGAACCTCCCTGATGAGGGAAAACCTGAGAGAGAACCATGTGATGGAAGTGACAGAGGACAAAGGACACAAAGATAACAGAGGTCAAAACCCCCCTACGATGAATGGCAGGGGGTGATAAGAACAATGGCAGCCACCAGTTGTCAAGGTACAAAACTACGTCCTACAGGAGGATCCAGAAAAGAAAAACACAAAACAGAGGATTGATGAGTTTGAGGCCATGATTACTTTGTTATTTGTGATCAAGTCTTACTGATTGCCACCTGAAGGGGACTAGAACCAGCTGAAGCACCTTCTTTCCAACAGTACATCCTGAGTTTGAAGAGTCTTTTAAGAGATATTTTATTATTTATTGGTTTGACTTTTACTTATTGCCAAACTTAATGACCTTAAAGCTTATTAAGCATCTTTCAGAGTTTTGTATGTATGTATTTGAAAGCGAAACCACCTAGAAACACTCTTAGATTTCATGTAATTCTTCGAAGTTGTTTGCCGGACTCGCTTCGGCGTGAGGACCACAAGTCCCACAATCCTCCTGCGCCTGTGGGTGACGTCACACAGAGCCCGGACCCGGCGCATCGCCGTCAGAAGCGGTGAGCGGTCGGGAATAACGCGCTGTTTTTCATCGGTAAGCGACCTTTTTTTCGACGCCAGTGACATTTCGCGGACTCTATGACAGGTACGTTTGCCAGACAAGTGATAGCTACTGATGAAGAGTGGATTTGAAGTTTTAAGTTGAAACGGCGGCTCAGTTTTTAATGTTTAAGTTAGCTTGGCAGCTAGTCTGCTAGCAAGATGGCTCCGACTATTTACTGCGAAACAATAACAAAGACTGAACCCCGGGGTTAAAGTGACAGGTGTGTGGGAGGGAAACTGAGAGAAAAAATACATCTACAGTTGGAAAAACATTAAATGTTTGATATTTTGACTGTAAGATGCCGGTCAGTCGGTCTGAATCGCTGCTGGTGTCGGTGTATGTTTCTTAACGCAGCGATGACACCGCCGCTGCTGCTGTCCGTTGGAGGAAGAGGAAGAGGAAGGAGGCGATAATGATGATGATGATGATGACATGCAGTTAGCTGCCTGCCTGCCTGGCTGACGGACGTACGGACGGACCAGACCCCGCTGCGTGTGAGGTGCCTTTCCACAACCGGAGCAGGAGAGACGCGACGATGCCGCGGAGGAAACAGTCCAACCCGCAGCCGGTGAAGTGTGAGTTTCCAGCAGCGGCTCGACTCCGTCTGCGGTCCCGAGCCCTGCTGTTTATTGTACGAACCTTAAATCACTGTCACACTTTTAAAGAAGGAGCCATTTGTTGCCCTTGGTCCACTTTACTTGATGGTTTTCTTAAGTGTCGAGCCGTTTAACTGAAGCTTTGCTCAGTAAACTGCCTTGTGAAAAGTTGCCTAACTGGTCTAACGTATTGACTTTGCAGGCTCCGTCTCTTCCTCATTATCTGTCAGAGAGGAAGACTGCTGGAGACATGTTGTTATCTCATCCTGAATGTTTTGGCACAGTTGGACTCTGGTTCCTCTCTTCCTTTTTGCGAGCTTTTACCTGACCCCCCCCCCCTTCCTTCCTTCCTTTCCTTCCTGTGGTTCTTCCTTTCTTTCAGTGCTTTTCTGTTCCCTTCTTTTTGTAAATGAGCCTTGGTGTTTCAGCTCTGGCTTTTCTGTAAATCACCTGTAGTTGCTTTACGTCTGCAGCCTATAAAATGTCTCACATTTTCTCAAATGCTTTGAAATGTGCTGAAAGTACATTTTGATTTAACGAGGTCCTAAATGTTTCTTCCAGTTTAAGTGGAAGAAGTACTGCTTTAACATCCTGGTGTGCGGAAGTATTCTGAGGAAAATAAAGTAAAAGTTGTCTTTAAGCAGCAGATAAACTCTGTCGTTGATGTTATTTTATATGCTATTCTTGTAATCGGTGATGCAAATATAGAATCTGTGAGTCATGCTTCCAAAAGATTCAGTGTTTATTGTCATATGCACAGACAGAAAGCATGTTTCCCTGCACCATGAAATTCGTACTTTGCCGTCCACAAACAATGTCAAACAGTAAAGTAAAATAAAAATAGGAAAAAAAGAGCAAAAAAAAAAGGAACAATAAAGGAAATAAAAAGTGAGGTAGTGCAGTCCTGAAATAATGAAAGTGGAAAAGCAAAAAAAATGTGTAAGGCAGCCGAGAAATGGACGACTCGTCCACTGCGTGTAATTTAGAAGCAGCATAAATCTTTCACTTCAGGTAAACTCGAATATAGTGGAAACTAACAACCAAACAGCGAGTTATTGGAAAAGTTCAATCACCAATGTGCTGATGGTGTCACAGCAGCCGAGTGTATAAAATGTCCTGCATCATCAGGGCCTTGCTTGGTTGGATTCCTCATCTCCTCTTTCACTCGTCTTCCTTTTCCTGATTCCCTCGCTCTCCAACTCTTCCTCCTCAGCACTTATCTCATCCTTACTGACTTCCTGTTTGCCTGCCTCTGTTTTCTCCCACATTTACATTCTCACATCCTCTGCACCTCTCTTACTTTTGTCCATCATCTTCTATTGCTGTTTCTCACGCAAATCTTTATTGTCACACTGGCTTTTGTCCTGTTTCTTTCAGTTTACAGACTCAAAGCTTGAATTTGTTTTGACCTGGTTTGTTTGAATGTGCTCTTAAAAATAGACCAACAAATACAAAGCATATACATTCACAGACTTTATTTTGCAGGTACATCCAACTTTTTGTGTAAAGCTTGTTTGAGGCAATGGTCCTTCAGGCAGATTCGTAGTTTTTATTTGATGAGAACGTTACCGTCGACCGTCATACACTCACCCATCTCTCTGCAGTCAAGTGTTTGAAAGTGTGTCGTGACTTGTTTCAGACCATAATCATGTTTGGTAAAGTAGAGAATTAATGTGTGTGTTCAGTGGAGTCGGGCGACGGGGCGGTGGTGTGTGAGCCTGGTTGCCTGGTTTTAGAAAGCGACTTCCTGCTGAGCGGAGAGCTGGAGTTCGGAGACTCGGAGATCATGGAGCTGGATCGAGAGCCCGGTCAGTAGGACACACTCACACATACACTTCACCTTATACCTTGTCTTTATAGGACATCTGAGCATCAAAAGAAAAGCTATGATAAATGGAGCCAATGGATACAAGTTTTTTTTTCATGTAAGAACTGATCAATGATCCCACATTAATAACTGACTTTGTATAGTTCAGAAAGGGGTTTTTCCTCCAGCTTATTGTCACGTAAAGCTGAACGATGCTTCAGTTTGAGTTATGTGTCAAACAGCACACTACGTTTCTGTTAAATCTGCATTGTAATTCACCTGTTATTCTATAACAAATTATTATAAAGTAGTTAAATACAGTAGCGTTTGCATTAAATTGGTGCAATAGACAGTTAAAAATTCATCATCACATTTTCTTTTTGAATGAAGAGGATTCTGGCTCCTGTGTTTTTAGCATTCGGGCTGTTACAGTGCTTCTTTTACAGTCTTGTCAGCCCAGTTTGACTCTCAGGGATCGTGCTTACCCCACCTCACCCAGCCACGCAACTACAGCTTAAAGTACCTCAGCAAGTGAGTGTGTCCTGTGACGCAAAATATGAGATATTTGTCTCCACATTCAGGTATGACGGTGTTCTCTCTGAGTGTGGAGGACGACCCTTCGGCACCAACAGACTCCACTTTCCCAGCGTTCCTCTCATGTAAAGGATGTGGTCAGCTCCTGGGCGACATGCCTCTGGGTGCAGGTTTAGATCTGGGTAACTAACAAACCTTTTACACTTTTCTTCTCCATCTAGACAAGATGAAGGGGAACTCATCCATTTTTATTTTTATTTAAACGTCAGGTGTGGGTCTGGACCTCGGGGCGGAGCTTTACTGTCTCACCTGCGAGGAAGGCCTCCAGCATGCAGCCTCTGCCGACTCCTCTCAGGTGGAGGAGTCTGACAGATCCATCAGCAGCAGCTCCGACAGGAAGAGGAGAAGCATCGGTAAGACAGACGGAGCTGCCGACCTTCCTCCTAAGCTCTACTCCTGCTCTCTGTGCTCCTTTACCTCACGCTACTCCAACCACCTGAAGCGCCACATGAGGATTCACGACGGCCAGAAGCCGTACCGCTGCCCCGTCTGTCCGTACGCCTCGGCCCAGCTCGTCAACCTGCAGCGTCACGCCCGCACGCACACGGGGGAGAAGCCTTACTGCTGCCACCAGTGCAGCTACGCCTGCAGCTCCCTGGGAAACCTGCGGAGACACCAGCGCATGCACATGGGAGAGAGGCCACCGAGGAGGGAGAAGGAAAAGCGGCGAGGCAGGCGGAGAAAAACAAACGATGAGACGGAGGAAGGTAAGTGTCTGCTGCATCACACAGGGATTTAACAAACTCACACCCATCAGTGAACCTGAGTAATGTGAAAGCCACTGTTAGCTATGAAGAAGCATCTACGGTCGTCTGTGAATTCGAGAGTTAAAATGTATTCATTCACCTTTTCACTTTTTCTGCTTGAAATACTGGTAAAACTATAAATTGATGTAGACTTGCACTTAGTAGACTAAGAATGTTTGATAGTATGTAAAGAAAATCCCTGATCAGAGCTCGTTTGGAGGTTTTACAGCCAGGTCACCATGTCTGACGAAAACCTCATAAACCGAATTGTGAGTTGTGTCCATTTTTGTTCAGTTCTCTGAAGAATTTCCTGCTCGACTGACGTCTCTAACATACAGTGAATAAAATGTCATTAAGTTGTCTTCAGCTTCCCATCAGTTTTTGGCTGTGGGAAGATGCAGTGACCTCTGTTTTACTACAAGTCAGAACATTTAATGGTTTAAAATGTTGCAACTTTCATTTCCCCAATTAAAATTGCCGTTACTAGAACATAAAAGGGGACCAAGTTCCCATCTATTCCTCCTAAACAGTTCTGTATGTGTCTCATAAAGGACTAAAAAAAGAAGTAAATCTTGATATCAAAGAAGTTAAAACCACAACATTTTAAAACAGTTTTTTACTTATCTAAAAATTCTGCTGATTTATTCATCATTGCATCATCTTTTCACACCTTCTTCTGCAGCGTCACAGGAGAATCAGCTCCATCGGCTGCAGAAAACCTGCTCCTGCAAATACAATTACCACCAGTCGCTGCAAGAAATATATAGTTTAGTTGTTGTTTTTTTCTTTTGCCAGGTTTGTCAAAAGCTACGTGAAACTGGAAAAACATTTGCACAGAAACAAACATTCATCCCCATGTTGAATTGAAACTTTTAGTCCACAAGAGTTTAAGAGAACAAAACAAAAAACCTGCGTGTTGCTGCACCGTGCTGTTAGTCAACTCCCATAACTACTGTACATGTGGGTTTGTGGTAGAAATGTCACACAGCTACAGTAAAAAGTGATTTGCATGTGAATGTTTGGGAAAAGTTTGAGAAGACACGAATGCAGGAAACTCCAGTAGATTTTAAATCGTGTCTAGTTGGGAAAATCTAAAGGTTAAGAGAGTAAATGTAAGTAAGTGATTGGTTTATGGTCTGTTTGAAGAGAAACATCAGGGTTGTTAAAGTCTAACGAGGGCAAATCTAATTTGAGGGCAGAAAAGCAGAAAAGGGGAAGTGAAAAGGTGAAACTGAAAGAGATAAAAAAAAATGAGGAAGAGAAGAAATTCGTCTCTGCTGCTTATTGACCTGAAACCAACATTTGGAGGAAAGTCTTCACCTTGAATCTGTTTATCATCCAGATGAAGATTAATTCACAGTGATGCAATAAAATAAAGTTTTAATCGCTGATGAGGCAACACAGGAAGACAACCAGCTCAGTTAATAAAAAACTATAAGAAGAAGTAAGAAGAGGAAGTTTGAGCTTTACGCTTCTCATCCTTAGTAAAAACTGCAGTAATTAACTTCACAGCGATTTAATGCTCTTCATGGTTAAATGAAAATAAATGTCCCTCCTTCGTCTTCCTGCAGTGGTGTCAGACTTGACCCTGCGAGTGTCCCAGGACTCAGGCTACCTCCAGACGCTGGGGGCTCTCGGCTCCCCCTCTGCCCCGCTGCCCGTCCTCCTCTTCCCCCTGTGCTGCCGGGTGTGCGGCCTCACCCTGGAGGAGGCTGACCTGGAGGGGGACGACAAGGCCGATGGGGAGGGGGAGGGTGACGGAGGACAGGTGAGGATTCCTCAGACCCAGATTCATGTTTTAAATCTTTAGTTTTTCAAGTATGAATCATAACCAGGTTCATTCGCTGCCGTAAAAATCACTTCGTCATCTGATTTTAAAAGTCTGTTGCGCAATAGGGTGTTGGTTTCCATAGCAACAACATCAATATCTGACCTCATCTCCCTGACCAACGTCTACTTCTAGCAAGTTAAGGGAGTGGGTTTCAAGTTAAACTTCAGTGAAACTCTGGGGGGATCATCACCTAATCTTTATATTCGTCATTATTTTTAGCTTTTCTCTTTTTTTCTCTCTCGTTTTTACTGAACTGAAACCATGTGAGACATTTAGAGCAGAACAGACGTCTGACACATGGATTCATCTGCTCTTGTATTTTTACACGTAGCAGTAGAAGTACAGTGCTTCACAGTACACTTCAGTACAGAGTAATAGTACTTTGTATCTGTGTGTCCTCAGCAAACGTTTCCTGACGTCTGTTTTTTTTTCTTAGGTGTGTCGTCACTGCTCTAAGGACGAATCGGCGCCGCCCCGCAGCCCGCCCATGTCGCGTGGATCCAGGAGAGGCCAACGAGGTGCCAAGCTGTACCGCTGCCCCCACTGCCCCTTCCTGTCCCACTACCCCAACCACCTGGCCCGCCACGCCCACACCCACTCAGAGGAGAAGCCCCACCGCTGCCCCCACTGCCCCTACACCTCCTCGCACCTCGACAACCTGAAGCGGCACCTGCGTGTGCACACGGGCGAGAAGCCGTACCAGTGTCCGTCGTGCAGCTACGCCTGCGGGAACCTGGCCAACCTGCGGCGACACGAGCGCATCCACTCGGGCGCCAAGCCGTTCCACTGCGGCGTCTGCGGCTACTCCTGCAACCAGAGCATGAACCTGAAGAGGCACATGCTGCGACACACGGGTGAGAAGCCGTACGCCTGCGGCGAGTGCGGCTACACCACAGGCCACTGGGACAACTACAAACGGCACCAGAGAAAACACGGACACAACACGGACAGCTGGGACAAACACGCACCGGTCAACGGCCTCAGCTGGGGCAGAGACACTCAGGAGAGCCAGAGTCAGGTGCAGGAGCACAGTTAGAGGTGTGTGTGGGTGTGTGGGTGTGTTGCATTATGTAAACACTGGTGAACCTTCAGGTCGGCTTGGAGTTAAACTCAGGTGCCTTTGACAGACTGAACTGTAATGCTGCACTGACTTTATAAAGGTGTGTGTGTGTGTGTGTGTGTGTGTGTGTGTGAGAGACACCGTTTTCCCTTTTCACTAAATTCAGTCCACAGTGTCTCGTTCTGTGTGAACCTGATGAAATGTTTATTTTTTCCTCTACAAATAATAGTCTATATTTTGTAAATCTTGGTGGATTTATGATTTATTTTTCAAGAACAGCAGGGTGGTTTATCATCTCACACACTTTGTGTTGGGTCCTTTTTTTTAACACACTTATCTAGTTTTTCGGTGGAATTCTGTGTGTTTGCCCAGTTAGATAACAGATATCATAGTAACGGGTTTTATTACTGACAAATGGCTGCAGACACGATTAATGTGAAAGATTTTCATCTTTACGTCCACTTACAGAAACATATTTCAAATTGATATTGACCAGACAGATTCTTCAGTCTTTCTCTTGCACAATCACAACTTTTATATAATTGTTTTCTTTTCACATTAGGACTTTATTTCTGTAAAATTAAGTCTTTTCTGAAATCTCAGATAATTTTTCTAAACAGTCTTCAAAATATTTCATATCTCTATATTTCTAGTGATCCATTTTATTGCATTTTAAGAAAATTATACAGGTTAATCAAGAAGAAATCACTTTTCAAAGTGAAGATGCACAGAAGTCCTGCTGTTAATCTGAATGTCACATGTTTTCTGTCTGAATCGATTATTATTATTATTATTATTTTAGGAGGAGGTATTTTATAGTTTTCTGTTCTGGTTTTATATCATCATCCTGAAATGGAAAAGATTTGATCCCATTTCTTTGTGTTTAGATGATCTGTCCACTTGGTTTCAGACCAGACTACTGCTCAAACATTAACAATTCAGGGAATAAATGAAACTATTTCATTTTAGCACATCGTGAACATTTCCGTCAGACATCGAGAAACGTTTTTTGATTTTGTAGATTGTAGTGACATTTTAACATAAGGAACAAAAATCCAGGTTCAAGTGTTTGATTCGTGTCCGGTTTTGACAGAAAACGTTTAATCTTTTGACATGACGTGTGAAAAAGCTGCCATTATTCATATTATGATTATTATTATTACTCTTCAGGCATTATATCGTGTGTGTTTTATAAGCTGTTGGAGCTCTGCCTTATTTAAAATCAACTCTGTCTAAACTGTGAAACCTTTGTAGTACAAATATGGAATAAAGGAGGTTTACTGGGGACGTGTGGACATTTATTAAAGGTTGTTGGTATCTGTGATGCTTTTCACTAAAACCATGAAAGACATAAGTTTTCAAATGAACTGCTTCTTAAATTGTCATTGTGTCCTCTTCATGTATGTCCTCTGTCGTGGACATAACATACAGTGATCTACATCTTCTGAGTCTTGGAGCTACCGTGCTAAGTCCTGATGTGCTCATCAGACGACTTCCTGGCCTTTTTCCAGTGGCACCGTGTGTTTGGGTGGGATGAGGGGAACTTTGTTTTCATGCTCAGACAGAGACGGCAGCTTTTTCCTTGGTTCTCAGGAGGATTTTATTGTTACACGGTGTTTAACGCTGGTACTTTATGAGCGATAGATTTATCCAAAAATGACACAAAAACACTTCTCAGCTCTTTGTTCACCAGACGCCTTCTTCACGCTGTGACTTTCATGGTGTTTTGGGTCGTGGTCCCGTTCCAGCTGCGACTGGGTCGGAGTCTGACACTTGGCAGGTTGTTTGTCTTGTTTCTTTAAGATGCAGCAAAGCAGCCAGAGGCCAGAACTCCTCCTCGTGCACGTGTCACAGCGGGGATGCCCCTCTTCTCTCTCATTTGGTTTCATCTGTCCACCCAGAAGCTCCGTGACTAATCATCGTGCATTTGAACAAACTCAGCTTCTCTTCGAGAAGTTCTTCACGGAGCCACTTTCATTCAGGACTTTGGCCCCGGAGCTCAGCTTTGAGAGAACAGTTTGTTTCAGTGAGGTAAAACCACGTATTGGGCCTCACACGGTGACTCGAACAAGCCTGGCTGCAGCTACTTCCCCTTTCACAGTGTCTGTTTAGGAAACACCTGCTTCATCAGCCACCTTCACAAGGTGGAGGGACGAGGACACAGGGGGACTCACGATGCTCCCTGGTGAATCCTCATGCAGAAATGTCCCCCAAAATCACCTCAGCCCCCCAGCAGCACATGCGGACGTGAAGCCTGGTTATTAAAAGCAGATGTAGAGGTTGGGTGGGTAAAAAGGGTGTTGGGAGCGAGGCCGCTGGACCGTGACTGATGTTCATCTCGGCGGTGCGGGCTGTATGTAAATCAGATGGAGTTTCTCTGGGGCTGTTGTGGACTTAATTTCAGACTTAAGAGACTGAAGAGAGCATCAGTAAAATCCAGAGCCCATGGGTGCGGTGAGTACATCCTTTATCCTCATTTACCGGCTTTTATTTGTGTTCCGATGGTGACGTCAGTGCAGAAATTGTCCTTTGAAGGTCAAATGCCAAAGTCTTTGGTTTCCAGCTTTTAGTTACTTTTTTTTGTGCTTAACCTCATCAGAAACTGCGATGAACAGGAAGGTGTCGAGCTTTCAAACATCTGTTTGATTTTAATGCTTGAAACCAAGAATTAACAGTCTTAGTTCTGCTGAAGGGTTTAAAACAAACGATGATGAAACAGAAATGAATGTGAATAATAAAAGTGTGGTGGAATTCGTAGAAGCGCTTCTCATTATGTGGCTTCCGCCCACTTCACTTTTAGTTGTGGTTTTAAAAAAACCCCGCTGCTGCTTTCTGACACCTCACACATCAGTTAGTGGCGTTTTGAGCCTGTCACTGTGTGAAACGTCCCAATAGTCCGTAACACAAAAGCAGGGACTTGGCTTTGAACGTGTGGACTCCTGCGAGCTTCTGGGCGTTTGTTCCCACAGAAACTTGGAGGTGTTCTGACATTACGGCCCCTGGGGAGCAGGGCTACACGCCCTGAAGGAGACACGGAGGTGTCACCATCGTCATGGCTCCATGCTTTGTGGTTCTTTTGTGTCTCTTCTTTTTTCTACGTTGAAATGAAGCCCAGCGGCCCCTGATGCCTGCTGCTGCTAATGTAATGGAAAAATACATCTTCAGAATTAGTGAAGTGTGATGTACAGCGCTGACGAAGCTCCTTTGTTCTTCATGGTCGCTGCCTCTGTTTTCCATAGAACAATTCTCACCCCCAGTTGTTCCCGGGAGACATCGTGGAGTATCGCAGGAACAAATACTTCTCACACTTTGGGATCTACTATGGAGAGAGGGACGGCGTCCCCTACGTGGCTCACCTGACATGTCGAGGTCTGTGGCCCCGACACGCACACAGAAAACTTTAGGCAAATGCTTTTTAGCACTTTCCGTCAATATGGAAGTAGTTGAAAGGAAACTGATGTTTTATTGCATAGTGTGACAGGATTTGATCTTATGAGGTCACTTCAAACAGGTGACGCTTCGAACCTGTTTCTTAAAATATTCTAAATCTAAATTACAAACACCTTTTGAACTGCAAAGATAAAACCTCAGTATTTATTAAAACGTGTTGGATGTTAGTGATTAAAATGTGTTTGCTGGATTAAATTAACTTTTACTGTCGCTTTTTCTGCATAACTTGCTCGTGAAGTGTGACCAGCTCTTCACCAACTCACAGATATTAGCACAATATTTCTAAGCTGATAAAACACAAACAGTCTTTTATGCCCTTTTTTGAACGCACCTGTTAAACACGCACTTTTCTGAATCATAAAGTCTGATTAACGTCCACTAAACAGCGGGATTGTTCCCATCACGCAACACCACAAAAATAAAATTAATCCAGGAGCAACCAGAGTCTTCACAAACCTCCCAAAATGATAAAACAAACATAAAAGACGCTGAGCTGCCACTTTTCCTCCAGACCAGACAAAGTACAAAGCAGCATTAATGACCATATTGATAATAAACATGTAAAGCCTAAAACAGAATAACACAGCATTAAAGTAAAATGTCGGACCCTAAACGTTCCTTCTGTCAGCAGTTGATAAAACATGTCCCGCTGTTGACTGATCAGTCTGTCTGTCTGACTGACGCTGCCTAACGCATCCGCTCACATATCTGCTGGAGATCACAGGAAAAAGACGCACATCGGTGTAAAATACTCAATAAATTACATTTAACTCAATATATTTAAATGAGAAAAAACACAAAATTATTAATATTAATATAACACAAATATAATAATATTTTTATTTAATAAAACAAATTCATTTTATTAAATAAAATACAATACAAAAATGTATCATCAAAAAAGGTGGGAAACAATCTCTCTTGGTTCAAACTACTCAAATTACATTAATAACAAAAATTCATGGAAAAGGCCACACAAAACTAAAATATTTTGTATATATTGGGGAAACAAATATTCATAGACAGGCCACATGTGAATGGAAAAAAGAAAAAACAGATTTTTGGCGAGATCTTGCAAACGTTCACCTTCCACCATCTATTTCATTTATTATATTAAAACATAAAAGGTAACATCTGATGAACGTCTCCTCCACTTTGTATATTTAAAGACGTGAACGATCACGGCTGCTTTTTATCAGCTTAGAAATATTGTGTTTGTGGACATTTGGTGAAGATCAGATCACATTTTAGCAGTTTGTGTGGAAAAGCAGGAAATTACAAACTGGTTGTTCTCGCATCTGTAGTTTTTCTTCATTTTATGTTTATAAATTCATATAATAAAATTCATTTTATAACCTTTAATGTGCATTTGCCAGATTCAGACTCCAAACTGCCGCTGTTTGGCCGCGCTCTGAGGTCAGAGGTTAAACTGGACCCGCTGGACATGCTGGGGAAGAAATACAAGGTAACACACACACACACACACACACACACACACACACACACACACACTCTGAGAGTCAAACACATATCTAACAGTGTTGTTCACCACCAGGTCAGCAACATGTTGGATGACTCGTTCTCAGCCAGAGACTTCCACAACGTGGTGAAACCCGCCATCGACGACATGCTGGGCCGCGAGGTGACGTTCGACATCCTGTTTCACAACAGCGAGCACCAGGCAACGCTGTTCAGATACGGAGTGAAGAAGTCTGAACAGGTCAGTGCTTCAAAACCGTCACAAAACTACTGACACTAAAGTTAAGTATTAATCAGTGAACATAGCAGATTTGTGATTGGACGCTGTTGGTTTTCCATTTTTTTTTTTATCTGATACAGAACAAACGTTTGAGAACCATGTAAATCTCTGTGTGTGTGTGTGTGTGTGTGTGTGTGTGTGTGTGTGTGTGTTGCAGATAGAGAGGATTTACAAACACATCATGCCTGCCTGGAAGAAGCTGTTTGAGAAGAAGCTACTGTGAAACCTGCTACCACCTGAACCAGCAGAGGGCGCTGTTCTTCTCGTGAGCAGGTTTAATGTACATTTTCAGAAGAGAAGTTGTGATAATTTAATAATGTTCAAACATGCAGCGATTTTATGAACCTTATATTACACAAAAGACCAAAATGCTGATTAGTAAATTAAAGTCTCAAAACATGAAGATCTTGTTCTTTAAAGTTCATTTTCCTCATCATCATTTCGCTAAATGCTCCAATGAATGATGATTCATATCATGTCAGTCTTTGTATGACATGAGATAAATGAACAGATTAAATTATAAACTTAATATAACAAAGCAAAGATTCTAAAGTTGAAAAAGTTTATATTTTAAAGCAATACTGTAATATTGTGTTTATTATCCCTGTTTTTATAAAAATTACAGCCGGTTATCAGAGTTTCTCTCCTCTTTGGATTTTAGTTTGTTTTCCTGAAATATATTGTTTTCCTGCATCTTTTATTCAACTGTTCCAATGCTCCGTGTCGGTGCTAAATGATGGTTTTCCTACAGTTTGTGGTGCATCTTTTCATTTTTGCTGTATACAGCAGTAAAAGTTCACATGAAAATGTTTGGCTTGGCCCCATTTTTGAAACTGCGTAATAAAAAACTAACATCAAAACCAGTATTCCTGTTTATTCCTGTTGGATTTAGTTTCCAAAACCACGTTAATAAATCAGAAATCATCTTGTCTTTACATCCAACAACTCAGTGAAAGCAAATGATTTTAGACAAAACTTGATTTGATCGATTTTCGTTTCCAGGAAATAAAAATGTAATTTTATATAAAATTAAAAACCCCTTTATGTCCAACTTAATGTTGGGTTAGTTTTGTTTTTTTAAATTAGAAGTTTTAACTCTTAATCATAAATTGTCTAGTTAAAATAATTACGATCACAGTACATTTACAAGTATCTTACCCCTTCACATTTCTAATGATACTTTTACTTGTTATGAAGTACTTCTGTGTATTATGGGTCATTTTACACGATTAGAGAGATTACTGTACAAAAACATTTTAATTTGAAATGCAGTTCAGAATTCTGGAGTCTTATTTTGAAAATGTGGTTTTGTTTATGTGGGTAAATTGGAAGAATTCAGACCTGAAGCAAAAGGAGCAGATTTTTTTCCTCCCTCACAGTTTAGGTGCTACACTCACACCCCCAGTCTGCTTGTGTGTTTCTTTGAGCCAAGATATCAGGATGTTGTTTGTCTCTGCTGGTCTCTCCATCTGAGTCCAGTGTCCACACTCCTCGATGTGTTGTCTCTTCAGGTTCGGGATCTGCGTTCATAAATATGAGACATCAGATATGATAATATCTAATAATATGTGATTGCACTCCTCATGATGTTCCTACCAAGTCCTCCATTCCTCTGGAGAAGGCCGGCAGCAGCACCGAGTCTTTCCCTGCCGTCACCATCAGGGCCGGCATCAGCAGCTACACACACACAAAAGCAAAGCGTTTGTCTTACGACGGGAACGTGATGTGCAGAAACACATTGCGGCTGCCGCCGTCTCAGGGCGACTGACCTTTCCTGTGGGTCGAGAACACATCCACTTCCAGTTGGCTTCACCGTTACGATACCAATTCAGCGGCCTCCTGCAAAATGACACAATTAGTGATTCTTTTCTCAGTGACTTCCTCATTGTCCCTTATTGTCTCTTGTCCTTTAGTGTTTTTCTGTTGAGTGTGAGCAACCTGAAGCCGTTCTCTTTGAACTGGCTGACGTAGTGCTGCAGGTCGGCCTCCGTCAGCATGGAGCTCCGGGGAATCTGCTCAGGGAGACCCACAAACAAACCACCTGTAACACAACACACCCACACTGATGGTGTTAGAAACACACACTGACCACAGAGGGAAACTCATTCAAATTTAGCAGGAAATCCTCGCACCTCGAGCACAGACTCCTGCTGTGCTGACGGCAGGACGATTCTTCTGAGGGAACAAAACCACAGCACATGAAGAAGGTGTTTCCATCTGAGAAACGTGTGTGTGTGTGTGTGTGTACACTCACTGCTTCACTGCTGCTGCTGAACAAAATCTTGAACGATCTCTCCAAGTTTTGCTCCAGCTCAGCCTCTGCGACACCCTGTAAAAACACACACACTTTTATCTCTGCAACCTCCTGACAGTTCGGAGATGACATGGACTACTTCTCAGTTCTAAGGTTTGGGTTTGACCCTCAGGAGAATCAGTGAAGATTAAAGTCCAACAAGAAGCTGGTTAGTGTCTGTCTGAGTATCTCAGGCTGTTAGTGAAGGTTGGATTGTGTGAGGATGTTGGTTTGATCCTCAGGAAGCTCCAGCACAGAGAGTGTCAGTATGTGAGAGCACAATGTCTCAGGTTCATTTTCTGCCCAAAAGAACTTCTGAAGGTTTGGGCTTGATTCTACTGGAAGTCAAATGACCACAAGACAGACACCTAAAGCTCCCAGAATCTCCCTCCTCATGTGTCTTACCTAGTAGCTTAAGGAGTTAGTCAAGTGTCTTTCAGTTTTGTGGTCTCAGGTTTGATCCCTGTGAGCTTCAGTCAATTTTTACCACCCAGCGTAAACAGTCAAAGGCTCAAAGAAGTAAAAGGTTCTACTGTCCAAACATTCAGCTCTGGCTGTTAAAGAGACTGTTAGCGGAGACTTAGTGACGTCAGGATCCATGCTTATGAGACTTTTGACGTCCAGTGTCCAAAGTCAAGAGAAATAGGTTCAGAGAAACAAAAACAGAGGTTCTAACTAAGTAGCTCAGACTGTTAGGGAACTACCTGGTCACGCAGAGGACATGGGTTCAATCCTTATGAGGATTAGTGACTTTTAAAGTCCAACAGCCAAAGTGAAGATTCAAAGTCCCTCTGAGATCAGGTCTCAGTGTGAAAGGGATCTGGTGGTGTGGTCAGGTTGTCCGTGAGCGTAAGGCGCCAGCCGGCGCAGGTCAGGTTCGACGCCTGCCCGTCACCAGTCCCTGGAGCAGCAGAAGGGCCCCACAGTGATAATAGCTGTGGGGGTCGTGGGGGGGCTGTGTCCTCCCACGACCCCCAACAGAGTTGCAAGCAGTGGGTTATAAAGCAGAAAACTAGAATCAGCTGAAATTTTACTGCAGTACAAACCATGATGAAGTTTAAATTAGTTTAGGAACTAAAATAAAGTTACTTACAATAGAACATAGACACTCATTACTACATACACTACTATAATTAATACACATGAAGATACTGTTGTTGTTGTTGTAGTAGCAGCAGTAACAGTAACGTCATCAGTTGTGAAGGATCAATCTTTATGTTGTTGGACTTTCACAGTCAACTTATCTGCTGGGTTTCCAAGCTGTTCTCAAACCTCCTGAACTTTTGTTCTCTTTAATTTGGTTACTGGTGTAAAGTCCACACAGGCCTCAAGCTCTTCATTGTGTGTTGGGCTTCAAAACTCAAGATCAATTCATTCTTTTTTTTAGCAGCAGTAATGACTGTGTGTTGTTAAAGAAAATAGAAGAGCTTGATGTAGCACATGGACATTTCTATGTGCACGGATCAGGCATAACATTATGACCACCTGGGAACTGAATGCAATCCAGTGGTTGTACTGGTGTACATTTCTTACAATGTTCACCAGTACAACTCCACCCACTGTGACTTCAGTAATAAACAGAGAGTAGAATTATCACCTTTCTGACAGTTTCAGCCTAGAAACTGAAACATAATAACATTGTGAAAGAAGAATTGACAGCAAAGCTGCTGTATTAGATTGTTTCACCTGGTCAAAGTACATAGTGGGTAAACTCTCCTTTCATTATTCTTCTTCACAGTTGGGACACATCACTAGTTTAGATGAAGTCATTATCTGAGCTACAATGAAAGTACAATGTGTGGTGATATTAATGTTTGGTTTATAGCCCTTGGGAAATGTTTCCTGTTGGGAGATCAACGAACTTCTACCTTATTAGATACAACTGTAGTAAGTAAAAACACACACACACGCGCACACACACCTGTAGATTTATTGATAATTTCAGCAGCACGTTTTCGCTGCAGGTGGAAGTGGAAGATTCCAACTACTGCTACAGTGGATATTTAGAGGGAGTGTTGCTGATCAGAAAGTGGAACTACAGTGAGGACTGAACTGTCCCATATCAGTTATGGCAGCTGTTCTCTTATATCACCCAGTTATACAATAATCCAGTTCAGCTACTTAAAATCTCTTACTGGTTTCTGGAAGTAGATCTGGTAGTCGAATATGGGAACAGACTTCAGTTTCTCTGTGGGATGAACCGAAGGATCAACCGGGAACAGAGGGGTGTTCAGAGACGCCACAGCCCTTCACAGGCAGGACAAACAACGCGTTTTACTACAACACAGCACATCTGGAGAACAGCTGGCCAGCTGCTAATGTGTTACCTGACTCGCTCGGGAAAGTACTGAGCCATGTTCCACACCAGAGCACCGCCCCAGTCGTGACCCACCAGGGTGACCTGAGGCATCGACTAGAGGACGGACAGAGAGGAGGTTTCACAGGAAGTGACGGATGATTTACCGACGTGTTGTCAGTGTGTGTTACTCACCAGTTTGTCCATAAATGTGATCAAATCCTGGAAAAGACCAAAAGAAGGTTGGTGTTGGACTTCAAACAAGATCAAAGTGCATGTCAGTGGGTGAAGGTAAAGTGTTGGTACCTTACAGAGCTGCTCCTGAGAATACTCCTCGATCTCTGCGAGTCAACAGGCGACACACCATTTACAACATGTCAAACACTATTCAATCAATCTGTCCCAATCAGCTGCACAGTGACGAGACTCAACACCATAAATCTTCTTCATTCGTTTTGTTACTCAAATGGTTTTTATGTCAAATGCTTCAATTATCTGTTCTTAGCTGCATTAATCTGTCCCTGGAACATTCCTCTGGTGATTTAGTATGACACAGACACATGTAGACACCTGGGGGCGCTGTGGACTCTCCGTATCCCTTCATGTCCAAAGCCAGCACCCTGAACCCCGCTGCCGCTATGGCTGGAATCTACCAGACACAGAAACGCAATGACACCAAAATCCTGAGACAACTTACTGACTTTGAGTCTTCATTTATGTACATTTACTTATATTCTCTACTTCGACTTTGTGCCGTTTGTCCCTTGGTGCATGTGTAACATTAGTTCACCTCTAAAAGTTCGAAAGTTCTAAAAGTCTGTAAAACTGTGACCCAGACCCTGGTTCCTCCTGTGGGGCTGCAGTTTTTGGCAGCGACTTACCTGGTACCTCCAGGAAAACCAGCTCTCGGGGAAGCCGTGACACAGCAGAACCGGCGGACCTGAGCCAGCTTCCACGTAATGAGTCTGACCACCAGGCTGAGACAGAGACAGAGGGACGGTTTGTTAACGTCAGACGGACACAACTGTTCACCTGTGTGATGACGCAGACGTTACCTTAATGGTGACGTATCCGTGAGACACTTCGTCAGGGCTGCAGGCGGCAGGACAACTATCTGCTCTAACAGCCTGAGACACACAGTAGAGGTTAGCATGCTAACGTTAGCACATTATACAGTCTAAACAACATCGGCTTAGTCACTTTCAGATTTAATAAATCGTTTAAAACCGTATTGCTTTTAGTGTCTTTCTGGTCTCTGGTCTGTACCTGAACTCCAGTAAAGTCGACCAGTTTGTCCAGAGCACCTTCCACATTTTCCACTAGGATGCTCTGCATCCCTGCTGTTTCTGCCACCTTCACACCCTCCTCATCTGCATCCAGCCACACAGCCTGAAACCACACACACAAGTTCTTCAAAGTTTGGTTCAATGAAAAGAACATTTTGACATTTGGAAAAACTGAAGTTCATATCATAAAAAAAAGTCTGTATCATATGTTTGTCGTTGTCAAATACCCAACAACAGAACTCCACCTGTTGTGCTGTCACTCCCAGGTGCTGCAGAGCGCAGGTGAACATCGTGGCCTCGGGGACCCTGTGACCTGAGCGGCAGGACTGGAGGACCAGGTCAAAGTGTCCCCCCAGTAGACAGAGGAGGCGAGCGGCACTGTCTCCATCTGCAGTGTCATCCACCCAGTGGTTGGCCAGGACAGCTGTCAGGAACCCTGAGGGGGCAGAGACACAGAGGGTTCAATCAGAAACTCTGGATCCTCTATGACCCAATCAGACCCTGTGGAGACTTAAAGAGGCTTCAGAAGATCTGCAAAGACCAACAAGCCTCAAAATCTTGTTTGCAGTCATTTCGACTCTGATCTGGATCAGTGTCTCCACCTCTTTGTGGTTGTTTAACGGTCGCCTGCTTCTACAGTAGACGCATGATGCAGCAGGTCTAAGGGTTTTTCCAGCGTACTGGAGCCAGGACCTAAAGGAAGGAGCCTGACGAACAGCAATGTTACCATGTTCACACCTACACAACAACGTCTTTCCTCCTACATTTTCAACAGCAACCTAAACATGTTCACACTTGTTTTCTCTCTGTAGGTTTGTGTGCAGTACTTTGTACCATTACGACGCAGACTGGCAGCTATTTTCAGCACAGCTGGATGGACGTTGGACATCGACTCTCTGAGCTCGTTCACCAGACCTTTGACCGACCAATCGGACGGCAGAGTCACGCCCCTCACCTTGGCCTCGTTCACACACTCCTGCTCAAATGCTGGGATCATCTACACACACACACACACACACACACACACACACGGTCAAAGGCAAAAATGTTTTAAATCAGCAGATGAGGTTTGAAGGAGGCAGCACAATTTCACCCACCTGAGAAAGTGTGATCTGGCCTCTCTCCGCCCGCCTCACAGCGCCGTCGTGTCGGGAGGCCACACTGCTCAGGAAACCACTGCAAACCAGCCCACAACATGAAACTTTCACTGTGATCCTGCAGACTGTGCACAGTGGTGAAAACGGTGCTGCTCTGATACTTAAGTCAAAGTACCAATAAAACAGTAGTGAAGTACTTTGGAAGTTGCTGTATTGGAAGCAGGAATAGATCTAAAAACCTGTCGAAATATCTGAGAAATGTTAAAAAACTTTTAGTCAATTTGTTCACCATGTTTGCCCTCTGACACACACACACACACACACACACACACACAACTAGACCTTGGACTGTGGCTAGACAAATAAAAGACAAATAAAACTGAGGATTAAACTGAGAATGAATTATCTTGTGACTAATTTGTGTCTTATTTCAATGACACAGAACAATGTAGCGGTTCAACTAATTTACATAATAAGATTTTTGGGTCTGGTTCTGTGGTTCAGGTGTGGATCTGTGGACACAGAAGGAAGCTGGTGAGTAAAGAGATTTTATAATTATTGGCTCTGGATCAAAAGGTGTGTTCACTGATCAGCCTGCAGATTTGTGGACCAAACCTCATCATCTCATCATCTCGGCTGATAGAACACACAGGACAGTTCTGCCATTTGAAGGCTGATGTGCAGCAGGACACACAAGTCAAAGTCTTATTTGACCTTTCAGTTTCACGTGTCCCTTTACTTTTGTCCGTGTAACTTCTGTTTCACCCGGTACTTTAAAGTGCCGCGCGCGCACACACACACACACACACACACACACAGAAAGACGCGCGCGCGCGCACACACACACACACACACAGAAAGACGCGCGCGCACACACACACACACACACAGAAAGACGCGCGCACACACACACACACACACACAATGGATAAATATGTGAGTAATAAAAACGGAGTCTTACGCCGGAACTTTGTGCAGCTCCTCCGTCTTGTGGAAAACGGCCTCCGCTCGTGAGGTGACAACAACCCCCCAAAAGTTGAACAACACAACTTTTTGCTTCGACATCGTCTCTGACTTCAGCAGGTGTGTGTCCGCGTGTCCTCAAACAGCGAGTGTGTTTTCTCAGCTGCTGTGGAGCAGAGAGCAGCAACACTGCAGCACCGCCCATTTCTTCTTCTTCTTCTACTGCTGCGCTTCACGCTCTTCTTCTTCTTCTTCTTCTTCTTCTTCTTCTTCTTCTCCTACTTGCTTCTCTCAGCATCTTAGACAGGAAATTCATACATTTACAGTAAAACATGTCAAAACACATTTTCAACTTTGGCTTTCACTGTTCAAAAGCTTTACATATATTTTTGAAAAAGTATAAGCATGAGTATAAAATGGCTTATTTTGTACTACAACAACTAACAATTATATTTTAGGTTCATCTGTCAAGCCCCTTTTAACAACGAATAAATTAACAATGTAGTTAGTAAAACATTCAGTTATTTAAAAATACATCCTGGAGCCCATTGCAGCGTCCACATATATATTTTTTTTAAACAAAACAGTTCAAGAAACAGCAAAATTTAAAATTTGCATTAACATATTAAATATGTCAGCAAATATTCTGCAGGGCAATTTAAACAGCATCAGCTTTATCATGAAGATTAAAACAGTTGCAGAATAATTTTTCAATGTTAGTCCATTTTTAGGACAATGCAAGTCTCTTCTTACAATGTGCTGGCACACTATGAGACATTAAGTGCATTTGCCACTGTTTGCAGAGCTATTGGAACAGTTGTAGTCAAAATTTCAAGCTTCAGAATAAATGCTTCCAAAAAAACAAAAATTAATTTTCAGAAGACTGGGATATTGTAGACATGGTAAAGGGACAACGCAATACTTAGAGGAAATGAAATGTTGACTTCCCCACTGTCCAATATCATTTTGTGTCCATCCATCTGGACATTGACTTCAGTGCAGTCCCTCTACTCACGACAATTGCTGGCACTGGGCTGAGTAGATAGTGAAACAATAAATGACAAATCCCACTCATCCCGCTCCATAGAAATTGATTTCTGGAAATCATAATATTATTATATTATTAGAATATATCGGTAGAAGGATGCTGAGGTTGGAGCTGCCAGGCAGGAGGTCTAGAGGAAGATCAAAGAGGAGATTTATGGATGTAGTGAGAGAGGACATGAAGTTAGTTGGTGTGAGAGTAGAGGTTGCAGAGGACAGAGTTAGATGGAGGCACATGATTCGCTGTGGCGACTCCTGAAAGGGAACAGCCCAAAGGAAAAGAAGAAGAAGAAAGAGGAGCTCCAGTAAAGGCCCAACTATATACACCAGTGTATTTAATCATATATGCTTGGTGTAAGATATAACACTCACCACAGTTGAATGACAGGGAAACTAGTGTAGGACCTCTTCAATTGTGTGTTTACCAGTGTACATCCACGTTGGGCCTAGACTTTTGACACTTTCGTTTAGTTACTGCAATATGCTGGAAGATGCTCCTCACCATCCTCATCACTTCGTCATATGCCTAAACCTATACATCAGGGGTCACCAACCTTTTTGAAACTGAGAGCTACTTCTTGGGTACAGATTAATGTGAATGGCTACCAGTTTGATACATACTTTTGAAATAACAAATTGGCTCAATTTAACGTTAAATATATGTTGTTATTAATAATTAATTAAATTAATGATAGTCATCTATGTGAAGACACAAATCATTTTAATGATTTCTCACAATAACTTTCAAATGTGATTTTAAAAAGAATAGCAACAAAAAAATTAGATGCAGCTCATTGGTAAGTGGCACGTGAGCTATTTTTAGAACAGGCCTGCGGGCTACTCATGTGGTCCTTGCGGGCACCATGTTGGTGACCCCTGCTATACATTATTTCACTTTTTTAAAATTAAAGTTTCCAGCTAAAATGGAAAAAAGTAGATTTAACTTGCCTTAGTTTTCTTAAAAATTATGCTGGCCTGAATTTCTGAAGATCTTTTTCTTCCTGTGTTTGGCCCAGAGTATTTCAGTGTAATTGTTTGGATCTCCTCTGTGCTCACTAAAGGTCGCCTTTTCCTTTTTAAACTTGGTTCTCAAAGATTCATGCAACGCATCCTAAAAAAAAAGATTCAGTGTCAAGTATTTCTTTATAAATCCATGCAACTGTGTTCTCACTCTGTTCCAGAACATTGTCAACTAAACAAGGCTGTTGTGTTAAATGAGGTCCTGCCTTAGACTAACCAGTGGAGAACACAGTACTGTACAAATACTTCGGGCAATTTAGATATTTAGATTCTGTTTACAATATATTTACATGTGTCTCTGTAATAAGTTGATGATAACATTTAATATCCTAAATGTATTTTACTTTTGAATGATATTAACCATCTGTTACGTAAACCTGATCTTTAGAAATAGAAATAGTGCAAATATTATGCCACATTTTGCACCTTTCACTGCAGCAGCTAATGGAAACTTTATGGGAACCTAAAATGGCAATCTAATCAATTATACAGTTGATATTTGATATTAGTTGACGCACCCAGTGTTTTCGATTAGTTCTCGACATCTTGTCTCGAGAGTTCGGGGTTGCAGTGGACACGTCAGAGCAGCTTATGTAAATATGTTACGTTCAAAAAGTTTGCTTGCAAATTAGTACAATAATTGAATTGTGGCCATTGCAAGACCTCTAAAACCAAAGTATTTATGTCCTTATATATTAATACCAAAACAAAGGTTTGTGCCTTGAATTACAGCTATGATTTTTATACTTTAACACTGGACATTCAGTGACATTATTTATTATAAGATTTGCTTTTCAGGAAAACAAAAACAAATACTTTACGTATCCAGATCCATAACTTTCCTTCAGATAAGGAAAGCTCAGGAGGACAGATCTCAAAAGGTCCACATGTTGCCAATGAGATGGATACCTGCCAATGTTAAAAGGGATGAAGTTCAAGTTTTTAATGAATCCCAACTTACATTGTCTCTTGGATGAGCATGTTTTTAAGTGTGTTCTCGCTGGGCGACTTCAGGGCTGCATCCTTATTTGTTAACACAGTGAGAAGAGTTGATGGAAACCGCACTTTGCAGCTCAACATGGGTTGGGTGCTGGCACAGTATGACTTACATGGTTTTGAATCCCACTGCAGTAATAAACATAATGTACAATCAACTTAACATAAGATTCACTCCTTCAACTTCTCTAATGCAGATGAGAAATGCAGATGCACTTGGTCTTTCATTTTTGGAAAAATGTGCGCTCTCATTCTTTCTGTCATCTGCTTAAGTGTAGATCCATCTATTTTATCGTCTGTGGCACAGAAAAACAAAGGACAAACATAGAAGTC